>NC_142586.1:32956011-33259042 GCF_965207765.1 Zootoca vivipara | reverse complement strand
TGCCTTTCCCACCCAACTTCTCCTTCTTCCTGCCCCCGACGCAGAACCACACACAATCAAATTCTCCCACTTAACCAGTTGGTCAGCAGAAGTTTTGATCTTGCATGGTGCCTTTGTGAGAGGTTTCTCTTTTGTGCTCACATGTTCCCTTATCACAAATGATTAACCTTTCCTGTATCTTGCTGCCAACATTATGACCAAATTAGCTATGCAAACAGATTAAGCTATCTGAGATTCCTGCATTGCAGGAGATTGGACTAGAACAGAGGTCAGCAAACTTCAGACCTTCTGGGGGGCCAGACTTTTTTTGGGGGGGGATGACACATTCCTGTGCCCCACAAATAACCCAGAGATGCATTTTAAATAAAAGGACACATTCTACTCATGTAAAAACATGCTGATTCCTGGACTGTCCGCAGGTCGGATTTAGAAGGCGATCGGGCCCCTGGGCCTTAGTTTGCCTACGCATGGACTAGATCCCCTTTACAGACCCTTCCAACTCTACAGTTCTAGGATTCTAGATTTCTATGACCTGTGGTGATAACACCAACACAGAAAAACTGAGAACATTTGCCTTCAAATTCCATAGGATCCAATATCAACATTAATATAGGTAACTATTTTATACATCATCTTTAACGATATGGTTTTGTTTTGTTTTTACATTTAAAACCGCAAATATATCGCAAAAGATATATTGTATATATCTGGGGTATATATCTCTTTGAGTCGCTTTCCCTTTCTCATGCATGCACACCTGTCACATAGATATACCCATGGGTATTTATTGTCAACTTCAAGAATAAGCATCTTTGAGCACAATTGTGCTTGAGGGAATAACAAAAGCTTTACCACAGAATGTCAATGGAGTGACAACAGAACAAGGCTAGTTTACTAGATAAAGACTGGGGCAATCATGTGTCAGACCCGGTGCATTAAAAATACCTTTCTAAATCCTTTACTTTTGTCTTGGATGGTAATACAGAAAGACAGTCAGCACTTTTCTACCAGAAGTATTACAAGGAAGCTTGCTGTTGTTGGGATGGACAGAGAACTTCGTTGACAGAAATTACTTCTTCACCCCTGACAAATTTCTTATTCAGAGAACATGTTCATGGACTTGCTCTGAGAGTTGCAGGAAATCTCTCAAACTTTACTAAATTAGCAGCCCAGACCTGTAAGTATCTAACTTTCAGTCGGCCGCACTGATTGGACTTACTCCTAGGGAAGTGTGTAGAAGATTGTGGTGTGAAATGTTCATTCTATAGGAAATCATTTAAGTTAAATGTAATTAATCATACTATGGCTATTTCATATTCTGGTCACTTGTTAAAAACAATTCTTATGTCTCGTCACAATGTTAATCTTTCTTCTTCTTCTTCTTCTTCTTCTTCTTCTTCTTCTTCTTCTTCTTCTTCTTCTTCTTCTCATTTCATAATATACACTGCAAGAAAAACAAATTGTGTGGCGATACCCAGATCCCCCCAGGAGTAAATAAAGACACAGGACACGTTGAATAAGGTTAATGGGCATAAAAAGGCCACAACTTTATTGATTACGGGTGTAGAGAGGTATTGGCTTAGGCATTGGATCTAACCAACTATATACGACTCCAGCCTGTTGTGCTGGCAGTCTGTGAAGGGTTAACCACCGTTGGGTGAGCCCTGCGATGCAGATCAGCTAGGAACTCACCCTGGGGCCATCGATAGGGGGCGTGCCTTAGGCCCTCACCTTCCACGGCTTCGGACATGGCCACACCCCTGGACTCCTTAAGGGAGTACCCTTCAGCATTTTGCGGGAGGTGATGGCAGCAACCTCCCCTCCACCGTAACCTTTCAGAGATAATCCAATGCCTAACCGCCAGAACCAAAGTTGTGACGAGTTGCTACGAGGTAGGCAAAAACCACCTGGCCAGAGCCAATTTGCCAAGTGGAAAAATTCCTACCAGGCCCCTCAACGGTGACCAACTGAGGTCTGCAGCAATGTCATGTATATCAGCTGAGAGAGATAAATATATATTAAGGGGAATGTACACTCAAGAGGTAGAAACTGTTTTGTATAGGCTGGGGCAAGATTCTAGCCTTCAAAATAAGTTTCAAAGATCTTGGACTGTCAGTTCTTCACTGATATTCCTCTGAAGGAATATTTGGATCACATGCTATCCTTTGTGCATCTGAGTGTTACTAACAAGGCCCAACAAGAATTACTACTGACAAAAATAGCCAATTCTCATTTAACTCAATGGGTAGCCTAACCAATTTCTCATTGCAATGGTTCCACTTCAGTGTTCTGCCAGTCTAAATTTCCCCAAAATGTGACAACAGCTTTCCTTTGATATCTGTCAGCTTGAATATTGTCTGCTATTTTTATTTTGCATTGTCCGTGAGGGCAATCTTTTCTCTATCTTATCTTATTTTTTTATTTATGTCCTATGGCTCTTTACATGTTGATGATGGAAATGGAATGGTGTTGATTACGCAGGCAAAAAACACGGGTTCATATTATGCATATTTGTAATTATGTACATGGGGGGGGATCCTGCCAAGTTCAATATGACTGATGGTTTTGGATATTTAACAGCAAACCACAATGCAGCATTTGTTATAGATAGCTGAGAAGCAAAACCAATGAAATTTCAAATATAGAAACTGTGACAGGTAATATTTGTTCATGCTGTGTGGACTCATATAAATACAGGACATAAAATGTCCAACATCCCAATACAGAACCCCATATGTGTTGTACTTGGAGGAAAAAAACCCCTTCTCTGATACATTTGCAGAGGTTTGCACATGTAAACCTTCTCAAATCCCCTCAACTGAACTGAGAAAACCTTGTGGAAGAAGGCCATACATGTGCTCATCAGAGCCAGAAGGGATATTTGGAATGCTAAATCGGCCAGACTGAATGAGCAGGTCCTGGTAGCAGAAGCTCACACCATGGAGCTTCCCTACTCTCCTGCCCCCAAATTGGCCCTCGGGGCAGACATGCCCCAGAAGAGCACATAGAGGGAGGAGAAGAGAGAAAGTCTACCACGCAAGCAGAAATCTTTGTGCTGACAGAGCAAACTCCTTAGCATTACACTGAATTCCCCTCAATGTGTATTTAACTGAATACAGATTTTAGCAAAGCACTTGATTAGTCATTTATATAGTCAATAGTTATTGCTTTCCTAAGGGAATGGGGGGAAATGATAGGCAGTAAACATCTGCTGTTCAAATTGCTTTATCAAGAATTCATTTATTTTAAAATGAAAAATTAGAATGTCGGTTCTGTTCATTCAGTTTTTAATGGTTTTTATTTTAAGGTCTTTTTTATTACAAGGCATTTCTTTATTAATATTAATACTTAATAATTAGCAAATTTAAGTGTATAAAACACCACACATACTAGATTATCTCCACAATTTATCTACTTTTTATGGTAATCAAATATCATTAATACAACATATTTTGGATGGTATTCAGCTAAGTGTTACTCAGAGTAAACCCATTTACATGAGTGAGCTTAATGTAGTCATGTTCATTCATGCCATTGGGTCAACTCTTAATAAAACGTAGTTAAACTCCATTTATTTCTGGTTGCTCTAATATATTCTTTTTGCAAATGATTTGTATAGTACTTTGATTAACAATGCTGTTGGACAAGAGGAGTGAGCAATGCCAATCAACAACCAGGGAAAAAATGGAAAGACATGTGGAAGTTACATGTGTTTTATATATTTTTAGCTGCTGTTGATTTAAATAATTTTTGAATATTTTAAAATGGCAATTTCAACTGTTTTTACTGATAATTTGAGTGTTTTATTTTACATTTTTGTAAACCACTTTGAGGTTTTCTTATAATCCAGTGGTATATAAATGTTGTTAAACAAATAAAAATAATTATAAATGTTTTTTTCCTATTCATGTATTTTTTCTTAAAATGTCTTTCGCCTGCTTCCAGTCTACTTTCTACTACATCACCTAGGGTTCATAGGGAAAAACCCGCAAAAATGGATTTCACTATGGCTATAATGAAATGTGTTCACACAATACACCAAACGTCCCTTCCAGCCCTACAATTCTATGGTTCTATAAACCGTAATCCATTCCTATACAGCAGGCAAAATAGCAATTATAAATGCAACTAGAAAAAACACAATATTCACATAGTTAATTCCACTACAATTGTAACCATCTTTGCCTCTCAGCTTTCTAGTCTTGCCAGTAATTTGGTGGTGTTTTGTTTTGTTTTTGTCACCACAAAAATCCATGAGTTGGTCTTTAAATGTTCATCACATCTATATTTTGGAACAAATTGTGTCTGCATTTTCTACACCTGTCCATCTATACATGTCAAAGGTGTGGTTCAAAAGGCAACGTTTGTCCAAACTGCAGTTTTTATGATCTCAAGCCAGTTCTTCATCTCCATGCGCCTATTTCCTTAAAAAAATGCACCAATTGTGACAGCTGTAGTTGAAAGATGGATTAACAATCATTATTATTTCAGATCGGCCAGCATTTGCTGCTGAAAACTGGCAGCTTATCTAGTTACACACACACACACCCCACTCAAGGGTATTACTCTGTTTGTAATAAAGGCTTTGCAATCTATGCCAAAAGCAGCTTACATTGGTATCTTTACAGCAAGCAAACAAGCACAAAGGAAAGAAAGAATTTTCTACACGTCGGTCCAGTCATTTGAACATCACCATTGGAGGACCAAATGGAGCTGTGTTCTACTGAGTCAGCCCATTGCTCCGCCAAGCATAGTGTTATCTACCCCACAAATGGGGAACCTGTGACCCTCCATATATTGGAAACCAACTTCCACCAACCCCAGGCAATGTGGGGTTTCCACCCCAGGTAAAAATGATGGGTATTGCAGTTCAATAACTTCTGCAGGGCCATAGTCTCCTCATCTCAGTTCTACACTGACCGGCAGCAGCTATCTAGAGTTTTCTCGGGAATCTCACAGTGCAATTAAAACATATGAAACACGTATTAGTATTTTTCCTGCTTCAGCGATGCCTATGGTATTAAAGCATGTGATATAAAACAACGAGGGGGGAAATAGAAGCATGCAAACACAAGCGTCCTCGTTGATTTGAGGACTTAGCAATCAGGAAAAAAAGTAGCAGCCCCATGGGCAGGTGTGGAGGAAGCGGGGTGCAGTGTCAGCGGACCACCTCGTGTGTCTTCGCTGAGGGGGGTGACATTTGGCCCGCCGCCCGCCCGCGACTCCCAAGCCTCCCCCAAGCCATTGGGAGAAAGGGGGAGCTGTGCTGCTTTGCCGACAGCATTTTCCCCACCCCCCTTCATTTTGACAGCTTGGGGGGAGGCTTGGGAGTCGCGGGTGGGCATCGTGCCAAATGTCCATCATTGGCAGCTCACTCTGCCCCCATGGGTGGCTTGCTTTGCCCCCGGCTGCAGGGCATGCACACTGCTCCGTGTACCCGAGCAACTATCCTGCGCCTGGGAAGGCACCCTCCATGCCCCCCCCCTCAGGAGCATGCCCGCCCTGGGCAGTACGGCCATATGCTCCACCGCTGCCCATGGGCAGAAAATGAAATCTCAGTGAAACCAAAAGCCTCAGTGGCCAGCAGCAGAATTTGGGCCTATATATATGGGTCATGTTTTCCATGGCATGTCGAATATGAAGATGTGGGGAAGCCAAGTTGTCTCCAAAATGATCCTACATATACAAGTCTGAGCTGTGACTCGTGTGATGTTGTCAGCCAAAGGACAGAGGGGAACAATTCTGTGGGAATTGGTGGAAGCTTTAAGTAACATGCAACCAGAATGTTAAAAACAAACAAACAAAAGATAAGGAATCTGGGTAACTATGAACGAAGCACCAGCTCTGTTTAAATTATTCAGCACCAAGTCTAATGTAGAGCCATTCACAGTAAACTTTTATTACATTTTGACATTTACTGCTCTGCTTTTTCTGTGCAACAGCAAACTTTGACAGAGGGGTACAAAGGAGATCACAACATACCTTATTTGTAGCTTTTTTAAAAAAGCTGTTAGATATCTTAATTATGAATTAGAGCCATAGATCTAAACAGCGGGATATGAATCTTTAAAATGTTACAAATAATTGAAAAAGCTGGAGGCTGTTTAGGACTTCAGCTTTATTTAAAAGGGTCTGATTCTCATTTGACATTTGAAAGGCCACCACACAATGGTGGCTTTGGTTTTCCCCCTGAGAATGACTATGATGACTTCTCACTAGAATTTCTCTCTTTTTTTTCACTGACTACCAAAAGACCCAATGAAACCCTAAAACCCTAAAAGTCCATGTGTTTTATTTTCATTACCAATGAATATCTCAGCCTAAGAATCTTATTTCACAGAATTACGTTGTTTGGCAAAGTAGGACAAAAGTAGTTAGCAAAAACATCCCTTACCACATTTTTTTTTCTGTGTACAGGTAAATTGCCCATGATTAGCTACTTAGATTAACTGTTCTTCAGCATCTGCATATAACAAAATGAGTTATATCTACCACAATGGAATTTTGGGCTCGCTGGTCATCCAAAAAGATTGCAAGACCTGTCTGAACCCAAGTTTGTCTTCCAAGTTGTCTTCCCACACAAACTTTTACATGTCTACTCTGAAGTAAGTTCATTTAAGTTCAGTAGGGTTTTCCGCAGCTGTAAGATTGTCTCTCAAGGCTTCTGTGCAGGTATGCATAGAAATGTGGTATACGTGTGGTCTGCAAAATATATACGAAATTGGAAGCTTAATAACTTTTTCATAAGAACAACCTATTCCACTACAGAATGTGCTTTTGTTGTTGTTTAGTCGTTTAGTCGTGTCCGACTCTTCGTGACCCCATGGACCAGAGCACGCCAGGCACTCCTGTCTTCCACTGCCTCCCGCAGTTTGGTCAAACTCATGTTCGTAGCTTCGAGAACACTGTCCAACCATCTTGTCCTCTGTCGTCCCCTTCTCCTAGTGCCCTCAATCCTTCCCAACATCAGGGTCTTTTCCAAGGATTCTTCTCTTCTCATGAGGTGGCCAAAGTATTGGAGCCTCAGCTTCACGATCTGTCCTTCCAGGGAGCACTCAGGGCTGATTTCCTTAAGAATGGATAGGTTTGATCTTCTAGCAGTCCATGGGACTCTCAAGAGTCTCCTCCAGCACCATAATTCAAAAGCATCCATTCTTCGGCGATCAGCCTTCTTTATGGTCCAGCTCTCACTTCCATACATCACTACTGGGAAAACCATAGCTTTAACTATACGGACCTTTGTCGGCAAGGTGATGTCTCTGCTTTTTAAGATGCTGTCTAGGTTTGTCATTGCTTTTCTCCCAAGAAGCAGGAGTCTTTTAATTTCGTGACTGCTGTCACCATCTGCAGTGACCATGGAACCCAAGAAAGTAAAATCTCTCACTGCCTCCATTTCTTCCCCTTCTATTTGCCAGGAGGTGATGGGACCGGTGGCCATGATCTTGGTTTTTTTGATGTTGAGCTTCAGACCATATTTTGCGCTCTCCTCTTTCACCCTCATTAAAAGGTTCTTTAATTCCTCCTCGCTTTCTGCCATCAAGGTTGTGTCATCTGCATATCTGAGGTTGTTGATATTTCTTCCGGCAATCTTAATTCCTGCTTGGGATTCATCTAGTCCAGCCTTTCGCATGATGAATTCTGCATATAAGTTAAATAAGCAGGGAGACAATATACAACCTTGTCGTACTCCATTCCCAATTTTGAACCAATCAGTTGTTCCATATCCAGTTCTAACTGTAGCTTCTTGTCCCACATAGAGATTTCTCAGGAGACAGATGAGGTGATCAGGCACTCCCATTTCTTTAAGAACTTGCCATAGTTTGCTGTGGTCGACACAGTCAAAGGCTTTTGCATAGTCAATGAAGCAGAAGTAGACGTTTTTCTGGAACTCTCTAGCTTTCTCCATAATCCAGCGCATGTTTGCTATTTGGTCTCTGGTTCCTCTGCCCTTTCGAAATCCAGCTTGCACTTCTGGGAGTTCTCGGTCCACATACTGCCTAAGCCTGCCTTGTAGAATTTTGAGCATAACCTTGCTAGCGTGTGAAATGAGCGCAATTGTGCGGTAGTTGGAGCATTCTTTGGCACTGCCCTTCTTGGAATTGGGATGTAGACTGGTCTTCTCCAATCCTCTGGCCATTGCTGAGTTTTCCAAACTTGCTGGCATATTGGGTGTAGCACCTTAACAGCATCATCTTTTAAAATTTTAAATAGTTCAGCTGGAATATCATCATTTCCACTGGCCTTGTTATTAGCAGTGCTTTCTAAGGCCCATTTGACTTCACTCTCCAAGATGTCTGGCTCAAGGTCAGCAACCACACTACCTGGGGTGTACGAGACCTCCATATCTTTCTGGTATAATTCCTCTGTGTATTCTTGCCACCTCTTCTTGATGTCTTCTGCTTCTGTTAGGTCCTTACCACTTTTGTCCTTGATTATGGTAATCTTTGTACGAAATGTTCCTTTCATATCTCCAATTTTCTTGAACAAATCTCTGGTTTTCCCCATTCTATTGTTTTCCTCTATTTCTTTGCATTGCTCATTTAAGAAGACCCTCTTGTCTCTCCTTGCTGCTTTTTGGAAATCTGCATTCAGTTTCCTGTATCTTTCCCTATCTCCCTTGCATTTTGCTTGCCTCCTCTCCTCCGCTATTTGTAAGGCCTCGTTGGACAGCCATTTTGCTTTCTTGCATTTCCTTTTCCTTGGGATGGTTTTCGTTGCTGCCTCCTGTATAATGTTACGAGCCTCCATCCATAGTTCTTCAGGCACTCTGTCCACCAAATCTAAATCCTTAAACCTGTTCCTCACTTCCACTGTGTATTCATAAGGGATTTGATTCAGATTGTATCTTACTGGCCCAGTGGTTTTTCCTACTTTCTTCAGTTTAAGCTGGAATTTTGCTATAAGAAGCTGATGATCTGAGTTACAGTCAGCTCCAGGTCTTGTTTTTGCTGACTGTATAGAGCTTCTCCATCTTTGGCTGCAGAGAATATAATCAATCTGATTTCGATGCTGCCCATTTGGTGATATCCATGTGTAGAGTCGTCTCTTGTGTTGTTGGAAGAGAGTGTTTGTGATGACCAGCTTGTTCTCTTGACAGAACTCTATTAGCCTTTGCCCTGCTTCATTTTGAACTCCAAGGCCAAACTTGCCAGTTATTCCTTTTATCTCTTGATTCCCTACTTTAGCATTCCAATCCCCTGTAATGAGAAGAACATCCTTCTTTGGTGTCATTTCTAGAAGGTGTTGTAGGTCTTCATAGAATTGGTCAATTTCACTTTCTTCAGCACCGGTAGTTGGTGCATAAACTTGGATTACTGTGATGTTAAAAGGTCTGCCTTGGATTCGTATCGAGATCATTCTGTCATTTTTGAGATTGCATCCCATTACAGCTTTTGCCACTCTTTTGTTGACTATGAGGGCCACTCCATTTCTTCTACAGGATTCTTGCCCACAGTAGTAGATATGATAGTCACCCGAACTGAATTCGCCCATTCCCTTCCATTTTAGTTCACTGATGCCCAGGATGTCGATATTTATTCTTGTCATCTCATTTTTGACCACATCCAGCTTACCTCCATCCATGGTTCTTACATTCCAGGTTCCTATGCAATATTTTTCTTTACAGCATCGGACTTTCCTTTCGCTTCCAGGCATATCCGCAACTGAGCGTCCTTTCGGCTTTGGCCCAGCCGCTTCATCAGCTCTGAATCTACTTGTACTTGTCCTCCGCTCTTCCTCAGTAGCATGTTGGACGCCTTCCGACCTGAGGGGCTCATCTTCCAGCGTCATAACTTTTATATGCCTGTTGTCTTTGTCCATGGAGTTTTCTTGGCAGGGATACTGGAGTGGCTTGCCAGTTCCTTCTCCAGGTGGATCACGTTTAGTCAAAACTCTCCACTATGACCTGTCCATCTTGGGTGGCCCTGCATGGCATAGCTCATAGCTTCTCCGAGTTATTCAAGCCCCTTCGCCACGACAAGGCATTGATCCATGAAGGGGACAGAATGTGCTATGCAGTAGCAAAATTGGGGTGGCTGGGGAAGCCATTTTATGTTGGCCTAATGAACATAAATCCACTTCCTCCTACTGTTAACCATACAAAATAGGCAGTTGGTTGTGGCTACCCAAGGCAAGGCTGAAGGTGTGACAGTGAGTCTGTAGGCTTTTTTCTTAAGACAATTGCCCCACATGTCCAATGGATGGGTTGGTCTTAACATTCCTAGAACAGCCATTCCTGAACGTTTTTCATTGAAATGCTATTAAATTAAACGATAGCATGGCTTCTGTAGTATCAAATGAGGTAGATTCCTTATACAATGAATAATTTGGCATTGTAAAAACATACAAAAAGAATTTACACTTTGAAGCGTTTTCACTATAATATTAATCACTGCTGCACTTCTACAAAGGAAGCAGGTGCCTGCCATCTCATTGTTTCTTCCCTCACAGAAGCATAACAGAAAGTGTTCATGCAGCACAAATGTAAAAGGAGGAAAGAGAAAGAGAGGTGTCTGGGGAAGCTGCTTTTGTTTGGAGGCAAACCAGGCTCAACCTTGCAGAATAATTCAGACAAAGGGTTAATAAAAAGCAACCCTCAGACTGAACACAAATATAAAGAAAAGGATAACGATAACAACAACAACAACAACAACAACAACAACAACAATTTATTTATTTATTTATACTCCACCCATCTGGCTGGGTTTCCCCAGCCACTACATGTCTTAATGTCTACTGACTAAGAAATGTATCCATGTATCTTGTTTTCTGCATTAAATGAAAACACTGGAGCATAGCTGCCAAGTTATCCCTTTTTTTAAAAAGGGAAATTCCCTTATGCTGAATAGGCTTCCTCGAGAGAAAAGGGAAAACTTGGCAGCTATGCACTGGAGTAGAGGCGAAAAAGAAATTTTACTCAATTCACATTTAAAGCTGGATCTATCCAATTTGCAATTTCTGAAATAATAGGCAAGCCAAAACACAACCTTGCTTTGAAATTTCCACTGCGCTGAATTTTGCAATGAAACCAAGCAATGTGTACCAAAATGCAAATGTTAATGAAAATATTATACAAAAAAGCATTACATTGGGGAAAGTTGCTTTGCAACAATGAGTATATTAGGCAAAATGGCATTCAACAATATGTATATTGAGATTTGCACCCAAATGCAGCTGAATTTTCACAAGAACTTTAAATTCAGAAAATTGCAAAGTGATGGGGAGAATATGGAGAACTAAACATAATATTATTTTTTTTAAAAATGAGAACATTGATTAATTCACTACTCTGGAGCACAGGGTCATATGAAGCTGCATTATACTAATTCCGACCACTGTTCCATTAAGCTCAATATTGCTCAGTATTTCAGCAGGTCTCCAGGATTTCAAACAGGAGTCTATCTCAGCCCTACCTAGAGATGCTGCAGATTGAAACGGAGACTACCTGCTTGCAAAGCAGATGCTCTGCCACTGAGCTAAGGCCCTTCCACAAAGACTTGGACCACAGCTAAGGCTCAGCTGGCAGAAGTATTTTATGATACTTCCAACAGGATGACAGGTGTTGCAGGGAACTTTGAAGAGAAAGGGAAGTCTGCAAAAAATGCTGCCCTGCCCTCATCATCCAGGAGGCTTTCACACTGGCTCAAAGTTACCTCCAAAGACAGAAATGACCCTTCCATTTGTGGAAGGCTTTTTAGGGATTAAGCCAGTTGACCATTTTTGTATTCTGTGCCCAATGACATTTTTTAAAAAATTGATTTAAAATATAGTAGGTTGTATTCAATGAAGTCACCCTGATTGTGCAAGGAACTTCCTCTTGCACAATGGAACTTCCGCTTCCATTCCTCCCATTGGGCACCCCCAAAATCTGCTGTGTGATTTCCCCCCAACCCTCTAGAATGAATGGAAAGGAGATGAAGGGGAAGTTCTGTTGCACAAATGTGGTTTTTGTGTGCAGATGGGGCAAGTTTATTGGAGTTTCAAGCCTTTTCTTTCTCAAGTTCTAGCGCTTCTTGATGACGGAGTTCATACCAAGAAGACCTGGAGGTTTAAATAAACCAATAGAATTCCTTCTTCATTGTTTTTGTAAATTCTGTCTAGTTTTGCTTAATGTAGAGTGATGATCAATGAAGACTGAGCGTTTTCTTGAGAAAATAAAATGGTGGCCTTGTTAGCATTATAAGCACCCATCATGGCACCTATCTGAGATTGCAATATACACAAAGAGATGAAAGGTATGTATTTCTTAAAGCCATAACATCACTGTGCATTATTGCCTGGAACCATGTTGATGCTACAGGATGAAGCAAGTGAAAAGTGTTAAGCCAATTAGTTGGCGATTTTTGAAAGCAAGCTTAGAACTACTTCATTCTTCTTTCTTTAACAGACCGAGCAAGAAATGATAGCATTGTGACACTTATTCTTGCTTTATTTCTGGCTCTTCCAGATCCCTTTGCCTGAAGAAGAATGCACAATCGCTGACAATTTTAGGGTCACGACTGAGGTGAAGGAACAGGCTGAGGACACGTTGACCATTTTCACAAGATGAACCCAACTTAATAGGAACAGTGACCACATAATATGATTCTTAAAGGTCACTTCAAAGTACATTGGTCTGAGATTGAGCACTTCATGCTACAGGGCAAAGTTACAGAGACCATATGAGTCACTGGGGGCAGAACTGCCAAATGTGGCCATTTGCTTTTTTGACATTAAATTGCATTATTTATTTCATAAAATTTATACACTACTTGATTGTATACAGTTACAAAAACATAAATGTATCTAAATTCTGCAAATAAGTCACACCAAAACCTTTAGATAGTTGCATTTCTTTATGCCCCAGCAAGGGCACAAAAGGGTGGGGGGAAAGCAGGAATCTAACCCGGGACTGTAGCTATTTTGGGTTTTCGGAATTTACTTATGAGTTTTAAGATTTGTGAAATTTCCAGTGGTGTTGTAAGCATTAATTTAATCCTATATTGTAAGCTTTATACTGTCTTAGTTTTTATGGTTTTAGTTTGGTGGTTTTATCTTTTATTTTGAGGCAGTTTTCATTGTTGAATAGCCTATAAAAGTCATAAATATATAAATAAATAAATAAATAAAATGGTACTTAGATGTTTAATTGCATGTCACTTTGGGAACTTTTGCCAAAAAGCAGCTGATAAATTAAAAAACGAATGAACAAACAAACAAACAAACAAACAAATTTAAGTAGGCTACATGGGGTTCTGAATCTTTCACTTGTCAGTCATTAAACAGAGCAGATAAATTTGATATTCAGAACAGTGAGTGGGGCAAATCATGGAGTTTAAATCGTTCTGAGTCAGCTGATAATCCGAGTCTATCCTATTAGTATAGCATGTGATCTTAAAATATGTAATACTGATATATCAAACAGCATGGAGCAAATTAGACCATTTTCCTTACTGCGGGCCAGTGCCCAATTCACTATATATGTACACTGCAATAAAGGCTTTCCATAGTTTAAAATAGCAATTTCATTTCCATTTTGATGGTAGATATTGCTAGGCAATATAAAGCTATTTTTCTGTCATTGGAATTCATATTTGTTTCCTTTGTATCTTGTGGGTTTCCAGTGCATAATCAAGAGTCTTGGTTATCTGAAATTCCTGGTCTGCTTATCCAAATTAATTGACATAAAACTACACAGGAGATGTGCAAGGTGACCTTTATATATAAAAAAGTGTTTGTGTATATTTATGAACCATGAATACAGATTATGTTGTATTTGTCACCATCGTCTTATAATATAGCACATCGTATGGGTCTCATCCTCAAGTTGCAGTTCTTAAAGAAAACTTCCATGGACATGGGAACTACACCTTGATTTGGATATATCTTGCATGCTCTTCTTGTATGTATTATGTAGGACCTCAGGTGGATTCATTAACCTGCTTACTTCCACAACAGACAGGAAGTCACATCAGAATCCCACTTACTGATATCTCCAGTGTTTAAATCAATGACTAGGACAAATGAGAGTAGGTGAACCTATCTATCAAGCTGGCACCCAACATCCTCAGATGCCATGATGACCCAATTCTTTTCTTTATATGCAGGCTGAAATGGGTCACGGTGGCATCTTCACGCAGAATATTTTTAGGTTTTTCTTTCTTCTTCCACACTGAAGGCATCCTCCTCTAGTGTTTTTTTCAGGTTCCTTAAGTCCACACCTTGAGTTGCAACATCATTTTTTAAAAAATGTATTTTGAGTGTTCTAAAAATCTGAGTTCTCAGTGGGCAGAGAGTCAGACATACACATGTCTATGCTTGAGGGAATTGTGAGTCTTCATGCATACTTCAAGCAGACAAAGTCAGTGAAATTTTCTTTCTTGTTAAAAAAGAAAAAGAAAACATGGGCATGTAAAATGGGCCATTGATATTGGGCATAATATTGGAATGGATATGTGGGGAAAATTATGGAATTCAACAAAAATGCGTTGGAAATGTTTGGAAGTACAGGGTTCCTTTATTCATCTGTGGTGAAATGCAAATGAGCAAAAGAATTTTGGGAGATGGTGTACAATGAGTTAAATAAATAAAAAAAATTAAACTTACATTTACCAAGAAACCGGAAACATTTCTTCTAGGTTTAATTGGAAATGAATTACCTAAGAAAGCCCACAACCTATTTTTATACACAACAACAGCAGCAAGGATAGTATATGCAAGATATTGGAAATTAAGAGAAATCCCAGGGAAAGAAGAATGGTTACACAAACTAATTGAATATGCAGAGCTTGCTAGTATGCCATCTAAAATAAGAAACTGAGATGACAAATTGACGAGGAGTGAGTGGAAGTACCTAGGGGAATATTTACAAAAAATGGACCTTAAATATAAAATCCAGGTAGGGGGTACTTTATGACCAACAGTCAACAATATGAAATGTAAGAGAGTGTGGGAAATTGGGTGAAGGAATTAATGTATATGCAGCCAAATAAAATGTATAAATAACTGTCATTAAATGCTGGGTGGGAAGTCAAATAGATTCATTGTACATAGTATGGGAAAGAAGATGTAACTGTAAAACTGGGGGGGGACCCTCAAAAATAAAAATAAAATAAAATGAATTCCGATCAATCTAGTAGATCCCATTTACAAGAGCTTCCACATTCCAGTTCCTGGGTCGCTCTAATAGTTCTTCCTATTGAAACGAACAGAGAAGCTTGCACACACCGACATTTCATGTGCATTTCGAAGCACACAGTGGGCTCTGGAATTGAGAATAGAGTTGCAATCCCACACAAAAATTAAGTATATATTAAAATCCCATGGGTCTCTGATTTATTTTCCAGTCTGCTCTGCTTTGAAAGTCTCACAAGAGTGGAGGCTCACCACTTTCCCAGATATATCTAATATATTCCATATCCTTGAAGTGTGAACTGTAAATGTTCTGTTTTTAAAATGCATCCTGTTACTAGTTGTTCCCGCAGGTAATATGCTAAACCATTAATAATAATGAAAATATTAATAATTAATAATTGTTAACAGCCCTTGAGTACTGGCAGGCTATTCTGACCTACTTTGTTGTCACATAGCCAAGCATTAATATCTTCTTCAATAATTTCCTTACTTTCTTTCTGTTTCTGTTTTCACCTGCAGCTCTCAGGCAATCACAGGAAGAATTTCATGTTCTCCTGTCACAAACAATGATCCTGTGTTTCTACCCTAACACTGTGTTCAACATTGTGCATGTATTGGGCTAATTTTATATTGCTTAGCTTTGTTTCATATATATTTTAAATCAAATCCTTACATGACTGTTTTATCTATCACAGGAAATGGCTATAGGAAGTGATCACATAATGTGAGTAAGACCATGGCTTCATTCGCACATCAGCAGTTACGCTTAACTATGCTTTGTAAGTAAACATGCAGCATGCTGGTGCGAGGAAGAAAATTGCAGCCGCCTCACTCCTCCCGCACTCCTCCTGTTGCTGCACTACTGGGAGTTAAGCTCTGGTTTGACTTAGTGTTTTGCTTGAACCAGGGGCTAATGGTTTCTTTCCCCAAAACAAACCACAAGCTGTAAGCCCAAAGCAAACCATGCTTAAAGCTCATGGAGAGAGACGAACCACAAACCCAGGTTCAGATATATAAACAAGCCAAAACCATGGCTTAGCCCCAGGTAAAAGGCAGGAATGGAGAGGAGAGAAATGACCAAAACTCTCTCCCAGTGTATCAGCATAGTTCACCTTTAAGTCATAGTTAAGATCAACTGTGGCTTCAAGTGATGTGTGAACCAGTCCAATGTGTCCATCGAGTTCCAGATCTATCTGAAGATGGTGGAAGGTTGAACCAGGATCTTCCAGATGCAAAGCAAATGTTCTACCTCCCGCTGAGCTTGAGCATCCAAAGTTATGTTTTACTATGACGCCCAAATGGAAGGAACTATACAGATAAGAGGGCAGTGTAAGAAATATCTGGCACATATCAGAAATAAATGAGAAAAAGGATTCAAGGGTTGGTGTTGGGCGGGAAAGAAAACAAAAAAGATGGGACTTTTTCAAAATGCATCCTCTCCTCCAGTTTTAGTGGTGTACTATGACATGATCCATGAATGTCCACTCATAATGTCCAGTTTCACACACAGTCAGGCCTCTGAGGCGGACTTCCCCCACAAATGCCTAGCTAGCACTGAGTACAACTTCGATGAAACTTGAGAGATCAAGAACTTCAAAGGGAAGATTAAGGACCACAGCTGAAGGTTCTGCATGCCTGCTTCTGGCCTTGAAATCTCTCCTGCCTTGTCAGTGTCCCTTTCCCAGGAGAAGTGACAGCTCCGAGGGCAGTTGTCATGCCTGAGTCAGTATGGAGAAGCTTGCCCTGGGCTACCTTTTGTGCTGCTCACCTTATCACCAGCTTGAGAACTGCCACCAGTGATGGATGGCTCAGTCTATATCTGCTCTGTGTCACTTTCAAATGAGTTCACTCATAAGTCTCGTCTGTCCCATTTCTGCATTAATCTACATTCTTTAAAAGAAAAGAAAAACAAATAAATTGAATTTAAATATGTCTTCAAATGAATACTTGATTTTGAATATATATTTTCTCTCTCCCCTAAATATATATATATGTTTCTGAACACATTTTATCTCAAACTATGCATTTCTAAATGGGTTTAATCTCATAACATACATTTGGATACTTTTTCAAGCTGGATCACAACATTTGGAGATGTGTGAAATCTGATGGTTCCATTCAGATCCTCCCACTAGTGTTTGGATCCAGTTAGTTCATACGGGAATTTTGCAGAAGGTTTCTGCACACTTTACACTCAACACAGGTACAAGCTGTCTCTACACATATGCAAGTGTTTTATATGAAATGGTGTACATGTGTTGATTTGTTCAGCTCAGCCAGGGCCAGCTCTAAGGCAAGGCTGGATGGCGCAATGCGGCAGGGCGCCGGGCCACCAGGGGGCGCCATGCTGCTGTGCCCGCCAGACATCCGTGGTGCAAAACGGGGCGGGGGGCTTGGCACCGGAGGGATCTTCGCACCACGGCGCCAGGGCGCCAGATACACTTAAGATGGCCCTGAGCTCAGCCATTGTATTCACAGATTGTACACTTACTGAGCATTACATCTAACTACACTATTCATTGGATATAATGTGAGAAAAACCCCAAAGTTTGAATTTCTCATGGATCTCTAGCTTTTCCTTGAAACAATAACAATTATTATTTCTGAACTTTTTACAGAGCACTGTGTATGCAGTTTTCTACAACTTACCATTCCTTCACGTCTTGGTGTTTTTGCATGAATGGCTATATTTAAAATTCTCCCTGCTTCGGTTTTTAACAATGTGCAAGAGTAAAACACTGCACAAAATGATTCCTGACATAAATACAATATATGATTTGCAAACAGCTATATTTCTTTAGAGAAAGCATTCCCAACTGGCTTCTGCTACAGGTAATGAAGAACCTTGCACCCTACATGTGTGAAATGAAAGCCATTTATATTTCAACTTTGATGTTGAAACATTAGCAGTTAGAAGAGGATTCATTACAGAAATTCTTCTAGTCTTGTAATCTTACCACTTACAAGCAGTGGTACAAATAAAAAAAAAGGTATGTCTGTGTAAAATTACTATGAAACATGAATGCAGTCCAAGTATAAGGTAGAAGAAGCATTCAGTGTATCCATTTCTGGTGCTCCACAGACAACACCCACAGCTGCCCACATTTGCAGGAAAACCCATTGAAGAAAAAAGAATATTTACATACAATCTGAAACCCAATATAGGTGCTACTAAAACACTCAGATAAATTTAAAAGTGTACAGATTGGCTCAGGGGATGCAAATCTGCTTTGTTGCTCCTTCACATTATTTCCCTATCGGGTAATCAATAAATATTGATAGTGACGTGGGTGGTGTTGTGGTCTAAACCACGTAGCCTCTTGGGCTTGCTGATTGGAAGGTTGGTGGTCTGAATACCTGCGATTGGGTGAGCTCCCGTTGCTCGGTCTCAGCTCCTGCTAACCTAGCAGTTCGAAAGCATACCAGTGCAAGTAGATAAATAGGTACTGCTGCAACAGGAAGGTAAACGGCATTTCTGTGTGCTCTGACATTCGCCATGGTCCTCCGTGCACCAGTAGCACTTTAGTCATGCAGGCCACATGACCCGGAAAACTGTCTGTGGAAAAATGCTGGCTCCCTTGGCCCGAAAACAAGATGAGCGCCACAACCCCAGACTCGGCAGGAAGCTCTCAAAGCAAAATGGCTGTCAGCTCCAGGGGAAGCAGCCTTATATAGGCTCCCCCCCCTCTTCAGCAAAGGCTCATGGGGCAGCTTTTCCCCATTAGCCCATCACACAGAGAAGACACTGGGCAAAACCTTGCCCATTATTTTGCTACAGTCTATAGGCCACAGCACCGCCGGGCAAAGGCGTCCAGAATGCAAAGGCATTCAGGATGGAACGGGGCTTTTAAAAATATCATAATTAGATGAAATTGACAGACAAGGTCACACCTTTCAAGGAAACCGAATCCTGCCAAATTTAGGAATGATAACTGCAGTGGTTTTCTTGCAGGGGTGGTCTTTGCAGCTTTGGGGTAGATGAAAAAGGGAATCATTTAATCTCCCTTTATGTTTTGTGGGCAATTGGTCTGAAAATGGCAGACATAAGAAATCTGATGCACAGCCCCAGTAATTTTTTCTTTGTTGAACTTTAAAGTGCCCTTCCTCAAGCAGACATCCAGGAGTGTTTTACAATGCATTATATAAAATACGATCACACTCTCACAACATTAAAAGCCCGATTATAAAGCTTTAATAGCAAACACTAAAACAGTAACAAAAAATTGTTGAAAGACAAAAATTATTACACACTATAATACATCTGAACACTTAACACTTAATGAAGAGTAAGGAAAGCAGACTTCTGGACAATCTATTATCATGCAGAGATACCAGGAAAGCAGAAATATCATTGGCACTTACCATAAGGTTATCATATATTTTTTTCAATGAATCCGGGGATACTTTTCAACTTCCTACTAAATAGATGGATTTTGTCAGGGGAGTGATTTGTAAATCTGGGGACTGTCCCCAGGAAACGGGGACATGTGGTAACCTTAACTTACCATCTCGGCACACTCTAAGTCCTGCTTTCTAATACCCATTGACTTGGATCCTGAATATCCATTAAGTGAACAGAAGTGCTCCTTTCATTCACTGGAGGTCCTTGCTGGTGAGAGGGAAGGCAACCACGGCTGATTCCCTACTGATTCCTGACTCCATCTACAGCTCACACCAATTTAAGAGGGTCTTCCAACCCTTTGGAACATATTTGGTGGGGAAGAGCACAGGGTTACAGTGGGAAGAAGGAATTGGCCATGAGATGCTCCAGCTAATGCAAAGGAAATCAGGGTCCAAAGCATTCTGCTCACCCACACCATAGATTTAAAGCAGATTTAAAGTGCATGGCTTCCCCCAAAGAACCCTGGGAATTGTAGTTTGCTAAGAGTGCTGGGAATTGTAACTCTTTGATAGGTAAACTACTTTCCAGGATTCTCGATGGACAGCCATAAACTTTAAATGTACAATGTGGATATGTTTATCGTCTTTCTAATTTCATTACTGTTTTGCTTTGCATGTCAATGCTAAAAATGTTTAATATGCACTTTTTTTTCCTTTGAAGTTTTATTGTGATTTCATTAGTTTTGATTTATTTAGAAAGCAAATGAATCAATCATTTAAAAGGCTGTCGCTTCTGACATTCCTGGAATGAATGAATCAATTATGTTGAAAAGAATGTTGTTTTCCTTCTTCCCCCCTTTTATCTGTGGAATAATGAAACAGAAAATCACACTTCCCCCTCCCTTTAAGGAGAAGGCCATACAAAACAGATGTAGGACATCTTTTATAATATAAACCTCAGATAGGAAAAAGTTGATGATGCAGGAGATTATTCATATGTTTAATAATAATGTTTGCATTTCACCTGTCATCTATTATTTAAAGATATGGTCTGTGATCGCCACAACACATTAAGCTATACCCCATGTAATTTCAGTATAGAAGAGAATATGGCTATAAAAGCGACATAGACAAATTCTGGCATGAAATTGGAGGTATGCATGTGTGTGTGTGTGTGTGTGTGTGTCTTCTGAAAAATCCAATATCTTGGTTGTTTTCCTGATAAATTTGTCATAATTACCAGTGATTCATGGTCAGGCAGGATGATGGCTCTCTTACTAAAAGAATTGGACCCAAAGCCATATTGAAAAAGACATATTGACAAGTGTTCAGTTTGATCCGGTTACAGATGGCTTATTTCATGCCATGGTTCCAGAGGACAGCAGTTGGGATTTCCAAACCTTCCATTCAATCTTCCTCACAGGTTGTTTAGGATTTTTCAAGCTAAAAAAGATGGGGGGGGGGAGAGAGAGAATCCCACAGACAAGGGATTAGTCAATAGCCTCATAGCTAAATTATACAGAAAGCTGTGCATATGAAGATAGGACACTGATCTTTTTGCTAAGCATATTTATGCAGGCTTCACAATCATTGACTACTGGTGAGATGGCCATCAAATGCTAGATCTTGTAGCATAGTACAACTTGCAGCTCCGAGCATAGTCTTTTCAAACATATGAATAGCATGTGGGAGGGCAAAAGGAAGGATTAGGTTACTGCTGGAGTGGAGAACCTGCAGACCTCCAGAAGTTGCTAGAATCCAGCTCCCACCATCCCTGCCTAATGGCCATGTTGGCTGGGATTGATGGGCATAGGAGTATAAGAAGATCTGGAAGACTGTTCCTGGATTAATACTGTTAATGTCACAATGACCCTTCCATGTCCATGAGGGATGATTTTGCATGTTTGCAAAATGTGGTTCTTTCAGAGGCAGAGGGCACAATAAATGCTTATTTTATTAGACTACTGCAATGTGCTCTACGTGGGGCTACCTTTGAAGGTGTCCCGGAAACTACAACTAATCCAGAATGCGGCAGCTAGACTGGTGACTGGGAGCAGACTGGGAGCGTACATTGGCTCCCAATGCACAATTCAAAGTGTTGGTGCTGACCATTAAAGCCCTAAATGGCCTCGGTCCAGTATACCTGAAGAAGCATCTCCACCCCCATCGTTCTGCCCAGACACTGATGTCCAGTACTGAGGGACTTCGTTGCGAGAAGCCAAGTTGCAGGGAACCAGGCAGAGGGCCTTCTCGGTAGTGGCGCCCACCCTGTGGAACGCCCTCCCATCAGATGTCAAAGAGAAAAAACAGCTACCAGATTTTTTAGAAGACATCTGAAGGCAGCCCCGTTTAGGGAGGCTTTTAATCTTTAATCGATTGTTTTATTCTTCTGTTGGAAGCCCCCCAGAGTGGCTGGGGAAACCCAGCCAGATGAGCAGGGTATAAATAATATGTTGTTGTTGTTGTTGTTGCTGTTGCTGTTGTTGTTGTTATTCCATATCTGACAGATTTCCAAGAGATAAAGACCCAGCTGGCAAAAACCAGCAATAATATTCAAAGTCTTAAGGTAGGATTGGTTGATCTGGAATACCAGATGGCGCACTACCAAGGTAGTGGGTTGTCTCTTCGGGAACAGGCAGGGAGTTAATTCTTTCAAATTTGCTGCAATCAAGTTCAGTTTATATATGCCATGAAAACACCGTTCTCCAATGCATCCCTCAGCTTGTTTCCACCTCTGCAGCTCTCTAGTTTTGACTGCTGCTTAATGCTGCTGCCAGCATGGATCTGAGTCATCCTTAGTAATGCCATTTTGTTTTGGTTGCCAGGTAACATCAGCCCAAGATGATTGCCACAATCTCCATGACTGCTGTGTTCCCTGCATCTAACCTCGAGCCTGGGGACTGGAACCAGTGTGACCATTCTGTATCCCAACAGATACTGGGCCTGCCAGAGACTAAGTCAAGAGTTCTGTAACACATTTTAAGGGATTATCTCTTTCTGCCCCCTCAGAGACATCCATGGTCCTGATTTTACACTGCCATGTGTGGGAATCCAAATCAATTAATTCAGCTTTAGGACTCTTAATACCATTACTGTTCTTTGCTGGTTGGGATTTAGTATCCCTATGGCTGTCTTCGAGCTCAGAAATCCTGTGTTCTGCTTCCACAACACATGCCAATAAGCCTTGTAGGATATTCCAGCAATCAGAAAAAGTGAACTGGAGACTAAAAGCAGGCAGGAAGGCAAGCAGGCATGTAGAACAAGGCAGAAATAGTGACAGGGGGAACCTAGAAACCAACAGATAACCCCTAGACCCAGATTATCTCATCGTCCATGTCCCAAAGGTGACCACAGGTAAGATTCCAAAGCTTTGACTGTCAAATTTCTGAAATTCACCATGCCATAGCATACCACCAAGATTTTTTTCTTTCTTTCCAGGAATCTAGAGCCAAAAACTGAATCACTATGAACTGCCCCCAACCCAGGTTGCAATGCCTAGTTGGTATGTAATGATAGCAGAAGAATTTTTTTATAAAAAAAAAATCAAAACTAGTAGCCAGCAAATATTTACATTTCATTAAATAATATGTGCAAGACATAAGGGGCATTTAGATTTTATACAAGTCTTTATTTAAAACTTACTTTATTCATTAATTTAATTTATTCATTTCAAAATTATTCTTCCTCTCATATAAGGTATTTCCACTGAAGTAGGTTTACATAATCTTACAACTTCTCACAAGAGCATCTAAGGGACCTTCTCCATTGGGAGGAAGGTGCAATTTTTTAAAAAAAACTTCTGCTCTAATTTGCAGGCTAAATATGTAGTCACCATGATTTAATCAACCATGGTTGAGCCACCCATGCAAAAACTACAACAGTTATGTCAAAAGGTCCCATGTGGAGGCACCAGTCTCTACAGTTACCACTTGTATGTGAGCACCTCCTGGAAATCAACTTGTGGCGCACTTAGAGACCTCTGGGCAGTGTAAACTGCCACCAAAAGCTCTTTAGCATGTTACAGGATGAAGCACAAGAGGAAGACTGAATGTCTCCCACTTTGCAGTAATGTGTGAGGCTTTAAAGGCTAAGGTTGCTTTTGAAAAATGTGAAAGCCAAGAGTTGTAGTTTCCCAGCTTTTGAACAAAATGTGCTCCCAGTCCAAACATCTGTCAGAGAATTTTTCCTTCAAGTCCGCAAAGTATCAAAAGCCCATTCCACAGTAACTCAGAGTGTGGCTGCCCCTATTTTGTAGAACAGCATTCCTGTTAACATACTCTATCTGTGCTTTCTGGAAACAATTGAATGCCTTTTTTGTGTGTATTTCAAAAAGTATAATTTCCGATACCCCCAAAGTTGTGTTTTAAGGAAACCACTGAAAATGTTGAGCTTTTTTAAAGTAGAGAACACGTGTTTGTTTTTTTTCCAACTTTATCTTATTTATTTATTATAACTTGCAAGTACGGTAGCAAATATGGAATAAGTTACTAATTATAAAAGTAAATGCGTTCAAACTACAAATATACAATCAAATATACAGAACCTAAGAATCAAAGGATTGTAGAGCTGGAAGTCCAAACTTCAAAAGTTCTGAGCGGCACGTAATGTCTCTGGAACTCTCAAAGTACTTGGTCCACTTCTTATGTGCCAGAAGATTAGCGCACTCAGCATCACTTTTCATTCCATCCACAAACTTCTTGAGAAGTTGCAGAATTGATTGAAGCACTTCACATCATCTATGGACACATCCTTGTCCAGGAGAAATTTTATGGAAGGTTCCACCTTGTCCCACTCAAGTGACTCACCAAAAGACATCCACATGAAGCACCCAAACTCTTCCATGGGCTCCATCCATTTTTCCAGATATTGAAGGCAATTATTTAAGTCTACACAGAATTTGTCACACTCCACACCAAAACCTCCCTTACACTTTTCTTCTAGAAAGTTCTTAATGTTTAGGGACATAAAGTTGTTGATTTTGCCTTCAGTGAGTATGTCCTGGACAGAAAGCAGAACTTTTCAGAACCTCTACAACTGAATAGTTTCCCCTTTCGAGTTCTAAAATATATGAGTGAAACAAACTGATGAGAGACTGCAAGTGCAATAAATAAGGCTCACTAAACTCATTTTCAAAAACATTTCTTATCACTGCTGGTGGTTTCCCTTGTGAGAGAAAAAATGCATTGACAGCTGGAAACATGTGAATGAGTCTAGTGATGACTGGATATAATGACAACCACCTTGTCTTGCTATGGGACAGCATCAACTTGTATTCAATGTCCACAAACTCACAGCACTCCTTTAACTGATCCGTTCGGACTGTAAAGATATGAAAGTAATTTGTATATTCTGTAAAGCAGGCATGTCCAACTCCCAAGACAGACACTGTGATCTACTCCAGTATATATATATTAAAAAAACTGGCAGTGATCTACCCATTGTCATTGGAGGGAGGAGGAGTGTGTGGAAGGTGGCGGCTAACTGGAAGTGGGGGAGATTACCAAGAGTTGCTGAACATTTTTTTGGGGAGGATTGCCCAGGCGGGGTAGTGGTGACATTCCTACACCACTTCATTTAATACCACGATCAACCACAATCCATAGCTGCCAAGTTTTCCCTTTTCTCGTGAGAAAGCCTATTCAGCATAATGGAAAATCCCTTAAAAAAAGGGATAACTTGGCAGCTATGCCACAATCATCTGCGATCCCTTAAAAAAAGGGATAACTTGGCAGCTATGCCACAATCACCTGCGATCCCTTAAAAAAAGGGATAACTTGGCAGCTATGCCACAATCACCTGCGATTGACCAGGATCACCCCGGAGATCTACCTGTCGATCGCGGTCACCACTTTCTCCTTTTGGAAAATTATTAAATTGTTTTGTTTCACTGAGCTGTTTCAAGAGGCCTGTGCTGGAACAGAAATTCAAATAAAGGGTTCCTAATTGCTACCCAGCAGACATTCATTGTGTGACAATCTGTGGCAGTAAGATCAAAACGGTTGCAGTCCAGAACGGTACCTATCAAGCATAGAATCATAGTCCAACCCCCTGCAAACCCCAGCAAAGCAGTAAAAATGCTCTTCCAACTAACATACATATAAAAGAGAGTTCTGGTGATAACAACACTGAAATACTACTTCTAGGAGCACTCATTCCAAGTGCCAGTGGGAGGAAAATGGATCAGTGAATGAGCTTGAATAACAAACTTCAGCTTCCTAAACCATTTAAATTAATGCACAGAGGAAAAAGAAAAGCAAAATACTAGGAGGGGTGGGACCCAGTTGGGGGCCTTGCTCTCACTGAAGGGGTTTTGGTTCAGCAGGAACATCTGCTGATTTGGGGGAAGGGGTGATTTTTGTCTCTCACAGCTTCTTAGTTCTCCTGAAAATGAGCCCCAGAGACTTAATGGACTCTCGAGACAGTGTAGAAGGTGGCTTGAAGGTCCACCTGAGCAGAAGATCACTGAATTCTACTACAGAAATGTTCAGAGTAAGAAGGGAGGTCTCTATTATAGGCTCGGCAGAGAGCTGGGAATGAGGCTGAGCTATAGATGGAAACCAGCCAGGTTAAAAGGTTTAGCTACTTATTTGAAAGTTATCTTGGGATGCAAATGGATATGTAAAGTCAGATCAAACTAACTTTGAAGTTTAGAGATACTTTTTTTAAAAAAAAATTAAAAAATCTTTTTACTTCCAAGAAGACTACAAAGGCTATGAGAATAGTCTTTCTTGCAGTAATGATAATGATCTTGCATTAATGGAGAGCCTTTCATCCCCAAAATGCTTTATGCATTTATTAATTGCTACATGAACTCACTTCACCCCACAGTGAAATGCAGTCATCAGAAAGAAGCAATGTAATATAGGTTAGTGCATTTATACCAACATTCTTGCCTGGTTCGAGGCATAGTCACACTGGTTAATCCAATGGAACGATATCTTGCACATGTGAATTATAGTAAACAACAATGGACACACACACATGTTTTGCATTAAACTATCAGACTTTTTCTCTTTTTAAAAGACAATATGGCTTGAATTGCTCTAGATTATTTATTGATCAAATGATTAAAGCACTCATTTATTTTACTGTCACCCCATCAGTGGGCATGTTAAGTACAGTCCACACAATAATTATCTTAGCAAAGCCACGAGGGGCCATTTGGAGAGCAAGAGGCTCTCTATCCCTGGTGAGGATGGTGAAAGGGGCATCCCACCTGGGTTTGGAGCTTAATGGATTGAAAAATTCATCATGCTGCACATCCTTTTTGTTAAACCAATAAAGTTCATAACCCAATTAAACTGGAGTCATCTCTTTATTACAGAGCCTGGGCACAAATATTTGTTGTTTTCGATTATCATTCATAATACAAAAATAAATGTGAAATCAACATTGTGGAACACATGAAAATCCAATTTCCTCTATAATTTTTCTTCTTCTTGCACCGCCATTTATTAACAAAACTCAAAATGGTTGTTTATAAGGATTTTCTTATTCAATATTCCACCAATGGAAAGGACGGGGAAAGCAATTGTAAGAAATTTTGTGAGGTGGAAAGCAAAAGGGCTTTTCTGCTTGCTCTCGCCATGTTTTACAAGGTTCCAGCCAACCTGGTCTTCCCATGGGAAGCATTTGATGCTGCAGTCACACTAGATATTGGCAGGGTAGATGCAAGCGGAAATCATCACCATTATCGAATACCTATGTTTGAAAGAGGATGGAGGGGAGAGGAGTGATGAGGGGGGAGGAAGAGGCAAGTGAATAGGAACTTTGCCTTGTTTATATGATGGCCATTTGTAAATGCTGTTTAATATCTGGGTCTGTCATGGTTCCCTCTGGGCCTTTGGATTCAGAGCAGAAGTGAAAAACACCAGAGGGTGCAGTAATGATTCAGAAGGGGATGAGGTGGGATGAGGTTGCGCACCAGAGCCCACTTGATTTTATTTATTTTATTTCATAAAATGTATGTGCTGCTTGATTGTAGAAAAAAATCTGATGAGGTCTGATGAGAACCTCCTGTCTCTGCCCTCAGATGCACCCAGTCCTCAAGAGGCTGGAGCCCCGGGGGCTGGCCCTTCCCAGCCTGTGGAAGTTGAGGGAGGCTGAGATGCCCAGCCTGATGTGACAAAGCAGAAGCGTTCCGAGGAGCAGGTAAGCCCAGTAATCTCTCCCAGGGAGAGGCCAAGTATCAAGTGAAGGGAGGAAATTCATCCCTTTCAAACAGTGTCATAGCACATGTTGCCAGTGGGAGGGAGTGAGGAAAACCAACAGTGTATGCATGTGCATTGAACTAACTAAATGCAATTTTGGTTTTGTCCATGAAGTTTTCTTGGCAGGGATACTGGAGTGGCTTGCCGGTTCCAGCTCCAGGTGGATCACCTTTAGTCAAAACTCTCCACTATGGATGGCCCTGCACGGCATAGCTCATAGCTTCTCTGAGTTATTCAAGCCCCTTCACCGCGACAAGGCAGGCATGCTCTGGTCCATGGGGTCACAAAGAGTCAGATACAACTAAACAACAACAACAACAACAACGAAGCACCTGCCTCCTAGCCAGGAATGCTTGCAGGGATAGGGTTTCTCACTAGTAGTTGAGCCTTTTCCATCTCTGCTTAAGTGCCTGGTAGGGAGGCAGGAAAACTCGTTGAAACAATGCTATAGCACTCACACCCTTGAAACTTTTTGCTACAGATCTTGCACTCTTGAACTCTGGCCTTTGCTGTCACACTGGATTTACTGTTGCTACTCCTTTTCCTTGTAAGAACACCCAGACTAGTACCTGCTCTTTCCTAGCTGCTAAGTCTGTATCGGTTAGAAAGTTTTATCGGTCAAAGTTTACTACTTTGCTTACACATAAAACACCTCTGCTGTCTAGTTTTGGATGGGAGCCAGAACAGGGTCTTGGGTCTTTGGTGAAAATTAATGATAGTTCCCTACGGATGACATTGTAAAGATAGCCATAGGGGTATTGAAAGCTCACTCTTTAGGGCAAATAGAGCAGTGCTCCCCAACCTTTGTTT
Source organism: Zootoca vivipara (assembly GCF_965207765.1). Taxonomy (NCBI): domain Eukaryota; kingdom Metazoa; phylum Chordata; class Lepidosauria; order Squamata; family Lacertidae; genus Zootoca; species Zootoca vivipara. Next base: position 33,230,570 of record NC_142586.1, on the reverse strand, counting down.
CCATTCAATCTACCTTCAGCCATCCCTCACCTGCCTACTTATGACTAGTCCAGTGGTGGCTCTACCTGCCATTGACTTGGTTCCACCTACTGCTGATCTTCTCGTCTTCCACCCCACCAGTTCCAATGGGCACCATCTGCCACTGCCACTGCCTAGGCATTGCTACACAAGGCATGTTTTCATCCTGCAAAGTCTGATCATTCATTCAGAAGATGCCTCATCTTTAAACAAAACCTTTGAACAACTTGCGGAAACAGTCTTTTTGAATGTAGGATATTTGAATCAAATATGATACATATGTGGTTTTTAAATATTCATCCATAATATTCTATTAGTTTCTTTCCAAGTTTCATAAAGCCCATGGTCTTTTTACTTATACCTGTTTTGGTACAGACATTTGTTATGGTTGCTTTGCCTACAGTGAAAGGGTAAAAGAAAGCAGTTGGTATATGTGATAAGAAACTTTTAATCCAAACATTGCAAGGCTGCAGATGTCACTCGAGAGTGAAGCTAAATTATATTTTTATGAAAGGAATATCCGTTTGGTTCAATTATGTGTCATTTAACCTTCAAAGTTGTCAACTCTTCTAATGGAAATGTCAACTGTGTTGGAAGTTCAACAGGTCTCCCAGCACTGCCAAAGCAGCTGAAATTATACAAACATGAGGCACACAACTCATAAAGACATTTAAAATAGTTGGACAAGATAAGGTCACTTGATGTGGCATGCCTGTATACTTGATATGTAACTGAATGCCATATTCCTTAAAAGAAAAAGGAACAGATGATTAGTCACTAATTGGCCATCACTCTTTCTCACGGACACATCTTGGGTGGGGCCCAATTTATATGGAGCATAAGAAGATATAAGAAGAACAAATAGGAGCGGGGCTTTTTCAGCTGGAACTCACAGGAACTCAGTTCTAGCATTTCTCAGGTGGGCAGGCTCTATTGCCATTATAAGAGAACAAGGGAGGCATTCATGGTGAGTTCCGGCACCTCTTTTTCTAGAAAAATAGCACTGAATAGGAGGCTTATGGGTTTGTCACGGGCAAACCTCAATAGCAATAACAGTTGCCCTAATAATCAGCTTCTTCCCCACAATAAATAGCAAATGGGGTGGAGTCAGGGGACAGTGGAACAGGGCACAGTGGAGATGGGGTCTAACTTCTCTTTGTACACCATAATCTCTATATCCTAATACTGATCACATCTGCCATTTAAAAACCCAACAAGAACATTAAATACAACCATTTCATCCTTCTTAGTGTTTGTAGAAGAACTGCTTCCTCCACTGGGTTTGCACAGAAGTACATCATCTAGAGCAGGGGTCAGCAAACTTTTTCAGCAGGGGGCCAGTCCACTGTTCCTCAGACCTTGTGGGGGGCCAGATTATATTTTGGGGGGGGAGGGGGAAATGAATAAATTCCTATGCCCCACAAATAACCCAGAGATGCATTTTAAATAAAAGGGCACATTCTACTAATGTAAAAACACACTGATTCCCGGACCTTCCGCAGGTCGGATTTAGAAGGTGATTGGGCTGGATCTGGCCTCCGGGCCTTAGTTTGCCTACCCATGATCTAGAGTACATATTATCAGAAGTACACCATCTAGAGTTCAGTGTAATATTTTCATTGAATCCTGATTAATATAATCTGATACAAAGTGCCATGCTGAGAAAAGTTCCTTGCAATGTTCGTCATTGCAATCTTCAGCATTCAATATGATTATGTAATTTCCCTTCTGTTCTTTAAGTTTTGAATGTTATGGACTTTTAGTAATGCTTGATTAATATCTCTAGCTATTTGTGTGCGCGCATTTTTTATACAGAAAAAAGACAACATCAAAAAAAAAAACAATAATTAAGTCCTCCAAGAGTTGTTGCCTTTTTATTATTGTAATGGGAGACCAGATGGCTGAAAACAAGGGTCTCAATCTTGGCTGGTTTTCATTGATGCAGAAGAGAGAGGAGAAAGCGGTAAGTACTAGCAGCCGGGTCCCCTCAGGCAAAAACAACTGCGGAGAAAGGATGAGTCACAGCACTTGAGGGACATGAACAGAATGTCCACTGTTTCCCAATCTCCTTCCTTACATGGAAGGTTGAACACAGATGGAAAGAGACTTAAGAAGAAGAAATCATGGCCCTCCTTGAGGCTAAAGAAATGGGATTACTTTGTGCATCTCCTAACTGTATTATGGGGTCAACACAACTATTGTTTCCAGCTCCAGTCTCCTTAAGAACAAGAGGAATGAACATTTGAATGGAAATACTGCATTTTACTTTGGTTTTTATTTTTAAAGACACGTCGGAAAAGTCCCTTTTATGGAAAATTACTCTCTGCTGTTGGATGGGATTCCTGATGTAGGCATGCCAAATTGCTGGGTAGTGGGATAAAGGACATGTGCATATATTATTATTATTTTGCTTTTAAAACATTTCTTTTTACACTGCTCTTCAGCCAAAAAAAGATTCACAGCACCTACGAAGATCAATAATAAGATAGTGACTGGGCTTTTACAATCTACAAGACCTGACACAAAGGAAAGGATATTGGGGGAGGGAGAGGGGGGAAAGCAAATACAGACACTAGTTGGGGTGGGGTGTTAAAAACCAAGTTCGTATAATGACCAGTGAAAATGGAACAAAATAAAAAAATAAAAAAATTCCTTCCAGTAGCACTTAGAGACCAGCTAAGTTTGTCATTGGTATGAGCTTTCGTGTGCATGCACACTTCTTCAGATACCTGAACAGTGAAAATGGAAACAGTTTTGGGAAAAGAGAAGTCAAGAGTTGCTAGCTTTTCTTAGAACAACAGACACGAAAATATCATCCTTTCTTCCTCTGACAAGCACAAAACAAGGCATGATTATCAAGTGTTTTTTATTAACCAGTCATTTTAATGATCACACTGTAGTGCTTTTCTGGTTTTAATATTTTATTGTATATGTTGGGGTTGTATCCAATTAAGATCTACTTAGAGTTTGACACATAGTAATTAATGCATCTAAGTTAGTTTATTTTCAATGCGTCTGTTCTGAGTGTGGCTGACTAGATAACAACCGAGAGGCTTGAACTGGATGGGAAGATGAAGGCTCCTCCATTCAGTTACACTGGTCTTCAGCAGCAGAATGCTGAAAGTCTTTAAGACTAAGCAGAGCAGAGGAAACATCTCGCTCTGCCTCCACAGCAACAAGTTGGGTAGAAGGATGGGGTCCCCCCACAGTCCTGCCACCTGTCTGGGTTTGAGCTGAAGAGGAGGGCAGAGGCAAGTCCTCACTTTTTAGCCTTGCTACCAATGCCGGCCAAAATCTATAGATCCCTGCATACAATTATTCTTCTCATTTGTGATTTCCCATGCTAAGCACTCCATTTGCTAAGCTTAATATGCATTCCTTCTTGGATTTTTTGCTATAATCCCCTTTTCTGCCTTTGAGTCTCTGTCGCTTTACTCTGCTATTTACTCCAGTAGTTTGAGGATTATAAACACTCTGGTTTCAGAAGCAGGCCAGAAGGCCTTGGAGTTAATCTAGCAAAATGGGCATATGCTGTTTGTTAGCAGACACAAATGGCTTCTTTGCTCCCATTGCTTGGACCATACAGTAAAAACAGGACAGGACAGGACAGGGAGACATCTGGACACAGAAACCGGCAATAAATGGGTCTTGGTCCATCAGAAATCTTCCCACAATAACTGATAATTTTATCAAATACTGTAAAAAACAACAAAACAAGGATTCATATTCCACTCATGAAGCTACAATTTTCATGATGGTTTAACAATCAATCCCTCTTCCCAGGGAACTCTGGGTGCTGTAACTCTATGAGGTAATAGGAATCTCCTAACAACTTTCAATGCCCTTAACAGGGTACAGTTCCCTAGATTCATTGGGAAAACCATGACTGTTTAAAGTAGAATGACACTCCTCCTCCTGCTCCTCCACCTCCTCCTCCTCCTCCTCCTCCTCTTTCAAAAGGCCACAAATTGTTTAATTGGGCAAAGGCGTGGTATTAATATACCAGTACTACATCACAAAGGCTGGACTGAATGAATCCCAAGGCAGAATTAAGATTGACAGAAGAAATATCAACCACCTGGACCATAAAGAAGGCTGATCGCCGAAGAATTGATGCTTTTGAATTATGGTGCTGGAGGAGACTCTTGAGACTGCAAGACGATCAAACCTATCCATTCTTAAGGAAATCAGCCCTGAGTGCTCACTGGAAGCTGGGGCTCCAATATTTTGGCCACCTCATGAGAAGAGAAGACTCCCTGGAAAAGACCCTGATGTTGAGAAAGATGGAGGGCACTAGGAGAAGGGGACGACAGAGGACGAGATGGCTGGACAGTGTTCTCGAAGCCACCAACATGAGTCTGACCAAACTGCAGGAGGCAGTGGAAGACAGGAGTGCCTGGCGTGCTCTGGTCCATGGGGTCACGAAGAGTCGGACATGACTAAATGACTAAACAACAACAACTATGTCACAAAAGTCCTTGATATTTGCATCACTTTTTTTTAAAAAAGTGGGTGGAATAACCGACCTGTCAATCAACTGATTATCTGATATGTAATCGGGTGATTGACAAGTGTTGTAAGGTGACTCAACTTCCTAGGAAGTGTCAGGACTATACTTTAAACTCTGCTCCTGATTCTTCCTTTCTTTGCATGACTCAAAGGTAAGCCACACCTACAAATCCAGATTTTTCATTCATAGTCTAGCTTAACTATTCATCATAATATTTATTTCTAGGCAGAACCTATATTCAAGATGTGGCTACAAAAGAAGACAGAAAGAATCATCTAGTGCCATATGACATCAGGTGACTGACAGGTGGACAGCCTCACCTACCTGTCAAAGTCACCTCCAGAAGGTGGAAAGATTCTGGATCTGGAAAGCAGGCCAGATCCAATGCCCTACCCCTGTCCTGCCATGTGTAGTGATGATCTTGGCATTTTGATAAATCTGAACCATCACCATTATTCTCACAAAAATGCACTTTTTTCCAGGCATAGCTGCCAAGTTATCCCGTTTTTAAAGGGATTTTCCCTTATGCTGAATAGGCTTCCTCACGAGAAAAGGGAAAACTTGGCAGCTATGTTTCCAGGTCACTAACGAACCATGTATTTTCCCTAATAGTCATAGTCACAGACATCATATATGTGCCCATATATATATTGTCAAATTTCACAGAGCAGCTGATTTATATATTTTAATGCATTAGGAAACAGATCTGCATGCCTATGTGCTCATGTGAGGTTTAACTCAAAGAATTGATCCAATAAAGATCCAGCCAAAACAAAACTCTTCACTTTTCTAGGATACAATACAGAACAAGTGAATTTTGCATTTAAATAACTAAATATTCAAAAGTTTTCTGTCTCTCTCACATAAACAAATTGCAGGCTTCATGAAAGGCAAACCAGGTTTGAGAAACACAACTACAGCATATTAGAGAGAAACATTTATCAGACAACTTTTGCACCTGGATCTGCATAGCCCTCCCCAGCGCCCACAAACAGTGAGACTGTGTAAAGCTGTGTAAAACTGTTTGGGGAAGAAAATGCCAAATCTTCACCAGGCCAACTATCCAGACTGGTCCTACATGGGCCAGAAAAAAGTCAGGGAGGTCCCCAAATATGAGTTCCGTCACAGAAGGAAAAAGGAAAGAGGGGTGAGGGGGTCAAGTTGGTTCCAGGCCAAAGGGCAGGTGGGACAGGCCCTGAGGAAAGAGATCAGATCCCACAGGGCCCTGCTCAGATCCTGCTCAGATCCCGCAGAGCATTCTACCAGGTTAGAGCCAGTGTTGAAAAGGTCCTGGCTCTGGTTGAAGCTAATCTGACTTCCTTAGGGCCCGGGACCTCTAGGGTATTGCTATTTATGGATCTTAAGATCCTCTGTGGGGCATACCGGGAGACGCGGTCCCGTAGGCAGGGCAGCTAAGGAATGTGGCTTGGGGAGGAGGTGTGGTGTAGGGGGGGTCTTGAGCAACAGGCAGAGGTGCCTAAAAACCTGCATTTGGCCCACTGGATTCATAACATTGCATTCATAGCATGTACCTCGGGTTACAAACACTTCGGGTTACAAACTCTGCTAACCTTGGGTTAAGAACTTTACCTCAGGATGAGAACAGAAAGCACATGCCGGTGGCGAGGCAGCAGAAGGAGGCCCCATTAGCTAAAGTGGTGCCTCAGGTTAAGAACGGTTTCATGTTAAGAACAGGCCTCTGGAACAAATTAAGTTCATAACCAGAGGTACCACTGTATAACAATAAGTTCTCATGAGGGTTCACAGCATCAAATAATGTCAGTTGACCAAGTGCTTTTATGTGAGACATTGACGAAATGCAAACTACTCAATATCAGCAACAGTGTGGAGGGGTACTTTGTTACATATCATTGTTATGAGTTTGCTGCTTGAGTGCTGTGAATGGTTCTGAGGTTGGGACGAAAGAGTCCAAGATGACTGGTTTAGTGAATAATCTCTTCAAGGGGTCTGATTGTTAGAAGATGGGCTCTTTTAAGGAAAGGTATCTTGAACTGCTGGAATGTAAGAACTATTGGCTTTAAGAAGCTGAGCCTCATTGATTGAGGAAGGGAGGCTGGTGATGTGTGTGTGTTCTAGATTGAAAGAAACAAAAAGCCCTGCAATTTACAAAAGGAAGACAGAATGAGACAGAGAGAGAGTGAGTGAGAATTGGAAACTATGCCTTTTTAAACTGAAGGTGTGCACTGTGACGCAGAGGCCCTCTCCATCTCTCCCTCTCCCTCAGGATCTGGTTTTGAGTTCTTGGTCCATTGTCCTGCTAAGCAAAGATTATGTTGGCTGCCTTCACCAGGGAGCCCAACTCTGGCATGCACTGCCACTGGAACTTTGCTTGCCCCTCAGGAAAATATGGTGCACACAACACTATAGTTAAAATGCATTCACCATTCATAAGCAGGAAAAAAGTTATCCTGGTGTGAAAGGCAGAGTCCTTTAGCTTGAATATAGTTACAGACTAATGATCGTTGTGCGACAATGAGGAGAATCACAATGCATAAATAAATGAAGGCTAATATGCAAATCTGCAAATAGAAAAGTCTGGTGTTTTTGTCCCAGTAGGTGCACCAATACTTGGCAATGTTGCCACTTAAGTGACTCGTTTAAATTCTCTAAGCGCTGATGCTGCTAAGAAAGTAACTAAGTTAGCATTTGCATATTATTTTAATTCAGTGCTGCCATTCCTATCCTGACTTCCAACATCTGGCTTCTTTCCCTTAATCAATACAGTCCCCCCAGGACAGACAGAATGCCACAAGTTGAAACGCTTGTGCAGAATTACGTGTTCAGCTTGGGTGACTTAATGGACAGGAACAGATAATGGATCAATTCTGCTTCAATAGTAATCATTCTTAGTTAATAACAATTAAATTTTAACCTAGCTCCAAGATTACTCCAGGCATGGCAAGAACTGTTCTAAAGTTTGCTGATGTTTCATGCATTTACCTTTAAGTGGAAGACAGTCTAGATGTCACTGTTTCTCTACCCAAGAACACTAAACAAGGCATGCCTTGTGGAGAAATAAAAGACTCCTGTTGGTAAAATAATTTGAGGGTCAACATGCTAAAATAAAAATAAAAATAGAAGCTTCCTTCTCCAAGGAGTGTGTCCAACCAACCGCAATGGAGGCTGACATTTTTCAATTCCCCAACACTCTATTTTAGAACAACAGTTACATTGTGGTGTTCCCAAGAGCTAGAGACCCACACTTTCCATTAGAATGGAAGTAGACTGCTGAACACAGCCAAGTCATCACTTGGAGGGACCATGACTCAGACACAGACTATCTGATTTGCATACATAAGGTCTTAAGTTCAGTCCCCAGCATTTCTGGTTAGGGCTGGGAAAAACTCCTTGACTGGGGAGCTACTGCCAGTTCATGTAGATAGCATTAAGCTAGATCAGGGTTTCCTAAACTTGGGTCTCCAGCTGTTTTTGGACCACAACTGACTAGTAGGAACCAGTGGTCAGGAATGATGGGATCTTCAAAAACAGCTGGATTCAGCATAGGGCAGCTTCCTATGTTCTCCCATTCCTATGGAATGGTGGCTAGCTTAAAAAGAGAAAGATAGAGAATCCTTGTTTGCGATCACTGAAATATAAGCACATCCCTCACCCATCTAAAAGCGCATCCCAGATGCAAATGGGAATGATTTCTAGGGCTCCCAGCCTGTGAAGAGCCCTCTGCATGTGCTGCCTGCCTAGTAAGAATTGGGATGTTCTGTGCCTGTGATTAGCTTAGGAAAAACAAGATATGTAATTGCCTGTTATGGATCAAGTGCATGTCTAATCCCCCCCTTAGTAAGAACTACTTACCGTGTGTCCCTATAATGAGTTCAGGATGTGGGTTGGATGGTGTTGGATGTGATGGAGAGATTGACCTTTATGTTCACGAGTGTCCAGGATAAAATAAGAAAGTCATTTATCATTTACTTTGAAAATGTCATTTATAAACCATCCTCTTCCTTCTTTCTGCATAAGAAGCTGTGAGGAATTTTTGCAAAAAATCAAGGAGGCAGCATACAGACTGTCACTGACTGTCAAATGAATAATAACCAGAAAAGAAAGAAAAAAATCATTGTAGGGAGTTGGGCTAGATGACCCTCAGGGTCTCTTCCAACTCTACAATTCTATGATTCACAGCACAGCGAATTGTGCTATGGAAATTACAGGAACAGATGTGGCCTGTTTTGATCCAGTTTCATATCAGCTCTTGCCCTTCTGGTCCCCACCCTCTTTCATCCCTCACTGTAGGCACTATTAGCTTCATTTGGAAGGGACGCGGGTGGCTCTGTGGTCTAAACCACTGAGCCTAGGGCAGGGGCGTAGGAAGATAGGGGCGGTGGGGGCGGAGCGCCCCAAGCAGCACAATCCCAGGGGTGCCATCGCGGCTGCCCGCCCCCAAAACGCACGCCCCACCCCTGCTCATGGCGCACCCCTCCCCCAGAACGCGCGCCCTGCCCCTGGGGGCAGCGCGGCTGCGCTCCGCCGCTGGCCTAGGGTTTTCAGATCAGAAGGCCAGTGGTTCAAATCCCAGCAACGAGGTGAGCTCCCGTTGTTCGTTCCCATTTCCTGCCCACCTAGCAGTTCAAAAGCACATCAAATGCAAGTAGATAAATAGGTACCACTCGGGTGGGATGGTAAACAGTGTTTCAATGTGCTGCTCTGGTTCGCCAGAAGCGGTTTAGTCATGCTGGCCACACGACACAGAAATTGTCTGCGGACAAACGCCATCTCCCTTGGCCTATAGAGCGACATGAGCACCGTAACCCAAGAGTCGCCCGCGACTGGAACTAATGGTCAGGTGTACTTTTACCTTTACCTTTAAGGACCACTGCAGAGTTATATTTAGCAGAATCAAGGGGCAACGCTTTTCTTGGTCTATACCAGTGCAGGGAGTTCGTCTTCAAATGTTTACCATGAAAAATACTCTTGCACATTGAAGATTGGTGGGAGAGGGTAGAGTGCCCATCTTCCTGACCTGCTGCTTTCAACTGGCAGGGAAGGGTTTATTTTTTCTAATGTGAGGGAGGCAATTTAGTATTGTAATTTCACTACCTGAAGCTTGAAATCGTTAAAAAATAGACATTGCTCTTTGATCCTGCTGAATATAGAACGTGCAGCCAAATCCTATAGATTTCCTTATCAATTGCCTTCACTTAACTGTGCTTAGCCATGACACTTGAGTTCTGTTTCAAGGTCATTATGGTCTAGAGCTGTGCTACTCAATTGGTTTGGGGAGCCTGAGTTCATTTCTACCCGTCTATACCTTATAGCAGTGCTTTGTTTCCTTAAAAATTTTTTTAGGGGTACTCTCATTTTCCTACTCATATTGAAATACTGCCCCTCAATGAGGCCAAACTTAGATGCACAAAATGTTTAGGGGTATGAGTACCCCTGCGTGCCCCCAGGAAAAAAACAACACTGCCTTATAGATTGGTGTGCCTTTGTCATCAGAAATAATTCCAGAGTGCTTAGTTTAGGAATCCTTGTCATGCAGAGCAGCACACATTTTATATAGCAAGAATGCTATATGCAAAATGAGAAGGAAAGGAAAGGAAGGAGAATTCATTAAATCTTTCTTCTTCTTCTTTGGCGATCACTCGTAGCCGAGTAAGATTGTCTTCCATAAACACGATTTTAACAATGGGTCCGTAAGTGACTGTGGAGGCCAATTCTGGATCCACACATCCTTCCACAGTGGTGACATTGGTTTCCAGGCGGGATTTGATTACGGTGTGGATTTGCCAAGCGTGCCTTCCTCTTAGCACATTTCTCCCTTGCATCCTGAGATCGAGTTTCTTCAAAGCCCATGACACCTTTGGTAAAGGCTGTTCTCCAACTGGAGCGCTCACAGGCCAGTGTTTCCCAGTTGTCAGTGTTTATACTACATTTTTAAAGATTTGCCTTGAGACAGTCTTTAAACCTCTTTTCTTGACCACCAGCATTACGCTTTCCATTTTTAAGTTTGGAATAGAGTAATTGCTTTGGAAAACGATCATCAGGCATCCGCACAACATGACCAGTCCAACGAAGTTGATGTTGAAGAATCATTGCTTCAACACTGATGAGCTTTGCTTCTTCCAGTACACTGATATTAGTTTGCCTGTCTTCCCAAGTGATGTGTAAAAAATTTTGGAGACACCGTTGATGGAATCTTTTGAGGAGTTGGAGATGGCATTTAGAAGTGGTCCATGTTTCACAAGCATATAATAAGGTTGGTAGTACAATAGCTTTGTAAACAAGCACATTGGTTTCCCTGCAAATGTCCCGGTCCTCAAACACTCTGCACTTCAATCGGGAGAAAGCCACACTCGCAGAGCTCAGGCAATGCTTGATTTCGGCATCAGTGTTGGCCCTTGTGGAAAGGTAACTGCCTAGGTAGGAGAAGTGATCAACATTTCCCAACGTTATACCACTGAGTTGGATTTGTGGCACTGCAGAGGGGTTATTTTGTAATTGTTGGTGCAGCACTTTGGTTTTTTGGATGTTGAGTGATAGGCCAAGCTTTTCGTAAGCTTCTGCAAAGATATTTAGGATGGTTTGGAGGTCATCAAATACTGTAAGCATATTCAGCTAAATCATGGTATGTTGATGACAGGCATTATGTGAAGATGAAAGATATGGTGGAAGCAACATGTGAGTGCTATTCATTTTATCTGTTGATAACCTGGTGCTAGTTAAGGTGCTGACATCATTGGTAGGTATACAAATAGTCTGGGACCCAACTATTTCATGGAGTACCTGTTCTATTACCTGCTAAACTGAGCTTTAAGATCAACTGGGGAGACCCTGCTTCTGGTTCTATCAATGGATATAACTTTTTCTGAGATAGCATTCTGGATGTGGAACTCTCTCACACTGGATACAAGTTTCTTCCCCATATTAACGGCTTTTCCATGCCTATTTAAGATGAGCCCCACTGTTCAGTCCTATGAAAATGGTTGGTCTGAGGACTAATTCAATTCTGCTGTGTGTTTTTTTTGTAAAGGATTCTAATCATGTTTACTGCTTTCATGATTTTTATTTCAACTGCTGTACAGTGGTACCTCAGTCTACTAACAGCCTAGTTCACGAACTATTTGGAACACGAACACTTCAAAACCGGAAGAAGGTATTCCGGTTAGTGACCTTTTTTGGGAATCCGAATGTACTTCGTTCAGGGGTGCACTTCTGTTTTGAGTGCCCTTGTCCGGCAGCGGAGAGGTGGGGGTCATTACGGTGTTTCCTGCAGCAGTGAGGGAGGGAAGCTGCGTGCCCGCTAGCCAGCTGGTTGGCAGGCGAGCAACTCCCCCCCAAGCTACTGATTGATTGATTGATTGATTTTGTGACTGCGGAAATGGATAAAAGCCCCCCATCCAAACAATGACTATCATCAGTGCAGGTAAGAAAAAAAAGTAATTTTAATTTTTATCATCTACAATACTGTTTTATTGATTTTATTGTACAGCACATTGATTATTGCTTTCATTTTATGGATCAATGGTCTCGTTAGATAGCAAAATTCATGCTAAATTGCTGTTTTAGGGGTTGTTTTTAAAAGTCTGGAACGGATTAATCCATTTTGCATTACTTTCTGTGGGAAAGCACACCTTGGTTTAAGAATGCTTTGGTTTAAGAACGGACCTCCGGAACAGATAAAGTTCGTAAACTGGGGTGCCATTGTATTCTAATAAACAGTGTTTGATGAAATGTTGCATACCACACAGTGAACGTTAGGGTTGAAGAGTGTGTTGCAAATACAACTAATGATATCCTCGGATGCTGATTTTTTATTTTTATTTTTTTGCAGAGGAAATTAATTCACATCCTTCAGTTCTAATAGCTGCACATCGCTTTTTCTCTGTTCTCAAGTTTGAGGGTAACCATAGACGGTAAATGTGCAAATTTATAATTCACTCATATGTCATTGAAAGCATTGTACTTTTCCTGAGAACAAGGTTTATCTGGAATTATGTGGTCTTTCATGCCACGTTACAAGCTTTATGTCTCTTTCCTCATCTGTAGTGGTGAGAAATCGTGCCATTAAAATATTTATATTTAGGATTAACAGTTGCACGCTCACTAAACAAGCACCATCAATAATTTTCACTTTGATGCTTTTTATGATAATACACTGTAATTGGATTCAGCAGTAAATCCAAACACAGCTCTAAGAAATGAAGGAGCAGCTTGATGAGGCATATCATAAAATGATTTTAAAATATGCTTATTGAGAAGATGCCAGGAAGTTGATAGTTTTGTTCCTTAAGTCAACCTAGACAGAGAAATGCAGACAGTTTGAACCGAACTGATGTTGTACCAGTACTCTGGATTCTACAGCAAGCTGATAGCATTCAATGTACCCAATTTTGTATGAACAGGGTATTAGTTAGTTTAAATGCAATTGAAAGTTGTTTGACACATAACTGTCAGCACAACCTTCTTAGCATGCCTAGTTTTGTAAAACAACTTGCTACTCATCTGATAGATTCCATAGCCATTCAGTCTCCTTAAATTTTGTTGACAAATTTATTAGCAATAATGAATAATGTTTTGTATATTTGAGGCTTCCATGCCTTTATTTTATAATTTAAAGGAAACCAGCATTTGGTTTTGATTTTGTAACCCAACCTGCGATCATTTGGTGAAGGCTGGGCTATGAGTAAGAATTAAATAAATAACCGTTCATTAGAGATAACAAACAACCCATGACACAGTTCATTCAAAGTTAAGCACCTTTAAGCTATAACTGCACAAACTGCCCCGGTTGAAATCAATGCACTTATGGTGTTTTATGCTCATCTTTGTATTTTATTCACACACACACACACACACACACACACACACACACACACACAACTATCGGTATATTGATTCTTAAGCTAGGGTCAAGTAAAGGCACTTTCACATAACCAGAGTTATAACTTCAAAGTCTATGTGACAATTGTGTACTGCATATATTCATCAATGGGGATCTATGGTCAGTGGTGAGTTGTTTTCAGTTCAGAGTTCTGCCCATGTGCTTTGATGGAAGGACTTGGAAGTAGCAAACATCTGAAGTAGGGAGCCTCCAGTACTCATCAAGACTTGCTTGGATGCTTTTGAACCCTAAACGCTAATGACCCAATGATATAGCAGAAAAGGGCAATGTCACAATGGGAAACCGAAACAATGGAAGGAAAGAGAAGTCCATCTTCAATCCTGGGCTGACCAGTGTAAGTTTCACTTCATTCTGTGGCAACAGGGAAGCTGTTTTTCTTCAGTGATGTTGCCACTGCTTTTTCCTGCCATTCCTCTTGCAGCCGAAGAGGATGGGCCTCCACTCTCTGAGAGCCAGTGTGGCGTAGTGGTTAAGAGCGGTAGACTCGTAATCTGGGGGACCGGGTTCGCGTCTCCGCTCCTCCACATGCAGCTGCTGGGTGAACTTGGGCTAGTCCCACTTCTTTGAAGTCTCTCAGCCCCACCCACCTCACAGGGTGTCTGTTGTGGGGGAGGAGGGGAAAGGAGATTGTTAGCCGCTTTGAGACTCCTTTGGGTAGTGATAAAGCGGGATATCAAATCCAAACTCTTCTTCTTCTTCTCTCCAGCTCAAGGGTAGTTGACATGGCATTGAGAGTTGGGAAGCAGTTGCCCTTTGGTTCTTGGTTCTTATGCTCTCCTGCTCAAGGTTGTCAATGCAAAGAAGACCTTCTCTGGCAATAGCCCCATTTCTTACCCTTCCTTCTCCTTCCTCTTTGAGTTTCATCTCCCAGAGGCTGGCTCTAGCACTCCACAAAGGGCAAGACTGTCCAGTAATGCTGAGCTGCATGGGATTGACTTCAGGATACATATGTCATTGGGAGGAGGATCCCAAGCTTTGCAGAGCACCTAGCCTAGCTAGATGGCAGGGCTTTGAAGGGAGGCAAACAGTTCAGGGTGACCAGCGCCAACTGACTTGCACTCAGTAGACGCGGAATCAGGCAAGGCCAGCAGAGGTTTTCTCCATATGAACACCTCAATGGTAACAAAAGCAAACATTAAGCCGGAAAGAATGGGCTTAGCACAGCAAGAACTCTTACAAGCAATATAATGATAGCATATTGTGAATTACATTTTTTTTTAAAGGAGCTTCTTAGATGATTTATTCCCATGCTTCTTTGTCATTATCATTGTACTCAGATTCAGTTCAAAGAGATCAAAAATTACATTTAATCACAGACTATATAACACTATTTTTTTTAAAAAAAGATCTCCCAGTAATCAAATTCTTTTTGCCATTCATTATAGACTCTGCTCCCCTCACTAATATCGTCTCTCTCTCCTAATCATCTTACTTGGACATAAATTCCCTTGAACTCAGTGGGACATTCTTTCAACTAAATGTGCTTAAGATTGGGGCGCAAAAGGTTTTATTCATCCAATTAGGTTTGGGTACTTTCCCTGTAAGTCCCCCCCCCAATTTTGCTTAGTATGTAAATTGTTGATTATGATCTATGTGCTGTTGATTTAAAGAAATTTATTTTCTCCCTAGAAGACAGTCTCTTGAAAGTATCTCAAAGAGTTTTGTTTTCCTTGAATGAAAAGGCATGAGAATTTATTTCCCCAAGGAAGATTCTTATCAAAACATATTGAGCTTTCTTTATAGTCTACACTCCTTGTGAATAAATCTTCCTGTTTTGACTCTTACCAGTCTTTTTCAAGGATTCCGTTTCTCTAGACCTCTCCCTCTTTCTGCCTCTGTTCATTGTATCCCCTCACAATCTTTTAGATCTATTGAAGTTTGGGATATCAATAATACACAAAAGGAAAAAGGAAAAAGGAAAGTGACTTAACTGAATAAAAACTAAAATTAACACAAAGTACAAATGTGGGTTGTTTCATTCCCATTCCTGGAAAAAAACACCACACTAATTATTGTTGCAGTTATTGTTGGGGAGGGTAATAATGGCTGCTTACCCTATTCCGGTTGTTGCCCCTTGGGGTCTGCCCCCGTCCCTGGGCAGCCAGGACGCATGGAATGGAATAACCTGTCATGTGAATGCAACCTTGATCACACGACAGAATAAGAGTATGTGTGAAACCCATTTATGGTAATCAGGTTTCCAGCACAGAGGAACCATGCAGCAAATACAAATTACAACAGAAAACCAATCTGTGATGGATCATATCAACAGCAAATCTTCAAAATAAGCTGCACTGTAATTGAGAGAAAATTTAAGTATTCCATCTTGACCATCAGGCTATCTCATCCAGCTTTTCATTATTCAGCCAAAGCATTGTCAATGAAATGAATTCATCAGTGTAACAGAGATAAATGATCCAACATGGAACAGATAGAACTATCTTCCTGTTCTTATGAGGAAAATTGTCTCCTTGTACCATTATACCAGTGACAAAGATGTCTGGACTTTATAAGCATCTCTTTCCATTTAGTGTGCCTTAAATATTAATGACACTGTGATTTAACCTCCTACAAGAAGTTCAAAAAAAGAAGAAGCTTAACAGTACTATTGACAGAGAGGACTGCTAGGAGAGGGGTGGGAATTGGACTAACGTGATGCTCTGGCTAATTCCTATGAGCTAGAATTCATCCTTAATTTTACATTTTAAGGTGGGAAACAGAAAACACTGCTGATGCAGTATAGTGATGAATTGCTCTATTTTTCTACGCAAACAAATTTCTGTAGATAGTGCTTTCTAATATAATACAGCCAGAGTTCAGAAGTTTTAATGGGAAAGTCAGCTGTTCAGCATATATCTGCTGAATTATAAAATACTTGATTTTCTTTGGATTGTATCTTTATAAATTAAGATTCTAATGCTGCAATCATATTTCTGCTTTCCTGGGAGCAAGCAAATCTTCAAAATAAGCTGTACTGTAATTGGGAGAAAATTTAGGTATTCCATCTTGACCATCGGGCTATCTCATCCAGCTTTTCATTATTCAGCCAAAGCATTGTCAATGAAATGAATTCATCTATGTTGATATGGATAGGATTACAATGTAATATGATTTGTTCACCTACAAAAACACTTCAGTCAAATTAACAGTACAAATAGGAAATAGTTTTCCCTCAAGTATAATGAAGCTATTCATGAAGCTCTGTTTCCTGGAAAGAAAGAAAAAACCCACAATCTTTAACCATGTTGTTAGGCAGAAACAAAATGATGTGATAATTGATAAGATATAGCAGGGCAGAGGTGACATCTCCTCCAATCTGCAGACTCATTTAGAGATGGAAGAATTTGGGTGGTTATTTGGCAAGGCAAAATTCAATGGAGTAGCATCATACATACATGTAGATTAAGGGAATTCAACTATATGTACTTGGCAAAAAAGTAGCTCTCCACAGCAGGACTTTCCTATACTCCACATGGATTTAGACACTCCAATTGTAACTACATACTCTATTCCAAACTTAAAAATGGAAAGCGTAATGCTGGTGGTTGACAAAAGAGGTTGAAAGACTGTCTCAAGGCAAATTTTATAAAATGTAGTATAAACACCAACAACTGGGAAACACTTGCCTGTGCGTGCTCCAATTGGAGAACAGCCTTTACCAAACTCAGGACGAAAGGGAGAAATGTGCTAAGAGGAAGGCACGCTTGGCAAATCCACACCCTAATCAACTCCCAGCTGGAAACCAATGTCCCCACTGTGGAAGGAAGTGTGGATCAAGAATTGGCCTCCACAGTCACTTACGGGCTCTCTGTTAAAACTGTGTTTATGATAGACAATCTTACCTGGCTAGGAGTGATCACCAAAGAAGAGGAAGAAAGACAATTTGTACAGTACAAATTCATGTAGAACACAGAAAACAGTGAATTCATTTTAGTCATTTTTGCTTGTGTTCATTCATAAATTCTTTCTGTCCCATTTTTATGTTAATCTGTGGTTTGTATGTAGACACAAACATGTATATACATAATATGGCTTTGATCAGAAAATATGTGTTTAAATACAAATTTTATCTCATTGTGCATATTTCCAAACTATTTTTTTTCTGAAATATGAAATCTTTTTTGTTGCACATTTTGGTACCTTTTTGAGTCAATAATTATATCACAAAATTCAAAGAAGTCCAGAATACAAAGAATAACTATGTTCTGATCTGTATACTAGCCCAAGAGTGCAGTCCAATTAGGTGACTGCACTTTAAAATGTAGAGTGAAGACAATTCTTCTTCGTTCCCAACTTTTCTATGTGCAGTAGAGGTTCAAGAAGACAGAGGCATTAAGAGAGAGAATTCCTCACTCAGCCTGATGGTAACCTTTCTCTGAATACTGCATTTTAGTGTAAGCTTTTGAGTACCGCCTTTGTTCTGTTAATGCTCTGTCTCCATCACAACACTAGAAGAAAAAAAGGGCAAAAGGCAAGCAGTTAGAAGTGAAAGCAATCAGCCCAATTTAGCCCACAAATTGCCAGCAAGTACCTATTTGCTATCTAACACTATTTCCAGATTTTTTAAAAAGAGAGAAATGCTTAGCAAAGAAAGTCAGTCAGTTCTTCACTCTGGGAATATTGCAAATTGTAACTCAACTGGAATATTCTCTCAAAAAGCAATCCATTCTGACCTGTCCTATAAAGCCACTTCCGCGCCTGCGTCGGAGGTGGGGTTGTGGGCTGCCCGACTGTACCAGCGCGTAGGGGCTGGGAGCTCAGCCCCTACGTGATGGTATGTTCCCGCCTGCGTCACCCCCGACCGGCCAATGAGGCGGGGCGGGGCGGGGCCACGTCTTTTAAAGGCCTCCGCAGGCGGGAAAAGCTTCCTCTTGCTTCCGGTTAGGCGTTGGAAATTTGCATAACAATTAGATGGAGCAGGGGCAAGTTACGTCATCAGCTGCCCTAATTTGGAGAAGTAATTCTGTTAAAGGATTCCGGGGGCGAGGCTTGGTCCTGAGCCTGGAGTTGCCTGGGCCTTAAGGCACGCCCCTTCGGTGGCCACAGGAGGAGCTCTAGTAGATCTACGTCGCGGGGCTCCTTTCTGGTGGTTAACTTCTCACAGACTTCAACACACAGGTTGGAGTCGGATATAGTCTGTTAGGTTCCAACGCCTAAGCCAATTCCGCTCTACATGCATGATTAATAAAGTTGTGGCCTTAACCACCCAATTAATTAAAATCTTAATCCCGGTGTCATGAGTCTTTATTCTGGGGAAGGAGGGCATATTGCCACACAATGTGTGCTTAGGTTCATCCCACTTTTCAAGCAGTAAGAAGTTCTAGGGCTTAAAAAACACTTACCTCGGAATAAAATATATTCAGTTTTCATTTAAAGGCGAATCTACCAAATTTTCACTTTCTAAAATAATGCACAAACGTGAAATACAGAAGCCATCCTACATACACATACACACACAATTCTTTGATTAATAAAGTATGCATGGAAGTGCATATATTTGTGAAAATAACATCAACGAAATCATTACACTAGGGAAATTACTTTTCAAAAATATGTATGCTATGAAAAATTGTGTGCAAAATCAGAGGAAATATTCCCCTTAAAATGCTGGCAATTTTTTTTTTAAAAAAATTGTTATGGAAATGTAGGGAACTTACTATTGGAAAAAATGAGAAGCAGAGTGAAACCAAAGTTGACATAGCCTGTCCCTAGCTATGTTTGACTTCATTACAAAGGATAACTATTCAAATAATTATTGTTCATTTATAATAATTGCATTTATTTGCTAGTTAATGGTGGTTTAACCGCTCTGAAAGACAAAGTCCACTGTGCCCACATCAGCTCTCTACTGAGACAGCCAGCATCATAAGATCTTTTGGCCTCCCAGGATGGTTCAAAAGCCATTGGAATGAACTAGATATTGAACTTTGATCTTTGCTCAAGTGGCAGGGCAAACAATACGGATCAATAATATAAAGGCATCAATCTAGAAAGGGATCTGTTATCAAAAATAAGTCTTTATATGCAGTACATGATCACATATTAAGAAGTGTGCTGTGATCTATTATAATAAATACCTAAAGCGAAATTAAGTTTGTCAAATAAATTAGTAAACTGCATTCTGCAACACAATTCCCTTGATTGCTTATCCCTGATTTGTTTGCTTATTAACTGAACAGCTATGCTAACTATTATAGATTTCCCAGTTATTAAGTGTGAATTATTGACATTTTGTTGGAGCGTTAGAACTCAGGAATGAAAGGATAATTAAAGTTCTATACTGAAGTGTGATTCTAAATAGTATGTTGTATGCAAGAAATAAGGTATCTAGGTGAGCTTGGTCTGTAAATGGCAGGTCCTTGTATGTTAAGCCTCTGAAGCACACAATGTCTGCACAGGGAGGAAACCCTCAGCCTACACCATGCTAACGAAAAGAAGAGAACAAACAAAGGCCAACTGCAAAAATGTGTGTGTATGTGAGTATATTTATGTGTACGTGGGGGTGGGGAGGGGGAAGCCACAGGAATGCACAAACAGCCAGTGATTTTCCTTGCAACTAACAAATTACCAGAAGAAACCATCGCTTGGCAACAGAGCAACAAGCATTTAGCTGAAAACACAGCTGATAAACTCTTGGGTGTTCCAGCAATTTTGTTTCTTCTGCCATGTGCCTCTTTTTCCCCTGTTCCTTTGTGAGACTGTTATGTTTTGATGATGATGTGTGCATAAGTCTCAGAGGCAGTCCAATTCCACATGGTGTTTCCTGCTGCTAATAAACTGCTGCTGTTTTGCTTTGTTTTGTTTTTTCTTGAAATACCCATTGTTTAAAATTTAATGTATTAAGACACCTAATGCTAAAATACTATCGGATGCCCAGGATAGAATACTTTCTCCAGCCCTATGGTAAGCAGTACAGACACACCTCCCAGAATACTAATATTATGCCTCTGCCCCCACCCAGCGAGTCACTCAACAAGGATGTGAGCAAAGTCCCTCTACCAGTTTTCCTTAGATTGCTCCCAGCAAACCTTTTCTGAGAGGCTATGGGGAGCATCAAGGGGTACAGTGGGGAGGGTATGGGGAAGCTTTGTTGCACTAGTGGCCTTTCCCTTTTTAGAACCATTAACTGCAACCCTTTATTTATTTGGAACAAAGAATCAGGGGCATAGGAAGAGAGGGGTGATTGGGGCAGGGCGCCCTGGGTGGGGCGATCCCAGGGGCACCATCGTGGCTGCCCGTCCCCAAAAAGTGTGCCCCACCCCACCCATGCATGAAGCTCCGCCACTGCAAAGAATGTACTCCAGTGATGAATGTCCACCTCTTTTTTTTAATTAAAGGTTTTCTTGGTTTACAAAGATATGTGCAATGTCTCTCATAACATTTTTACAAATCAATTTCATTTGTTGAGACATTGGGAAAAGAGGTAGATAGGGGGAGGGTGGGGTTCGGTGACGATGTTTCTATTTTGCTTAATATATGTGGGGGTTTTGTCAGCGTCGCTTGTGTAGGTTCTCTGCTGTTCGCTTGTGTTCCTTTGGTGGTGAGAGATGTTGGGGTTGGCCTGGGATATGGTTGTTCATTTGTGGTTGGCTGTGGTGGTCTTTGCTTCGTGTGTGAGTGGGGTGGGTGGGTGTTTTGGATCAGGTTAGCCATATTGACTAGTATGCTGTTAGTGGATTTTTGTCATTGTCTTGTTGGGCTGCGTATGTGATAAAGGGGAGTCATACCGGGGGTGAAGCCATCTTCTTCTGTTTGTCCCCGTGTCAGCTTATTGATTAATTTTTCTAGTAATTTTTCTGTTTCTGATACTGTTTGGTACCATTGGTCCATGCTTACTTCTGAATGAACGTCCACCTCTAGTGAACAACAGAGTGCTGCTGTGCTCAAGTTATAATAATTTATAATAATAATTTATTATTTATACCCCGCCCATCTGGCTGGGTTTCCCCAGCCACTCTGGATGGCTTCCAACAGAAGTATTAAAATACAATAATCTATTAAACATTAAAAGCTTCCCTAAACAGGGCTGCCTTCAGATGTCCTCTAAAAGTCTGGTACTTGTTTTTCTCTTTGACATCTGGTGGGAGGGTGTTCCACAGGGCGGGTGTCACTACCGAGAAGGCCCTCTGCCTGGTTCCCTATAACTTGGCTTATGGACTTCCCATAGGCATATTGTTGGCCACTGGGAGAAGAGAGAGCTGGACTTTATTGGCATTTGGTCTGATCCGGCAGAACTCTTCTTATGTTCTTAACATCATTAATGGGAAAGCAAAAGAAGAGCCTTATGTCACTAGTGAAGGATTCAGTGAAGTAAATCACAGATGGCTATATTAAGGTGTTCTACAAGGATAACACCTGCTAGCCATAGATAGGCTTATCACTGAACACAAAATGCCAAGGTGAATTTAGGGATTCCCAATCAGCTGGAAAGCTGCCAAATTTCTAGTGCATCCCTCCTGACAGCACCATACTGACTAGACCATGTCAGCTAATTATTTTTTCCTAAGACTATCTCTACCATAAATGTTCAATTGATGCTCTACAGAAACATTTTGATTTAACTTTGACGGGGACCTTCTTATTCACCCTGCACCTAATTGCGCATTACAGATATTAAGTCAGTTCCGGAGAGGCGAAGGGCTGTTGAGGAAGAGGGATTAAAGAGAGCAAAAGAAGCATGTTATCCACTTTGTGGCAGTAGTGAGGACCAAAAAGCTGGGAAAGCTGGCTTACATGCTCCCTCTAACAATGCAGTAGCGGAGCCTGGCATGGGAGCATGGCATGGGCAGGGTGGCATTGCTCACCTGGCTTCCCAATGGCACATGTTGCTGCTTGGAGAGGCAATGGGGAGCTTGGGGCAGTACAGGCACAGTGCCACTTGTGACACTTCTGCAGCTGTGCCTGCACTGAACCAAACTACCTATTGGCTCACTCCTCCCCTCTCCCTTGTGATAACTGGTGGTGAAGCACACAGTTGGGAAGGTAGATGAGCAATGGCTCCATGCTTGCACTGCACTGCCAGCTGTTACTGCGTTACAGCCTGTGTTGCCACAACAGGTTTTCAAATAACATCCTAGTGCCTTCCTCATTTGTTTCATAAAAGAACCATGCAAGACCACATCACCTGCATTAAATAATATTCATCGATTATTTATCATCAAATTAAGTAAGCAAATCATTTTAAAACAATCCTGTATCCCTCTTGCAGATGTGTCCACCCCTTTGGCTCACGCAACAGATTATTTCCCTGCTCACCCCTAAATAAGAATAGCATCATTTTGCAATCCAGCTATTTAACACAATACTTAAATAGCTAACAAGCCAATGACTGTCAGTTCTTCCTGTTTCCTTCAGTCCTCTAGGCACATCTGCCTTTGCTTTCGTGATTGCCAGACTTTGAAGTATAAGAGAATTAGTTTATAACTAATTATAAAATGACAAGCTGGTGGCTTCTTGTACAGAAACCACATTTTTATTATGGAAAATGCAGATACGACAATCCCACTCAGTGCCAGAATGTGTTTTCCTCTATGATAGAAAAAAATAAAATGTGAAGCACATTTGTGGAATTAGCCTCCACAAGAAGGATATGAAATGAATGAGATCAGTTTGAGCCATATTGCTTAATAGCATGCAGAAGGTTGAACTATTATAAAAATAAAACAGATTTTAGTGGATACCAAAGGCAAATGGACAGTGGCAGGGTTGTGATAGGACAGAGTTGCATTTCAGCATAACTGAAAGATGTATGTATGTTGTTGTTGTTGTTGTTGTTGTTGCTGCTGCTGCTGCTGCTGCTGCTGCTGTTGTTAACTTTGGTGCCTGGTCTTTGACCACAATAAAGATTGATTGCGCATACTTTTTGTGGAACATGTGCATACACGTAAACCAGAAGCTTACAGCACCTCCCACCCCACATTCAGTCTTTGCTGAAGGGATAACATTAATTGCAATCAGGAATGTCACAAACATTCAAAGAGATGAACAGGTCTCTCAGATGCTGACAAGCAAAGCTTTGATTCTTTTCAGAGGAAACACAATGGGGCTCGGGCATCCCTAGTGGTAAGATCACAGCCTGAGGACTGACTCACATATGCAAGTGCATCAATTGAAATCTCATCCTTGTCAATCCTTGGTGATTCACAGTTGCATATATCAGTGTTTCCTAACCAGTGTGCCTCCAGATGTTTTGGGACTACAACTCCCATCATCCCTAGCTAGCAAGACCAGTGGTCAGGAATGATGGGAGTTGTAGTCCCAAAACATCTGGAGGCACACTGGTTGGGAAACACTGGCATATATGACTAGACCACACAGGAAAACTCTGGTCTTCAAGGTAATGCAAGGACATATATAAGACAAGATAGTACATAATAAACAGAAACTTTAACATAATTCTCATAAATAAGAATATCATAAAAAGGATGCAACCCATCAGCCTTTAAAGGCCAACAACAACAACAACAACGTGACTTTTATCTGGCATCTTAAAGAATATAAGGTCAAGGTGAGATGCCCTTCAGTGGAGAGGTTGTTCTAGTAATGCAAATCCACCACCAAAAATGATCTTCCATACCCTTGCTACCACACTTTTCAGTTAATTTAGCACAGAGATCCCTAGGCAATGATGGAGGTTGAGATACTCTAGATTTCTCATGGCTCCCTTGGACCAAACCATGCTGGCTGTATTTGCTTCATTAACAAAATATACAGAACTTGGTACGGCAGTCAATGAAAATAAACAGCAAAAGGTTGTTCTGACTTCTGAACTTGCTCTGACTACTAACATAGCCAGGTGGTTTCTCCTAAGTGCTGCAAGACTGGCTGAGCCTAGACTCTGCAGTTTCTCCTTCTTGTTGTCTGGTTGATGAGCAGTGTAGACTTCATGGCGCTACACCAGCTATTTTCAGCAGCTAGCACAGGCCTTGGCTAAGCATTCCTATATCATTGCCAGTGAAATTGACAGTGTCCTGTACTGTTGCAGGATGTTGGCAGGGGTGAAGCAATTGTCATCTTGGATTGCTCTTCCAGAAGTGAGGAAGAGGAAGGAAAGCAGAGAGGACATTAAGGCCTTGAGAAGCACCTGAAGGTTGCTTAAAACATTTTAGGAATTTTCTAGAGTTTAACCCAAAACTTCCCAACTTTCTGTGACAGTGCCCTCTCAGATATCTTGAGCCCAAGTTGCTCAGGGTCTTAAATGTCAACATATGCAACCCTGAATTGGGGCCAGAAGATAACCAGCAACTTGTGCAGCTGATTGAGAATAGGAGACATATGCAACGAACATGCCATTCTCATCAATACAAAAGCTTTTCCCGGAGGGTTTACCTGGGATGGCCCATTTACACTTGCAAGTAATCCCTTGATGCTTCAGTGATCAAGTGGTGTCCATCTGTGTACCCAATAAGCAGATGAGGCACAAACAACAGAGCCAGAGTCCCATTTTGCCTTTTCTAATTACCTATCTCCTATATACCAAACTGGAAAAAGAAAGGAAAAAGAAAGAAGCCAAAGCAATGGAGCTTTGCATTCTTTAAGTCTTGTCTTTGATCTACAGAAGCATCATAATGAAGTGGATTAGTCTACTTCAGACCTTGGGGCAGGAGGGGTATTATTATTTTTGCATGTTCTATCACTTAAAAAAAAATCCCTGCAAGTAGAGGGGCATACGGTAGTTGCAGAGTATTCTATACCTAGTGGAGAGAGAGAGAGAGAGAGAGAGAGAGAGAGAGAGAGAGAGAGAGAGAGAGAGAGAGAGAGAGAGATTCCTCCCACTTTTAGTCCAGTGTGATACGGCAGGTTCTATCACATCAGAATTTTGTTTTCCAACTTAAACCTGTATGATGTGAAAATTGGACTTGAAACCTGGGCTCTAGCACAAAAGGAAACATGAGCCTGCAGTCTCTGGCATCATCTGCCCCATGAGGACCAACGCCCATCCCATGTCCATGACCATGCTTTCCTTTTCATGCCAAATCATGCCAAATGCATGGTTATCTGGGTGGGGGGAAGGTCCACATGATGCTTGACATCAGAACTGGGAAAGCAATCCTACTCCCCCCTTCAAAAGTGCACTAAATGCATGTGAACACCCTGATGGACCAGATTCGTACATCAGTGGGAAACCTCTGCATCACTTGTGGCCATGTTAGCATTTTGACTCCATGGTGTTAATTGTTTCCAGAGTTCAGGTGTTTTACTATGGACTCGGGGAATGAGCAAAGCATTCTAGTCCAGTTACTAAAAGGAGTCACTTGCTTTCCATGCCACCCACCTAAACTCAGCTTCCCAATATTTACAAGTTCCTGCGTGAAGCAGACTTGGTTCACTTGTGGAAGCAGACTATCTAGAGGGCCTTCCGCTGGATGCAAGACTTAAATCTCTACCAGCTTGTTGCAGAAAGCCAATGACAGCCTGACCTCTCTTTTCCACATATAAAAAGAAAAGCGGTAACAAATACAGAAAACAACAACAGTGTTAGACTTTTAGAGAAATATCCTGTCAAGTTTTACTTCGAGGCATAATAAGTCACTGGGTCAGAAAAAGCATTAGAAAAGGTCTAAGTTCCTGGTATATTTCAAGGAAGGAACTTGAAATATACCTATGTCATCATAGTGCTATCATGCTGCAGAAGAACCCCTTCTGGTTTTGTTTTTTAATATAAAAAGTGAACTAAACTAACATTAACCTGTACTAGGTTGCAAAGAGTACTGTTAGATATTCACTAGTAGAAATAATTAAAATGACTGATAAAAGCTCTACAGAGAAGTGTTTAATATTAAACTTTAAGTGAGATTGATAGACAGAATTTGGATGGCCTTGGGAATGAAAAGGTCCTTGATGGAACACCTGATATCCATCTCCAAGCAGCTTCTTTCTTGTCTCCTTTCAGAATACCTGGCACAGATAAGTCTATGTGCCTAATGAATATTGCAAGTAACTCCAGTAGGTCACACTCCCAGAACATATGGCTTCTTAACTGTGTAGGCCCCAAATTGTTTATGGCCAGAGTCTCCAACTGCCCCAAAATTCTGGGACCATCATGAAAACCCTTAAGCCATACACAACTTCTCACTTTGTCATGCAGAGTCCTGAATTCCCAAATGCGAGCCTTTCGTCCTACCTAAAGGTAAAGGTAAAGGGACACCTGACTATTAGGCCCAGTCGTGACCGACTCTGGGGTTGCGGCGCTCATCTCACTCTATTGGCCGAGGGAGCCACCGTACAGCTTCCAGGTCATGTGGCCAGCATGACTAAGCCGCTTCTGGCGAACCAGAGCAGCACACGGAAACGGTGTTTACCTTCCCGCCGGAGCAGTACCTATTTATCTACTTGCACTTTGACGTGCTTTCACGTTGGCAGGAGCTAGGGCTGAGCAACGGGAGCTCACCCCATCGCAGGGATTTGAACCGCCAACCTTCTGATTGGCAAGCCCTAGGCTCTGTGGTTTAACCCACAGTGCCACCCGCGTCCCACGTAGCACCATCTAAAAAAAACCCCTACAGTCTTTCTCCACCCTTTCCTTCATTGTTTCCTCTGTCTCTAGGCCAGGGAAAGAGGGAAGCAGCAACCTACTTGGGGTTCTCATCTGCACACTCTTATGAGCTGCTCAGAAACATCACACACAACGGGTCAAATGGGGAAACCATGTTTGAACTATAGGCCTGAGATTCTCCACCCTGGTTTCCGGCTTCATAGGTCAAATCAGCATTTTAAATTGTTCCCAAAAGTTGTAGCTTTTGGTTTGTCTTCTCCAAACCATGAACTGTAAGCTAAGAACAAGCCTTGCTTACAGGTTGTGGTTTTTCTGTCACGAGACAAACATAAACCTATATATTAGGGTGAAGAGTGCATATAACTGTACGTATTAGTGGAAATCACATACAAAAATCATTATATTGGGGAAATTGCTTGGAAAAATGTGTGCATTTGTCAAAACTGCATTCAAAAGTGTGTCTATTATGAGAAATTCATACTAAAATGCTGAAGAATTTTCATACAGACTTTTTTTTTAAAAAAAAATACAAACTGCTGCAGAAATGTGGAGAACTGAATTTAGAATTGGAAAAATTGGTAGCGGAGAGAACTGAAACTTGACAGTCTCATCCTCAGTAGGTACTATTGAGATTTCAGGTCTTCAGTTACTCAATTTATAAATCTTGAAGACTTACAAATAACTTGATTTGAGGAAGTGACATTCAGAATAGTAGCATCACTCTTAGCCTTTCAGAATGGTGCTGGCAGACTCAAAAGATTAACTTGGAGTTTCAGGTACTACTTGTGCATTTTGCAATTGTGCCTTCTCAGAGATAGGAGAATGTCACTGGTTTCTGTTATGTATTCCACATTCAATCTCAATAAAATATGATCTGGGTGTTTCATTATTTCCTTGTACAATAGCAGGACTCTGCTATGTTTTTTTCTCCATCAAGTTTGATATAAGCTCTCTCTCCTGACTCTGAATGTGGTTGTTCTTTCACGAATTGTGCTGGTTATAGAAATGTCTATAGCTTAGTCATCTATAGTAGTAATTTATCCAGGTCAGGCCAATTTGGAATGAGATTTTTCAATTGGACTAAGTGTTCCAGGATCTATCAGTGATGCTAACCTGTAGCTTTAAAAAGCAATATATGGACCATTTTGTCTTGAGTTTTTTCTATTCTTTTTCTTTCTTTTTTCTTTCTTTCTTCTGCATGTTAGAAGACGGTGAGGGCTACTGGTAATATGGCAAAAGTTGTAATGTATCTAAAATAGACAGAGGTTTGCTGCAGTAAATTGAACACATTTCAAGGAAACATTGTATGAGGCTGAAAGGGACATCAATGCTTGTTTGGAAGAAGATGCTGGGGGGGGGGATGTGTCAGTGTGACTGTGTGAGGACAATTACAAATAGCAGGGATGCAGGTTGCATTTTCATCTAGATAAATTACATGAAAGGTGAAAATGTCCTTCTGCCCACCCATGTCACATCACCTGGGTATGTCACATGATAGCAAAAAGAATCCTTTTTAAAAACACTTTCTGCACTATGCTCCTCTAAGTGGGGGCGGGGGCTTCACAGCCTAATTTTGTCCCGTTTCAGTCTCCTTTGTGCTCAGTTATAAGTCCACTCTGTCCTGTTATGTGTGTATTTTTTGAAAGTGCACACAAATGTATGGGAGTTATATTCTGCAAGCAAGTATGGGAGCCTTGGATTTGGAAGATCTGCAAAAAGTGAACTGAATTAATTCCTCCTCCACACTATCCTCTTGAGGGACAATCCTAATGCTTAATGCATTTGAGGGGAACCTTTGCATCCTCAGATGTGGTTGAACAACAATTCCCATTAGCCCCAGCAGGAATGGCCACGGATGAGGGCAGCTGTAGTTCAACAATGCCAAAAGTACTTCACACCTGCTCGTATGTTATAAAGCTTTCCCCATTTTGTTGTGTATGCTTTCTGAAACAGTAGGCCTTTTTGCTCCAGAGTGCTTTTTAAATTGTTGTGTTGCTTTTTTATGGACTCTCTTCTGTTGTGCTTTTGTGTTACCTTTTCAAAGTCACCCCCAAATTATTTTGGCTCCTTGTTCTGTGTTTGAACAACTCTCCTTGCCTTGCAATGATGATGATGATGATGATGATGATGGACTGCATCCCCAACACCCCTGACCACTGGCCATGCTAATCGGGGTAGTGGGAGCTGGAGTTCAAGAATGCCTGGAGGGCACCACATTGGCCTAGGAGATTAGTGCTTAGGACCAATCTCTTAGGTGTTCCTCTTTTTTATTACTAAATACACAGGATAGGGTCTAATCATACAAGGCCCTAGAAACAACTCAACAGTTTTTGATGAAAGCAAAACCATGTTACTTTGGACAATTAAGCATGCATCAAATCTTAGGGAAGCTTTTAATGTTTGATGGATTACTGTATTTTAATATTTTGTTGGAAGCCGCCCAGAGTGGCTGGGGAAACCCAGCCAGATGGGTGGGGTATAATTATTATTATTATTATTATTATTATTATTATTATTATTATTATCTGGCAGGGAGCTGTTGTTCCTGTTGCTCCTCTATTTTGTTGCTGATTGGAGTCTCCCCTCTGCAATGCTGATTGAATTTGAGTTGGGTGGGAGGAGTTATTATTTATTGACAGTAGTCTTTGGGCAGTGGCACTCTCTTGACTTCCTTGAGAGTTGAGCTGCTGCTGCTTTCTGGGAGGGAAAGAGGGAAGAGTGTGGCTGGGAGATTCGCTCCACTGGGGCATTTGCCTGTGCCAGTCTGGTGGTCCTGCAAATGTGTTTGCACTGTGCTGACCTCCCTTCTTCCTCTCTCTCTCACACACACATCCTGCATCCTATTCTTGGTAAACAGGGGTGATTCAGCTCCGGAGAAGTCAAGTGAGGATACCACCCCACCATAATATCCTCTACTGTTTATGGATTCTTATATGTTTCAACAAACAGTGTTATTTTAAATGTGCATGTTATCTACCATGAGGACATTGGGGCTCAATGGAAGAGAAATATAATAGCACAGAAAATGATGAAAACGGAAGATGTCATCTGGCCAAACTGAAGG
Organism: Zootoca vivipara; assembly: GCF_965207765.1. Classification (NCBI taxonomy): domain Eukaryota; kingdom Metazoa; phylum Chordata; class Lepidosauria; order Squamata; family Lacertidae; genus Zootoca; species Zootoca vivipara. The sequence goes on along the minus strand of NC_142586.1, from coordinate 33,200,605 downwards.
GTACTGTGGAGATGAAGACCTTCAAAAAGCCAGCCACGTGGTGATAAAGTCCTGGGGGAGGAATGAGCAGAGAAAGCACTCAGCTATAGATGCAAGATACATATGCCATGCTGACTAAATCACCCAATGTGCCTTTTCAAATTAAGATATTGTGTCACAGACCAAAGAGCTGTTCTTTCCCTCTAAGGAGCATTATAAATGGTATCCTGGTGGAGTTCAGACAGTTCAGACATTTTCTTTCATTTTCTTTCTGCTTACTACATTGAGAAGTCCAATTGACTGTAATACATGTCATGGTAGAAGACACTACCATAAAAAAAAAAAAGAATTTTCAAGAGTTAAAAAAATCTGACCTCATGGGAAAATAGAATACTTACCTACATTTTTTAAAAAGAGAGAGAGAGAGAGATGGAGAGAGCGAGAGAAGTTAAAAGATTTCTTTTCCATTTTCCCATCAAAATAATTGGTAGATCTGCTTTGCTGTGCTTGTGATGCCCATTAGCATTATAGGGCTTGCTGTATCTGATGGCTCACTTGCGTTATACAATATGGTAGGTATAAAATTATTGCAAGGTATTTTCTTTCATTATAGAAGATTATTATTATATACTCTAGTTTGTCTCCAACAATTAAGTTATACAAGACAGGATGCAGTCCAGTCCGGATACCTATAATACACAGATATAGAGGTTTTTGGGGAGGGATTGCATGCTAGCTGGCTTCCTGCCGTCTCTTTGATCTGTGATTGTTACTGAATTCCATGACGTGGCCTGATCCCCCCCCCCCCACAATTCTGATTCTAATGTATGATTCCAATGTTATGTGTGCTGCACTGGGACTTTGGGAGAGGGGCGGATTGCAAGCAACTTAAATCCAGTGGTACCTCAGTTTAAAAACACAATTGGTTCCAGAAGTCTGTACTTAACCTGAAGCATACTTAACCTGAAGCGAACTTTCCCATTGAAAGTAATGGAAAGTGGCTTAATCTGTTCCAGACAGGTCCGCAGAGTACTTAAACTGAAAATACTCAAACCAAGGCATACTTAAACCGAGGTATGACTGTAAATAATAAATGTGAATCAGAGGGTAGTCACTAGGAATGTTTCTTGGACTTTTCAGGCCTGAAATCCACCTTCCATCTCCACCTGCTGTGACGTATGGCTCAGTTTCTCATTTTTGAAAACAATATATTGGTTAATCATCTCTCTTTTTCTCTTGCCTATCACCTTCCTACTTGCACAACACAGAGAAAGCATATTTAGGACCAAACAAAAAATAAAAAAATTAAATTCCTTCCAGTAGCACCTTAGAGACATTTAGGACCTTCTTTCTGGTCCTTCTAACACCAGGTGACGACTGGCGTTTATTATTCATCAAGGCTTTTGAATGGTATTTTAATCTGAATGGAAAGGAGGACTTTTTTGCTATCTTTTATTGTTGGTGATTTTAGTCAACTTGAGTCTTTCTAAGCAATGTTTTATTTGAAAGTCACTCAAGGAGTATTTACTGATTGGCGGCTATTTACATTCAATAATCAATAACATGAAATGTGCTGAAATGTACAACTTTAAGGCTTCCATCCACATACTCCAGGGTATTATGCAGTTAAGTTATCCAGTGCTTTCTTTCTGGGGGGGGGACGCAGGGGTACACATACACCTAAACATTTGGTGAATCTAAGTTTGGCCTCACTGAGGGGCAGTATTTCAATATGAGTAGGAAAATGAGAGTACTCATAAACATTTTTTTAGGGAAAAAAAGCACTGAAGTTATCTCTTCTGCAACAAAAAAGGTAGGGAGAATTCTACTGGCTATTAATTTCACTTGCAAAAGGAAACATGAATTTTATCATTTAGACTAGAAACATAATCTACCAATTTATAATACCCACATTATCTTACAATATTAAAAAGCCCATAATTTTATTTCTAATATATTTCATGCTGGTTATGCTAAGGGAATTTATTTTTCTTTTGTCTTTAGCCAGGTCAAGGCTGTTTTATGTTGATATGTTCCATTTTGCCCTTGGAAATGTAGATATCCGCTATACTTTCTCTCATTTGGGCCCTTCTACAAGTTTAATTTAACTCTTGCTCTTCTTGTCCCACCCAGGATAATGAATTTGGTTATGGTAACTGCAGGCACCGTCTTTGATTTATCTCCATCGGTCCCTTTCCTGTATTTCCTGCAGCAGTTCTGTGCTGTTTGTTTACTTAGGCCAATGGCAAAGTAGAAGAGGTTAAGTTGGATAAATGCAGGCAGACCAACACAGATGTATGAAAAGGGAACATTATGTAGAAATATTTTACTATTAAGAAGAGATGGTTTAATGAGACAGATAAATGGAGGAAAGGAGATTAGTATGTGTCAAGGAAGATATAAATTTAGCACTAATTAAGGTTTGATGGGGTCCTGAGAGGAGCTACTTACGCTGTTCACAGGAAACATAAGGTCAATGATGTCTTTGATGGAGTTAAGAAGAAGAAAAGAGAGGGGTAAGTGCAAGGCTGAAGGCAGTGTAAGTGCCTTTGCTTGATGCCACTGCAAAATGCATTCTGTTCTGAGTTGCATGGGCATGCAGGCAATAGTTAGAATAAGCAAAACAGCAGCATTATTTCTAATGAACAAAAATAACAAATGCAATAGAAATTATTTGGTGAGTGGACAAAAAATTGTGAAAATAATTTCCCCAATGATCACCATTTAACTGGACATACAGCTGTTTTTAATTTCTAATTTTCTCACCAGCTGTACAGTAAGCGCCATAGGGGAGGAATGCACAGCCAGAAAAAAAAATGACCCCCCACCATCTGCCATAGGACCACAGTACTATACTAGTTGATACATTCTACTTTACAAGTTGCAACCACTTAGGATGGCTCCTCTGTGTGCTGTCAGGACTCGAGATGTGGCATAATGGTGCATCTGTAAAGCAGCCCACCTAGGAGAAGGAAAATTCTGATCCTAAACCTCCCCTGCTTATGGGATATAGAAAAGAAGAAAAGGCTAAGGAGTAAACCCTACACAAATCTGGAGTCCCTAAGACGCTTAGATGATAGCATAAGTATTGCTCTGCTTTCCTTAGCAGCAAGGCCAAGAGGGAGGTCTTGTTGCCTGGGCAGCCCAGGATCTCTATACACACTGCCCTAGCTTGCATCCCAGGGAGGTCACTTCAGTGCTGCTAACACAGTGGTTTAAATTCACCCCCAGAAGCGCACTCCATTGTCTCTTGAGACAGACCGATGCCAACAACAATGTATATGGTTTGAATTCTATTCATGTTTAATTGTTTTTTAATTGTTATTTTTTCTCTAATTTTAGCAGTTCTTAAGAAACAGAACAGAAAATGTACATTAATTGATGTAGTCTATGAAAAAAAAGGCATTTTGGAAGCACACAGAAAACACGGCACGGTGGCCAAAATTATTCAATTAAAAACAACAACTAAACACAATACTTTTTGCTTTTTTTGTCTCAGTTTCCCCAGCCTCTCATTGGTATTTCTACCAAGTGGCTTAATGCCAAAGAAGTCAGCAATCTGGCAAGTCTTTTTAAAAATCAGTCCAGTAAATGTATGCTAGGACATTTACACCATCTGCTGTATAGGCCAAACTAAAGGAAAGTCCACCAGTGGACGGTTGTGGACATCTGTACTGGAATGACATTCAGGGGGATGTAGTCTGTCCAGGGAGGGGGGAAGGGAGCAATAAGACCAGCAAAGACAACAGCAATAGCAAATAAACTAGACTACAAAGAAGTGGAAGCTAGGAGAAGAGGCAGAGCACCTATAAGTGGCAATTATTTGATTTCCTGCAGTTTAGCAACACAATAAGATAGTGTTTGCATGCCTAGCTCTGCAAATTGGCCTCAGGTAGAAGTGAGAACTTTTTTTGCACTAAACCTTGTGGAATTCATGGAATTTTTATCGTATTTTTTAATGCAAACGTGGGTGAAAAATCCTACGGTGCTGTTATGAATAACAAGTAAAACATTACGTAAGGTGATAATAGCAGTGGAGGGAAATTTAAGGCATAAAGGAAATGCAGGAGAATAAACTTAGTGTCATTAGCACTGAAAATATAACCAAAAGACATAATAGGAGATTCAGAAAATATGAGTTACAAAGAAAGAGGAATGTGTAACCTAATAGGAGAAAAATGTTCTGCTAAGAGTTTTATTTGATAGATGGATGCAGGCATTTTGTTTTTACAAAAGCATGTAATAAGCTTCTTTTAAAGCCATCCAAGTTGGTGGACATCACTTTTTGGAAGGAACTGGAACTTCTTAATGCATAGCTAAACTATGGACTTTGCTCCTACAAAAATACTGCTGGTGACACTTTGCTGTTTGTTGGCAAGGAACACGGAGAGAATTTCTGGTTTTACAACATGCCAAGCTGTTGGGATTTTCTTACTAGTACATTGCTGAAAGAGTTGTCCATGGTTAAATTTTGTCCAGGCCCCTGTAAATATGTTGCTGGTTTCTCAAAAACTGTCTGACCTAGGTTTTGAGCTTCTGGAAGACATCTTCCAGTATAGATGTCTGCATTATAAATGGAACTGGAACACAGGCAGAACTGTATGCCATACTTTGTGCTTTGGGGTAGCATATTCTGTCTCGGTGACATCTTCCTCTGAATTTTACTAATCACTCATTGGCACCTAGCTCTTATTTCATTAATTGTCAATTAAGAGAGAGCCAGTGTGGTATAGTAGTTAAGAGCGGTAGACTCGTAATCTGGGCAACCGGGTTCGCGTCTCTGCTCCTCCACATGCAGCTGCTGGGTGGCCTTGGGCTAGTCACACTTCTTCAAAGACTCTCAGCCCCACCCACCTTGCATACTGTTTGTTGTGGGGGAGGAAGGGAAAGGAGAATGTTAGCTGCTTTGAGACTCCTTTGGGTAGTGATAAAGCAGAATATCAAATCCAAACTCTTCTTCTTCTTCAGTTTAATTTCACTAATTGCTCATCAGTTATGACATTCTCATATGCCTCTTGATAGTGGGGCAGAACATAGCCACCATGAGTGTTAGCCATAAGCCTTATCCTCAATATTCTCCCCCAATGTACATCACTTTACACTTATTTGTACTGAATTGCATTTGCTATTTTACTGACCAGCCACTCGGTTTGGAGAGACTCTTCAACACTTCACAATCCCTTTTTGATTTATATTCAGTATTCATTCATTCATTCATTCAGCCTTCATTGGCATAAAACCTTGGTAATCCAGACATATTAAAGATATAAGGTGTATAAAAGACTCAGTAGCCACCATTAAGTAAAATTAAGTAGTTGTAAATCTGACTTTAAAAAATCTCGGCTAAATATCCTGAAACAATCTCAGTAGTTTCCAGTATATCATCCCTCAACAGATACTGGATTACAAATTCTTTGCAAGTACATATTTTAAGCTTCAAAGGAGTCACCAGTAGGTCTCTCCAAATAATTCAGCATCATCAGAAAATGTGGCTACCTCACTGCTCACACCAACTCTAGATGTTTTGTGAACAAGTTAAAAAGCACAAGTTTTGTAAGTGGAGAGGCTCCACATTCTACATCCCTCCATTGAGAGATATAGAACAATGCAGTTTCTTCTCTAGAGCGGTTTTGGCCTTAAATGGAAAATCTGGACTTTGAAGTAATCTTATTTTACTTGTTATCATATTGCATTGTTTTAATTAGTGTTTTGTAGTAATTTTGGATTATGTGGAATATCTGAGCTTTATCTGAGTGGATGTGGTAACCGAGTAATTTCGTTGTTCCCGCAAGGGGACAATGACAATTGTAGTCTCAAAGCATCTGGAGGGCCGAGGTTGAGGAAGCCTGTCCTATACAGTGTACCTTGGTTTCTGAATGGCTTGGTGCTCAAACAAATCAGCTCCTGAACGTCTGAAACCCAGAAGTGACCTGGTTTGCAAATGTGCTTTTTGTTTTGTTTTGTTTTTGGGAAACCAAATGTCCATTTTGGCTGTCAGCATTGTTTCCGGGGCCAATCAGCCAATCAGAAGCCATGCCTTGGTTTGTGAACATTTTGGAAGCTGAACCAACTTCCAGAACAGATTGAGTTCAGGAACCAAGGTACCACTGTATTCCTGTTTGCATGAACAGTGTGGGTTCCAGTCATGTGGGAGTGAATGACAACCTCATTGCTTTGCTAGAGCAAGTATTGGTCCCTGGTGTCAGGAAGTAGATCTCATAGATTGCAATTTCTTTATCGGTTGACAATCCCCCCCCCTCCTAAGTCAGTAATTTGTATAAACAGCAGGAATGAACAAGTGGAGCAGAAAGTGAGCCCTTCTCCTTTTCCCATCTCCTCATAAATTGATGCACATGTTTGTAACTCAGAGTTAATCAAATCTTTGGAGATCCAGAGTCTGACACATTTTAAGAACTGTTGCATGCTCTTAGAATAAATATTACTTAGCATTCTTTGGTACAAATGATAGTTAGTGTAGCATCCTCTCTTCCTTTCCATGTGACCATCACTATGGAAATAACTCAGGAAAGGTAAGCAAATTGAGTAAGATGTTTTCGCTAAAGGTCAACACAAACACCTGCCTGCTTGTCGTGTGCTGATCTGCCTACATTGTTAATACACAGAGCACAGTGCAGAGAAAAGCACTGGAGCTTGCAAGACACAGCAGTAAGCAGAGTTTCAGCAGGCTGGAGCCACCTGCTTCATTTGCTACAACACCTCAACAAGTTGTTTAGACTAGAGCTAGTAATTCTATGCTTTACTCCAATTAAGAAAGACTAGGCAGTGAGTGACCTAGAAGCCCCATTCAGCTCAGGTCTCACTCCGGCCTCAGACCTGTGTATAATTAAAAGCTCTGTTAAAAATAATCTTATTTGCAAATATCAACAAATCATCCAAATTAAAAACACAAGGTTGGAGGGAAAAGCTAAGGGAAAAGGAAACTATTTGTTTCCTTTATAACCACCATTACTGTCTCGGTCAAGTCAGCCTTCTCCTGTCTATTCAAACCTTCAGTCCTACAACAATATTAACATGAGAAAAGAACAAGAAGAGTGGGTTGCACTGTAACAATCATGTGTTGGTGTTTATTTTGCTGATTGGTATTTTGTACATGATTCAAACTACATGGAATGATGCTGAATGCATTTGAATGTAGTGATTAAAAAAAACCCTGAAAAAACAGGTTTAAAATTTGAGAGACAATTTGCTTCAAAAATTGAGCCTCTCTCACCACCAAGGAACACAAGCGAACAGCAAAGAGAACCTGTGCAAGCGACACTGACACAAAACCCCACACATAAAAGTAAAGGTAAAGGGACCCCTGAAAATTAAGTCCAGTTGCGAACGACTCTGGGGTTGTGGTGCTCATCTCGCTTTAAAGGCCGAGGGAGCCGGCGTTTGTCTGCTTCCACAGACAGTTTTTCCGCGTCATGTGGCTAGCATGACTAAGCCACTTCTGGTGAAACCAGAGCAGTGCACAGAAACGCTGTTTACCTTCTCGCTGGAGTGTACTTATTTATCTACTTGCACTTTGACGTGCTTTCGAACTACTAGGTTGGCAGGAGCTTTGACTGAACAACGGGAACTCACCTCGTTGCGGGGATTCGAACATGGCTGTCGACTTTTCCCTTTTCTCACGGGGAATCCTATTAGGAATAAGGGAATTTCCCTTTTAAAAAAGTGGAAAGTTGACAGCTATGGATTCGAACCGCCAACCTTTTGAGCAGCAAGCCCAAGAGGCACAATGGTGTAACCCACAGAGCCACCCACACCACACATACATTAAGTAAAATAGAAACGTCGCCACCCGACCCCACCCCCAGTCACCCCCTCCACCTCTTTCCCCCTTTTCTTCCTAATGTAACACTAATGTCTCAACAAATGAAACTGATCTGTAGAAAATGTAACTTGAAAAAGAGACATTGCACATACTTTTGTAAACCAAGAAATCTTTAATAAAAATACATTTTTATTAAAAACAATGAGTGATAATCTGAGGGCTGGAGTAGCAAACAAAGTAAAATATCAATAGTTTATATTATATTTTTCAATCAGCCCACGGTGCATGGCTGTTATTTTGAAGCACTTACTGGGCACTGGGATGCCCAGTTCCTGTTCTGATTGAAGTCTGGCTTAAACCATCTGCAGAAAAATAATACCGGAACCCAAATTGCTACCAAGTTTTAATTCATGTATCCTAATCATTTCCCAGTGGTCGAATCACCACAGTGTCAACAAACACGACACAGCTGTGGAGTGGGTGGATGGATGGCAAGGGTAGGTGAGTGAGAACAGAAGATCATAAGATGAGCTTTGCTGGATCAGGCCACAGGGCCTGTATCTAATCCAGCATCCTGTTTCACTCAGTGGCCAACCAGATGCCTCTGCAGGAGATGAGGACAATAGCCTTCTTCCACCATTGTTTCTGATTTGGTGTTCAGAGACATACTTTCTCTGGTCTGTAAGATGGCATACACAGTAGTAAGTCATTCATAGCCTTATGCTCCTTGTCTATTTCCCCGATCTAAGTTGGAGGCTATCTTCACATTTTGGGATAGTGACATCCATAGTTAAACTATGAACCATGTGAAGAAGGACTTCCATTTACCTGTCCCGAGTCTATTCTGCTTCATTGGTGATCCACAGGTTCTAATAATGATAAGATTGGGCGGGGAGAAATTCCTGCTCCTTCAGCTGCACATGGAAACATTATGGGAAATGTTTGCCAAGAGCAGCTTCGAAAAACATAGCCCTTAGCCAATAAACTTCTACCTCCTGGTAAGAAAAGAGTGTGTGAGGAAAAGAAATAGGAAGTACATCACTCAGAGATATTTCTTATTTTCAGACTAAAAAAACCTGGTCAGGAAGAAGAATGAATTAATCATGTATCAATTCACTTAAAAGCTTGTTGTAAGGTGGAGCAGATTGGATGAATTCATACTGGCGGTTGATGAAATTACTTTTGTTTGTACTCAGATGCAGAGGGTTAAATCTAAAGTTGATGAATTGTCCCTGATATTATTTGATGAAAAAGCAATAAATAATCATGGATTCATATAACTGGAAGGCACTGTCGGCCATCTATTCTAACTGCCTCTTGTGCATGATAAAGAGCAGTAGAAGTGAAAGGTATCATAGATAGAACTTGGGAAAGGTAGTTCAGCTACCAGTATATGCTGCTTTTCATTTATTTTAGTTCTCATATTTGGGGCCTTCCTGAATTATTGTCTATTGCTGTGTGAATGTGCTAATGGTATGAATAATTTTTTTGGGGGGGGAGGCACACACCAGACTATGATGTGTTATTCAGGGCCACACAGCAATCTTTTAAAACTAAACAGGGTACCGATTGAAGGGAACTGCTTGCACATATTCTGAAGCCTTTCTCTACCAACCCAAGGTATATTCGTCCCTTATAATACATTGTTGCCCTAACAATCAGAAAGAACAAATGTCATCTAGGATGGACATAAGGAAGCCTTCCCTCAGTAAAATACTTATGTGTACCATACACACTGGTTCCTAGCCACCGAGGCACCTTAGCACCCCCAATGGTTGTTTTTTTTTTTTGAGGGGGCCAGGCCTCCTCGATATTCAGAGGGTGTTCAGCTCCACCCCCTGGCTCCTTGCAACACCACGTCTGTGATGTCAGGATGTCGGGTCAGGTCCCTTCAGTCATCTTGAGAAGATGGTGCCTCTGATGTGTACAGCTATTCCTTCGTGAAAATCTAGACTCAGAATACTGCACAGATACCTCTTGGGAATATTGTTGATACTTCACTGAATTCTTTTCACCAAGATTTTTTAGGTGAAAAGGTGTGTGAAGTCCCCGACTGAGCCCATGCCTTAGTGGCTTTTTGTGCCTTTTCTGGCTGCTCCAATGTGTTTCTGCTTTTGAACTTTTTTAGGTCTTCTCCTTCATTGCACGATCCGAGCCACACAGATTCTACCTAGTCAAATCAGAGTTGGCTATGTGATGAGAGCATGGGCTGCTAAGAAAGGCCTTGCAGCGTTCTCACTCCGGGTGTGTGGGGGGGGGGGAGAACGTTTCTCTGGTGCCAAGGCACTGACCGGCAGTCCCTGCTCTAAGTTATGCACAGTATGTGTGATTAGCTGTAGACAAACATGGATGGAGACATGTGTTTGATGTACAAGCAGATGGACATCCCATTGACACCGACGCAGTGCAAACAGATTACCTCTACATTCATTGGTGCAGCAGCATTTTTTGTTCTCATTGAATTGCTTACTGTATTACTTTCAACGACATGTGCGAATCAACTATATGTGACTGAATTAGAATGCACTGGCATCAGTCATGTTGTCTTTGCAAATCTGGACATGTTCTTTCCAAAGTGAACACCTGTCCACAAAGGCTTTTGCAAAACAACAACAACATGGGGGAAAGCAAGCATAATTTTCATATTAGGCAAAACAGTGTGATCTTTATTTTTCATATTTATATATTTAAAAAGCACTCACCCCAAATTTTGTCCCCAAATTCGTATTTGGTGTTCCAAAGCACAGAAATTACTGTAAAAATTATTGCCTTGGCTGGGTGAAAATTACATGGCCAATCGGCCAAGAGGGTGGCCAACTCCTGGCAGCCCCCTTAAATAGGCAACTGCCTGTCCTTACCTGAGGTCCCAACGTGGCAAGAGGTGGGCAGTGCCAACCACCCCCTCTCCCGGCCACACCGGCAGATGGCAGCCTCCCTGAACTCACCATGGCCATGTTCTGCAGCAACAGCTGCCTACCCAGAGTCCCAGGTGAGCAGATATTCTCAAAATAAAAAGTACCATTACAATATCAAATGCAACTGAATTTAAAACATTAACAATGTGATTTTCAAATTTCAAAATTTGATGTGTGAAATATGGACTATAACATGCATATTTAAAATGCAATAATTGGATCTGGGATTGGGGGGAGAGCTCCTGCTTCAGATCTAGTTAGGACGAGTGCAAGGAATTTAGTGTGCCACATATTTAAAGCATCATCATATCAAATAATTATTGAAGGTGTTACAAGTCTAAAATCAGTGGACCACCTGTTTGTGATGGAGATGAGCGGGTTTGGTGTGGATCCATAGTTTACTTTCTTACTTCCCAAATACTGAAGATGTGTAAATACTGCTGTGTGCTGCTTTTGCTATGAATACTTCAACTCTTTTTTAAATGTGTATAAGGAATAGTCTGCTATAGTGAGCCTACTGTAATGACCCTAGATATGTATTTATATGAAAACATACTTCTTTGGATTGATAAATCCAAAGAAGCAATGTATCCAAGGCAATTAGTCACAATACCGTGTTTCTCATATTATAAGACATGTCTTATATTTATTTTTTCCTCAAAAAAACACACTATAGCTTATTTTCAAGGGATGTCTTATTTTTTTCCTCCTCCTCCTGCCGTGGCCGGCATTGCTGCTGCACCTATTACTATGTCTTATTTTCGGGGTATGGCTTATATTCCTTGAATGCTTAAAAATCCTGCTATGGCTTATTTTATGGGTATGTCTTAAAATATGAGAAACAGGGTATATATGTCAGCGAGCTATTATATAAACAGTGAAACAGGAGGTAACTAACTGGGAAAGACATGCTAACCCAAGGAAACATCAACAATTCTGTGGTATTGAAAAAGGCAAATTCCATGCTGAGGACTATTAGGAAATAGACTGAATATTAAACTACCAGCATTATAATGCCTTTATATAAATCAAGAATGGCTGATGTGGTGCCATCTTGAAGTTGTTGAACTACAATTCCCATAATGCCTGACCCACAACTTAAGCCAATCATAGCCCTCCAATAGCCTTTTAAAAACTGTAGTTAAAAAGGCCATCACAAAAGATGTGGGTGGCTGATATTTCTCACAGCCCTCTCTTGAGTTATCAAGAGATAATCTGAGCATGGTCTATGGCCCTGTTACCAGCTTCCTGCTTTGTCTCTAGCTCAGGAATAGCCAATGTGGATTCCCAGCTGCCATCATCCCAGTTAGCATGGCGAATTTTCAGGGATGATGGGAGTTATAGTTCAGCAATACCTGGAGGGTACCAGATATTGTTGAACTATCCAACCCTCCTTCATATCCCCAAGAAGTACCTTCATTTTTCCCACACTAGTCCTAGTAAACCTGTTTCTGTCTATGTTCCCAGTTTTTGTAGAACAGCCTGCCTGAAATCTGACCTGTAAATGTACTTTTGGGTCTTAATCCAGCCAGTTTCCCTCAGCATAGATTTATGCAACACCTCTAACCATCTTTGATCTTGCCAAGGTCACCAGGAATGGCCAACTTAATATATTGTCCTATGGCTGGTTTCAAAAACCTTAAATACTTGGACAACTCTTCATGTGGTAAGCTGTTAGTGTGGTGTAAGATCTATGTGGTTTTTGCTAGTTGCGTGTGGAGACCCTTTAACCTGGCCTAGAAATAAATTCAGACAGGACTCAAATTTTGCTTTGGTTTTTGGCAGAATTTAGGCCACAACTTTATTGATTACAAATTAAGTGAGTGGTTGCACAGGCTCTGGTTCAGCTAGCATTGCAGGATGCACTGACAACGGTTAGCAACCATCAGTCAGCCTTGGGTGAACACCTGGGACAGAGGCAAGCAGGGAAGTCTGCTACGCCTCCCCCAGATGAGCCCTGAACTCAGGCTCAGGGCACAACCCCGCTCGGGGAAGACCAACCATGAGTCCTTTGATTCCTTTTACAGGAATACCCATGCATAGGGATGGCTAGGAATCCTACCACCCCTATCAACAAGAACCAGAGCCTATCCTCCAACCTTACAAGTTGTGACGATTTGCTATGCGGCAGGCGAAACCCAAGTGGCACCAGCCAATCAGCTAAATGGGGAAAATTCCTGCTGTGCGTCATACCCAAAGACACATGACGGCATAGGAAGGTCAAGCGCAAGCCCTAAAATTAGGGAGAGGTGGGTGGGTGTTCCGGTGCACTGAGACCCGAAAAGAGAATCTCAGGGTCACGTGCAGCAGTTAAATAGTGGTCCCTCTAACTCTTTTGACTGGCATGCCCATAGCCCAATTGCTCCCCGTTAGAGGGACCACCAATAGGGTGTTGTGGCTGCTCCAATTGTCCCCGCCCCAACACCTAGGCCTGATTGCCGGGTCCCACCATAACGTGTGCCCTCTCTTGCAGGGAGGACCCGATTTCCAGCCACATCCTGAAAGCAAAAACATTGTCTGAAAACATGATCTCTGCAATCTCCACCCTACTGTTGTTTACAAGCTGGAGAACAAATTTCCCTTGGAAGCAGTTCTGAGGAGGCCAATGATGATGGGCTTGATAAAACTTCACATTCACACAAGCCCAGGCTCTTTGCCAGCAGGAGAATCTCTCTCCCTCCCTCTCTCTCCCTCTCTTTCATTAACACCACATGGCCTCAACCTGGAGAATAATACCTCATATCGCTCAGCTATAGCAAACGCAACACTTCTGAATATTCCATCCTCACATTTATGTAACTGCCACCTTGTCTACAGCACCCTTTGATCACATCAGAGCAGGTAAAAAATAGCAGGAGCTGAAACGTTTTGCTATTATAATTTAACATCTCTATGTCATTTGTCACTGTAAATATATGGATTTAGTAATTAACTGCATCCTTCCAGGATCCAGAGTAAACTTGTCTAAAGTGCTGTTTGATGCTTTAAAAACTGTGCATACGTTCCCAGTTTATGTAACTGCATTTCCCTTTTCTCCTATAAAGAAAAGATGATTATGTTTTGGTTATAACCCACAGACCGGTTAATCCACAGTGCAATATTTTCACCCAAAAATCATGGCTTCGGTCGAGCTGTGCAGTGCTTTAAATGAAAGCATTCCAGCTTGTGAGTACTGAGATGAAGTGCCTGTCCATGCACAATTCTCTCATCACAGTAACAGAAGACTCGTAACACAAGAGTGTCAAATTCTTAGAACTTCTCCCTTCCCCATCTCCTCCCCGCCCCCACCATACAACCAGCCATTTGTAAGCATTTTTGTACTCTTGGCAGTTGCAAAGTCTGCCTTTCCTGAAAGTCTCCATTCAGTCCTTCCACTGGACCTTTGCCAGAACCAGCCTAATTCTTCTCCTTTAAATGCTCCTGCTCTTAGACATGCATGTGCGTAATCGGTAATAGATCTGAATTTAACTTTATATGCCAATGAGCTTGGCATATCCGTCTCCCTGATCCATTAGGCACTCGAGAGCACGGAGCGCAGTGTTGCAGACACGCTCGGTTGATACTTTCCCCCATTCCGCTAATACCCTGCTTTTAACTGACATCAGCATCGTGGGATAGAATTATTTCCAGCCTCATTTAAAACAGTTGCACATTTGAGCAGACTTAAAATGATGGGCTCTAGTAATTTGTTGAAGCATAGGTTTGCGTCTGCATAAATTAACCTGGACACAAGCCAGCTTCCCCAGGAAGTTGTTCTTGTTTAGCTGTCGATCCAAAGTGGATGTGCTTGCTCCTACCACAAAGGAGCTCTTACTGGGCATGCCGTTGAACTACACAATTTACTTGTGTCCAAGACTGTGGTCTGAGCATAACAGCATTGACCCACCTAGAACTGAAAATTCTCCCTCCATCTATGCTTGCATCATTTTCAAGCACGTCATATAGCAGAACAAAATCCATTGCTATTTCTCTTCCATTGAAACCCCCTTCATTTTCTTTCACCCTGCATTGCTTCATTAACTTTATTTTCCTTCTGAACAGTATTAATCTCTTGCCATGGAGACAGAGGTAACCTCCTTAAATTTCTAAGCTTCTTCACATTTAAGAACAATGGCAAATAAATAAATAAATGCATTTCATATCCAGCATAAAAAGCAGCATTGTGAAACCACCAAAGAATTGTCCCGCACCTTATTAATTCCCTGCCTTTGTGGCATCATCTCCTAAACAACCAGTGAAATCCTGTCTTTTGTCCTTTGAGAGGCTCCTTTCTGCAAAGCTGGCAAACAGAAATATAGAAATACTGTAAAGAAAATTTATTATACTTTTATTTCAGGGAGGAGAAGGTAGACTATACTTAAATGGTATTTGCGAAAACGAAGCTTGCTTGTTATTAATTTTAGCAATGATAAATGCTCCATCTAGTGGCCTCACAGTTCTCTAGTGAAAACTATCACTGGTAGGATGGTGTTATCACCATCAATAAATGAATACTTTGTTTATGCACACACCACACACACACACAAATACTCAGGTAGAAGCAGGCAGCTTTTCTTATATGTTATCCATAACTTGAAGCAATGATTATTGTATCATACAGCATCCCAGAGCATTATTCCTCTTGCTAGATAATACAGCTATTCAGATAGTTCTTTGTTGCCATGGCAATATGTCATAAATATCTATCAACCACCAAAAATAGCTGCAGATCACAAGGTAATAGGGAGGCTTTTCAAGGGTTTTTATAGATCTCTTCCCCCCCCCCTTTGCCTTCAAAATGAATAAATCAGTCCCCAGGTTTGTAAACAGTCATATCTTTATTATCTTTAGATTATCAAGCCAATCTTTATGACATTCTTTGCACACCACCCGCCTCCTAGTGAAATATTTACAATGTTGAATTGCAATGCAATAAAATTTGCATATCACTTTTTTGCTGACCAATTGGGATTTTTTAAAGGAGCTAATTGGTCCTTCAGACCTATTGACAAGCCTATTACCATAGTGGCACAATGCAGCGGTGGCATTTCCACGAATATTATTCACGATCCTCCTCATAGTTTATGGTTGTACTGTAATGTTCAGCATGGACTGACATGCCCAGTGTCCCGATGAAAAAGGAGACAGTGCAGGAACAGGATATTATTATTATTATTTGTTTTTAAAACTAAAAATGCGTCCTTGAATGCTTAGTAACCTACCTGTCTGCATAGCAAAGATGTGTAAGTCCATCACGTCACCTCACCTGTTCTGTCATCTAATTATCACTACAGGCTCTCTCTTCCCCAGCATGATTTTCTGTGACAGGAGGCTTAGCAAGACCTGGCAGCTCATGCTTCAAATATTTTCATAACATGAGTGGGAAATTGGAGGCAGTTGCAAATTATTGTCTAGGAAAGGAAAGCACTCATATTTTAAATGTGTGTGTGTGTGTCAGAGAGAGAGAGAGAGAGAGAGAGAGAGAGAGAGAGAGAGAGAGAGAGAGAGAGAGAGAGAGAAATTAGCCACTAGCACCTCACCTCTTTTCTGGCTGAAATGCAGAAGTTTGCTATCTTTATGAATTTGCTTCCTGCCTGATATTCCCTTCCATCTCTTTGGTGTGGGGGAATGCATTGCTGCCAAATCAAAGGGTGTATGTTGTTATGTATTCGCTGGAAATCATTTTATCTTGTGATTACAAAACAGCATGACTGTGGCTCTGTCATTTTAAATTCAGCGCTGGTACATATTCAGGACAAGAAGGAAGAAGAAGTGCTACAGTGGCTTATAGGGAACTTGTGCTGGGTTTCGTGACGTAACGCGGCCTAACGTTTCCAGTCCTATTAATATTCCAAGGAAGCCCCATATACATAATGCAGCAGACTCTATAGTTCCTAGCACCAAAGACATGGTGAGACTTTAGCGTCCCAGAAGGAACAAAAGCTTCGGGGTGCTGGTGATGGTCCCTATTCATTGACTTAGTCAGCTTTGGTTACAGGTAGGTAGCCGTGTTGGTCTGGATCGAAGTAAAATAAAAAAATTCCTTCAGTAGCACCTTAAAGACCAACTAAGTTTTTATTTTGGTATGAGCTTTCGTGTGCATGCACACTTCTTCAGATACAGTGAAATGGAAGTTTCCAGGCACTTATGTAGAGAAGGGGTGGGGAGGGGTGGGGATGGGGAGGGGGGATCACTCAGAAGGGTGGTGGAAATGGGTGATTGACTGACTGATAGCTGTTGATGACCGCAAACGACTGCAAATGGTTTTGCATGAAAAAGCAAGGGTTGAGATGGCTTAGTCAGCTTTGTCTGTGGAGCGTGAGAGGATATTCTTACAACTAAAGGGAATAAAACACTTTGAGGGTTAGAGCTTTCTACCCTTCCCCCATTTCTGGCTTCCACTTGATTCAGGATAACCTTCTTACTAAATCTGAAAACAATTATGAGTTGGACAGTACAGTCCCAAGCACATTTACTCAGAAGTGGAGTTCATTGGGAATCACCCTTTCCTAAGTCTTACTTGGTCCAAAAGGGGACCAGTTTCTTCTCCGCTGGAAACTGCAAATCCAGGGCAAATGACCAGGAAAGAACGTGGGTTTGAGATTTTGGGAGGAACTTTTTTAAAAAAAATTGCCGGCCATTTCGTGACTTAAAAGACCATCCTCTACTGCCACATACATTCTCTCCACAAGCATTCTGCAGTTTGAGCACTGTATTTGGCCCGCTTATGATGTAACCGAAAGGGTGACTGCAAAAGAAATGAAAAGAAAACCACAGCACCAAGCAAAATCCACTGCTGCTCAATATATTACAGCACAGAGCTGGCAGAAGGGTATTAATTCAGAAGTTCCCGTTGTTTGTGCCTGCAACGTTGCTGCAGCCAGTTGACATATGTGCCTATTAAAAGGTACAGTTTCATTCAATGGCTTAGCACTCAGCAACATAGCATGGGAAAGACGTTTGCAGACCTTAATCGCTACGAAATCTTGCACAACAGACACATATTTGCTACTGCATCTTGGTCCCTTTGAGCCAGGAGGAGAGACTACAATTATTAATGCTGCCTTAAAATGAAACCAAACAACCTCATATAGCTCAAAGGCCTGAGGGACACTTAAACAGAGGTTGGGATAAAGTAGAATTATATTTACATAACATTATGGTGACTTGGGAGACATACAGTGAATTCAGATAGTAAGAAGTTTAATGATAGCCTTTGATACCTCTCGCCTCTACTGGCATTTGGGGACTTAACTAAGCATACTTATGTGGGATGTAAGGTCCCCTCTCCTGATTATGTAGAAATCTATGCTTCAGCAACCCAAAACCATATGAAATTCTTGGTTTAAGCTACTATGAACCCTTACTAAATAATCACATTTTCCCCAATTGGCAATTCACCCTTATTCAACAAATTTCTTTCAACTGTTCATCAAATGTGCAAGCACATTCTTCAGCATGTAGCAAAAAGAAACCCTAGCACCTGTTGGTGACAGGTCGATAGTCTTCCAGCCCCTTAGATGGATTCCAACAATTTGGCAGATTCTTTTGCCAAATGCCTCATAGATGCTGAGTAAAATCTCCACAGTAGGTGTGAAGTGAATCAGGATCCTATGAGAGTGTCTGTCATGAAACTTCCCCACTGCCTTACTTTTCTTCAGTTTGGCGCAATGGGAAATGCTATACTCTGTGATCTCTCTTCTTTTGATTTTAAAATGGTGCCTTGGGCATGCTTAGCAGCATTCAGGGAAGCCATGAACCATGGAAACCACATTTCTGGACATGTTTGCAGCCATGGTTAGAGCCTATAGGAGGCATAGCTGCCAAGTACCCCATTTTCCCCGGGAAACCCCCGTGTTTTCTTACCTTTTCCCGATGGTCCCCCGTATCACTTCGTCTCCCATTATTCTCCCTTATATTCTCCTGCCAACAGCCATTTTTTTCTGATTTGCCCATCTGTGGGCACCGAGAATTGCCGGCGCCGGCTTTGAATTGTCGCGTCTACGCATGTCCGGAAGTGCGTAGACACGACTTCCAGTGTCGGCGGCGGCCATTTTTGGTGCCCATAGATGGGCAGAGCGACACCGGAAGTTGCGTCTACGCACTTCCGGACATGCGTAGATGCGACTTTTGAAGCCGACGGTGGCCATTTTTGGTGCCCATAGATGGGCAAAGCGACACCGGAAGTTGCGTCTACACAACTTCCGGTGTCACGCGGCTGCCGGTCCCGGATTCTGCAGTCCGGGACTTGGCAGGCATGATAGGAGGCACAACTGCACAACGTGGTGTTAGCATTCTTTGTGTCCTTCCCGCTATTT
Organism: Zootoca vivipara; assembly: GCF_965207765.1. NCBI lineage: Eukaryota > Metazoa > Chordata > Lepidosauria > Squamata > Lacertidae > Zootoca > Zootoca vivipara. The sequence goes on along the minus strand of NC_142586.1, from coordinate 33,181,634 downwards.
CCCCGTAACTTCTTGTTGAGTGATGGAAGACTCATAGCAAATGCTGTGATAGGCATAGGCTGGAATGAACCATATCACTCAAGCAGGGTCTAGGTTCGGTCCTAATTGGGAGGGTGGAGATTTATTGGGAATCCAGTGTCCAACCCACTGTTTATTGGTCTCTTTTTTTACTAAAGAAAAATGCAGAGGTAAGGCATAATTTGAAAAGCAGCAAAAATCTGCAATAGTTCTTTTTGCCTTCCTTGTAATTGGAGAGAGAAATACGGAAAAGAAATATGGGGGGGCATAGTATGTAAGCAAAAGATGGCATTTGGAATGCAGCCTGTCACTCAAGGAAATATCATGTGTAAGTAAGAAATAGGCATGGCAAAAAAATGACACCAACTCCATGGAGAATCCTGTGTTATTTCTCCAAGCCTATCAAGAAAGAACTTTAGAACAGGTACCCTTGTGCAGCCTCAAAAAGCAGTCTCAGTGTGATGCTTTCGAGAGTCATCTGTCAATCAAGCAACTTTACAGATAAAGACCAAATGCCATTACTTTGGAGTTCTCGCCTTCTGTCATGAGCTACTCTGCTGGAAACTGCCACAGTACCTAAAACAGCTTTAAAAGTTGTTGTGCTCCAGTGGTGTAAGTGATTTCCTGTGTCGTGGTGCTAGTCATTTGAGAAACATTAGGATGAACCAGTGTTGGCAAGTGTCAGCAAGAAAGTATTTTGAGCCAGTTAATCTTGGTAGAAAATGTTAAGTCAGGGCCAAAAACGGAAATGTATCAAGCTCTGGAAAGCCTTACAGTGCTGCCTGAGCACCCAATGGATGCTAGCAGATAGCATCTTTTTCGGTCCAATGTCTTACAAAGGTGCCCTTGTAATATTCTTTAATTAATTGTGGGTAGCATTGTGAATGAAGAAGGTTGTTGCTGCATGTGTAGCAGGTATTTATTGAGAGGCTGATGAATGTGAAAGGTCCAAGATGAAACCTGTAAGAACTTGTGCAGAGGAGGAAACCCTATTGGTGTGGGAGCAAACCTGAACCTGAAGCAAACAAAAGCCAGCATTGTGCCTTGTTTTCATTTTATCAGTTTATCCTCTTGAATTGAGTTTGGCTAACTTTCCTTTCAGAAGACGCATTTCAACACAACTCGTAATCAGCATATAACTGAAAAGATGGAGACAGACAATCAATTGATTACATCTCATATTCTAGAGAATCTCTTTTGAACTAATATAATGAACTCTTTCTTTTGATTATCTCTTATGTGTACAATGCAAAAAAGCCCTAAAATCTTTTTAAAAAACTTATTAGCCCAGTACTGTGAGTTTGCCTAACATCAGTAATGCCTATTTACCATGATTTTATCTGCTATATAGCTGGCCTTTAACATTTTCCCAATTGAGACGCATTTCTCCAAACAAGCTATCCATTCCCAAAGGGTCGACCATGTTATATCTGGCAACAAAAACAACCAAAGGGTCTTGTGACACCTTAAAGATTGTCCATATTTAGTAAAGAAAGTCTCATGCTGTTCAATGGGGTTTACATGGGAAACTGCACAGATATTGCTTTTTTCACAAGAAGAACATAATCAAAGTCTAAAAGAAGCTATGCAAATGAAAAAAGATAATCATCACATACTCTGTTTCCAAAAGGTTGCTCAGATTTCTATCCATTTACTCTGAGCCTGCTATGCAGCCCTAGTTACTATTCTTCTCTCTTCTTTTCTTCCTGTTGTAAGAAAATTAAAGTGGAAGTAAGTTGGGATGACAATGGCACCTGAGCTGAACAGAGAAAGAAATTTAATTCAGTGAAACTTGCTAGAGGGCTAGGTACTTGAAAGTGCAAGTTTGGTGAAAATTAATTTTCACACATTGTTTTCAAAGGGATTTTATTTTATCTTGAATAGGTGCCGCCTGCAATTATTTCACTGTGGAAAATAATAGCATCTAATGAGTTCCAGTTTGCTATAGTTATCTTTTACTGAAGAAATAAAATAACTCCATAGATATGAATGCCTTTTTATTTTTGTTCTATGGACTTTCAGAAACTTACAATTTTATAGCTTTTTTAAAAAAATGAAAAAAAGTCTTGCTTACAAACAGGAAAGGAATACTATGACATTAATAACAAAAATTATGACAGCAGCAGCAATATTAAATAGCAAATGACCCACCCACCAGCAAAATAAAAAGTATTAGAAGCATTGAAATCCTATTTACTGGGGAGTAAATCCCATTAAAAGCAGTGGGGCTGCTGAGTAAACATGCATCGGATTAGGGTGCATAACTTTCCTTGTGCATTATCTTTATGACTTTGAGACTTAGATTTTATGACTTAGATTTCTTTATTTAATACATAAATAAGGACTGTGCATTTGAGGGGGATGTACTTGAGTGCACATAATTTTGCTGCTGTTAACAAATGAATTAGACTTTCTAATAAACATTCACACAATTAATAAGGTGCATGTGGAAATATAATGGTCAGTCACATTTTAATTTTCAGTACTACTTTTTATCAAAATTCTGGGACATGTTTTTTTTTAAAAAAAATATTTTTATTAAAGAAAAAGATTTTTTTAAAACAATACAAATTGCCAATACACAGCCAATTACAATCTCCCCTTTTTTCCCTCCCCTCCCTCCCTCTCCCACCCTCTAGGGACTTCCCTCAGCTCCCCTCTGGTTTGTTTGTACATATTGTTTTCTGCATATTATAAAAGTGTACATATCATTGCTTTATCTATCATATGTTCTACTAATAAATTGTGGATGTTTATTCAAAACCTGCCAAGGAGTCCAGATCCTTTTGTTGTCTTTTTAAATAGTTTGTAAAAAGTTCCCATTCTTCTTTGAAATCACGGTTGTCCTTCTCACTAGTTTATATGTCAACTTTACCAACTCCCATAGCTCATCAATTTTTCTTGCCATTGTTCTTTTGTTGGGATTTCCTCATTCTTCCATCTTTGTGCTAACAAGACTCTTGCTGCTGTTGTAGCATACATAAATAAGTTCTTCAAATAAGTTCCTTTCTTTTCTCAGACAATGGTGGCGAATGAGAGATAGTTAAAAGTTTCTAGTTGTAATCCAATTGTAATCCAAAATGTTAATAATCCAATATATTATGATATACAGTGGAACCTCGGTTTACGAATTTTCGGTTTACGAACGCCGCAGACCCATCTGGAACAGATTAATTCACTTTCCATTACTTTCAATGGGAAAGTTTGCTTCAGTTTATGAACGCTTCAGTTTATGAACAGACTTCCGGAACCAATTACACCCATGCTTCAGGTTAAGTACGCTTCAGGTTGAGTACTCCGCGGACCCGTCTGGAACGGATTAATCCACTTTCCATTACTTTCAATGGGAAAGTTCGCTTCAGTTTATAAACGCTTTAGTTTAAGTACTCCGCGGACCATCTGGAACAGATTAAACCACTTTCCATTACTTTCAATGGGAAAGTTTGCTTCAGTTTATGAACGCTTCAGTTTATGAACAGACTTCCAGAACCAATTGTGTTCATAAACCGAGGTACCACTGTATTGTAATCCAAGTTCCAGATTTAAAAATTCAAGAGGTATGCTTCCAAAGGCATCAGAGAATACTGAAGAGTTGCTTACTGGCAGGTAATATTGCAATAAAATCTCTCATCTTCAGCAATCACTTTTAATCCAACCCAACTCCAGCTGTTCCAGGTTATCTTCCCTTTCTGGGAGATTTCTCCCCTGAAACAGGTAGAGAGTTCTCCTGCTAGCTTTGGTTTGTGCCTCCAAGTTCCAGGGTTAAAAGTATTAATTCCTGTATTTCCAAACCTCTTTTTAAACAAGTCTTTTGCTGCTCTGTCAGACTCAGCCTGTCAAATTGTATCTCTGCCCAGCTGTCAACTTGTATCTCAAAGTTACTCTATTGAAGAGCAACCAGACATAATTGTATCCAATATGTATCCAAAAGAAGGGAAATTTATTGTATTTCAAAGTTGCTAAATAGTCTCCATTAGCTGCTACTACTGTGCTTTGCTCCCATTCACAAAAAGTCCCCTTGCGGAGCCTGTCCGTAGAAAACGGAAGCTGACTTCCTTTTTCGCTTCCGTTTTGCCAAATCAATTAATTTAAACCTATTTTTTTTCTTTAAAAGCTTTATTTGGTCTTTACCTCTAATTGGAAAGTCCAGTGCTTATGGTGACAGCATGTGACTTCGGCTGTAAGGTGTGATGGAGCCATGAGCAGACTCAAGCCTCTTCCCTTTCCCCCTCGCAAAAATGGCAGCGGGAAGATCGGGGTTCTGGCGAGTTCTCCGATGCTCTGCTGGACCCCTGGGGTCCCCAATCGTCCGTGGGTTGTTTTTTTTGGGGGGGGGGAGCGCCTAGCCCTGGCGCTTGCCCCGGAGCCCTATCAGCCAGAACCGTGTCATCCTTTACTCAGACGACACGGAGTGCACCGCCATTCACTCCGCAGCAGACCGGAAGTCCCTCTGGGACATGTTTAAAAGAACACAACATATCAGCAACATTCAGACCTCACACTAAATCATACTTTAGCATGGCAGGAACGAGCATATACAAGTGGGGCCTTGTGTACCCTCCCTTCACTCTTCTCTGTCAGTGTGAGGAGTCTGGACACTTTTGCTTCTGTTTTTGTTGTTGTTGCTTAACCACAGCTTGTTCAAGTAAACAGCATGCTATTATGGCTTTGAACTGTGAAGCACAGTCTGCATCCACTTCCCACCCACTCCGAGTGTTAGTGAACCACAACATCCCCAGCCAGCATGGACCAATGGTCAGGGTTGATGGGAATCGCAGATCCTCCAAGTGTCCCTATTTTCCAGGAACAATTCTGGATTTACAGAAGCCACCCCAGGTTCTGATTTGATCCCGGAATGTCCCACTTTTCCTTAGGACATCCATATTTTCATTGGAGAAATGTTGGAAGGTATGGAATTGTATGTGAAACCCCCCCCCCCCGGGGGCCAAGGAGATGCAACCTTTAGAAGACATCTGAAGGCAGCCCTGTATAGGAAAGTGTTTTTTTTTTAATGTTTAATGTTTTGTTATGTTTTTATATATGTTGGAAGCCTCCCAGAGTGGCTGGGGAAACCCAGTCAGATGAGTGGAGTATTGTTGTTGTTGTTGTTGTTGTTGTTGAATAGGATATTCCTATTTTCATTGGATAAATTGGAATTGTAGTCCAACAACATCTCATTGGCCACAGATTCATCATTCTCTGGGGTGATTTCACAGAGTCATCTGAGTATAACACGGTTGGGGAAAATAAGCAGCATTTAAGATGAAAGAAATGTATGGTGTATATATAAAAAATAAAATTATTTAAAAATTGGAAGAATACAGTCTGTGTTTATGTTTTACATAAAACTCAACAAAATTGCCATTTTAAAAGAGGTATTCAAGTGCTGGTGGCACTTCTACACTGAGCCAAGAACTGCCAGACTCGGTACAGAGAGGTTTCTACCTAGATAAGTTCCAGGGATAACTCACACAATAAACTGGCAAGTGATAGATAAAGAGATGAGGGACAGCAATAAACATACAATCATTACTTTCAATAAATGAAAATGCTACACTGATGGCAGCTTTATGGCCCGGGTAATAATTATGTTTATTGTCATAATTTTTATAGCACTTTTGGTGCTTAAAACAAGCATAAAACTAGTGATAAAAACTTCCTTTGGCCTTCAGAATCCTTTGTGCAAATATGCTGAATATATCATAGTCTGTGCGGCAAAGGAAATGGAAATAAAAATACATCTTCACTTAAAAATGGTTGATGACATAGTCTACTCTGAATTCTTGTGGCTTTATGTGCATACTAATGTCACAAATGTATAATGTATCATAATAATAATAAAAATAATATTTAAAATCAGCTGATAACATCTTATGGAAAACAGGATGCTACATGGTTTTAGTAAATCAAAGTGGAAAAACATAGAACCTAGAAATTATTAGTATTAGTATTAGTATTACTCCTGGAAGAAGGAACCAGGAAAGTAAGGTCCATTAGCTTTACTTCAGCCCCTGAAAAAGTATTAAGATAGCTCATACAGAAATTGGTTTGTATGTACCCGAAATAGACTGATTTGGCATGAGTATGCATTCATTGAAGGGACGCGGGTGGTGCTGTGGATTAAACCGATCAGAAGGTCAGTGGTTCGAATCCCCGCAACAGGGTGAGCTCCCGTTGCTCGGTCCCAGCTCCTGCCAACCTAGCAGTTCGAAAGCACGTCAAAGTGCAACTAGATAAATAGGTACCGCTCCGGCAGGAAGGTAAAAGGCGTTTCCATGTGCTGCTCTGGTTCACCAGAAGCAGGTTTGTCATGCTGGCCACATGACCTGGAAGCTGTACGCCAGCTCCCTCAGCCTATAACACGAGATGAGCACCGCAACCCCAGAGTCGGTCACAACTGGACCTAATGGCCAGGGGTCCCTTTACCTTTACCTTTATGCATTTGTTGAGAACAGAAATGATCAAAGAAGTTCAAAGTTTTGACAGGGTAACTGAATAAGGCCCCAATCATCTATCCAGTTTCCTAGGAGTAAGGCTTTTTGAACTCAACAGGAACTACTTCTGAGCAAACATGTATAGGATTGTGCTGTTTGATCCAATTACCTATACTTTGATCCATTTACCTATACTTTGATCCAATTACCTATACTTATTTGGAGGAAAGTCATGCTGAAATTAATAAGGCTTACTTCTGAGTAAACATTGTTAGGATATGGCTGTTAAAAGATTAGGGGACTGCAATGGGTTATGCTATCCCACCCCCCTCCCCCCTCCACAAACATACTTTTCATAGAACCACAGATGTTGAAAACCATCTTTCCCAGTCAACATTAAACACATAGAATCATAGAATTGTAGAGTTGGAAGGGACCGTGAGTCTCACACTGTACTGACTGAGTCAGCCATTGGCCATATGTATGAGATAGTCAGAGCAGGACTACTGAAGAAAGAAAAGTTCCATTCCTCTACTAGTATCTATGAATCCAGATGCTCATCTTTCTATTACAGCTGCTAATAGATCCTCTGGGGTCATACAGTTAAAAGCTGTCTTAAAACACAACCACGAAACAATTGTATGGCACAATGTGCAGTTCCTTCCCAGGGGTATCATACAGAGAAAAAGATAGCTGCCTCTGTAGGTATGTGATGAGCCACTGGCCTGTTCACTCCAAAATGCAGCTCTGCCACATCCTTAGTACTACTAGGACCCTCTTTTCATGTTATGCTGGCAAATTGGAGTCATTGCAGCATGTTTTCCCCCCATACTGTGCTGATGATAGATGCATTGAACTACATAGATCCATACTGCATACCACAACTGACTCAGTTTCTGGGAAAGGCAATGTCCTCATGAGAGGAGGTCTTCTTACATATATCACCCAGCTTTTCTCACACTGGCACGAGATCTAGGTGAAATACACAAGCTCTCACATCACGACCGTAACATCAGAAATGGGGGCAGTGAGCTGCCAAAGAGCTCCTTATGAGCACATGGCTGAGATGAGATGTGATCCAGAGACAATTCATTCTCTTAACCACTGTACAACACTAGTTATTGCCTTAATTCCCTTCCCAGTATAAGACCATTTCCTCATTGACAGAATAAAACACCAGTGCATTCCCCCTACAAGTGAGAAAAATAATACAGACTAGTAAATGTGTACCTTCCATTTTAATTATGTTGCAGCACTAATGGCACCCAAAAATGTTAAGAATATGGGAGCACTGCATTAGCTTTGCAAAGCTTCATGGAATTTTAGTGCAGAATTAATTTAACTTTTATCATTTGGGATCTGTAATGAGCATTCGGTGGGGGTAAAGGGAAAAGATTGTAAGATAAACTTTGAATTAGACTTTCTTGGACTCTACAAATAGCTTTCAGCTATATTAGATTTGTTGCCCTGATTGCTCTTTGGAGCACCACATTCTGTTTTAAAGTGATCTGCCTTTTCTTTGGACAGAGGACATTCTCTGACCTCTTGGATGACTCATTATTGCTTCTGCTAACAAACCTTTAATGAGCCTTGCAGTTTGCACATGATTGTGCTGGGATAGCAATGGTAGGGTGCAATATTGTTAGTTGGGGGCGGCGGGGGTGGGAAATAGAAGTTGGAGAGAAATTAGGACCAAAAGAAAAAAGAAGAAAAAAGGAAGAGTGAGAAATAGTCACAGAGGCAGAAAATTGAAAGGGGAAAGTGGTTATGGAATAGAAAGGATATGTTTAAACTGTAATGTATGTTATCTTGCATTATTTCTGACTATGACATTAACCTTACAAAAAATGGTATATCATTATCCCAGCTACTTAAATCCCATTATGATGGCCTACTTATATCAAGTGCATAACCAGCCTTTGTCTGCAACTTTCCTTTATTAAATGTGGCAGATCAATAGGTTGTTATCTCCCTCAGCATTTTAAAGTGCATGCAGTTTATTTATCCTATCTATTATCACTCAATCACATTGACTTCTGCTTTGCAAAAATGCGGAGCGGCATTTTTCTTTAATTGCTAATGTTTCTTCTTAAACTTTTTCGTACATAAAGAAACAAAAATGAAGTAAGGCTGCCCTGCAATTCATTCATCACAGGCAAATATTAGCAATTTTCACTGTACAGTACATAAGGTCCATTTTGACAGACTCAATATCATTTTCCATTATTTGCAAAAATGGAGCTAAGTGTCATGATAACAGCATCGGGATCTTAGCCTGCAGATTTAAATATCATCCATTTTGTTTGCTGAACTGCATTTTCCTTTAGTACTCTTAGGTGCAGCTCATCAGGCCCTGGAGATCTGAATTCAGTTAAAGAAGGTATATGTTCCCTCATCCCCTTTTTTCCTATTTTGGACTGCAGCTTTCTCATTGTGCCATTCATTCTGTTATCACCAAGCTGGGCACTACTTTCTTTTTGGTTGAAGACAGACACAAAGTAGGTTTGAGCAATTCCACCTTCTCTTCGTCACCCAATATCATTTTTCTAACTTCTCCACATAGAGGACTCATTTATTATTAATTTTATTTTTATTTCATTTATTAAATTTGCATGCCGCCTTTCATCCATAGATCTCAGGGCAGTTCACAACATAAAACACAAAATACATAATAAAAGCAAGAACAAAACAAAACTCTCCTTGAACCTACTGCTTGTTCTTCCTCTTGCTTTGAACATACCTGAATAAACCTTTTAAAAATTATTTTCTCGCAAGCCTGAGCTTATTCTGAGCTCATTCTGTCCACAATAGATATTGTTATACACACACCCAATCTCTGAGTGGTGCGAGATTCCAGGGATCCCAGGCACTTCCCCAGGGTTCGTGTTTCCTTCTGAAAATAAGGCACAGTTAAGATTGTGATGTCTTTATGATATATGGGTTATTTGCATATATATACAACCTGGGTCTACAATGTCACAGCATTAACATCCCATGGGGTTCTTGTTTCTCCCATGGCCACAGACTCGGATGCCAGCAGAAATCAGCCATGGACCTCTGCTCCAGCTTGCTGCATTTAACAGACTGAAACCTTTTTCCCCCTCGGTCACATCATCACCAATGCATTCCCAAACAGCTGCTCTCCTTTTGTCTCTGGGTCCTATCCTATCCCAGAGTTCAAGGAGGGGCTCCCCCATTTGCTGGCTGGCATACAGTCTTTGCTTTGCCCATTTCCCTGTCTTAGTTCTCTGCTAATGGCCCATCTCTCAGGTGATATTTTGAACACAGGTAGCCGAGTCCAACTATTAAGGGTCCGACTTTCAGTTTAACTCTCCAGGCACTGATTAAATTCTAACACTTACTAAATCCAGGAATTATGGGTCTCTTGCAGCCACAAACTCTTACACCCAGAAACTCCAAACAACATACTAATCCATGCCCTGTTTGGGCACAGATATTCAGACTCTTCCCTGTGTTTGTTGCCTTATACATTTCCATAACTATTTCAGACCAGATGCATGAAAGTATTTTTTTCAACATACATACCGTATCTGTTGCCTAGATAACCTTTGAGAATCCTTGTGTACATTATACTTCCTGTTCCCAATATGACATTCAATTGGGGTCAATGGATCTGAAAGAAGGCAAACCTTCCAATTAGCAAAGTAGGTTTGCTTAGGTTCACTTTGTATCTTGGGTTGATGGGTGTGTTGTGGGGGGGGGGGGACATGCATATTTGGCAAACCAAAATGTTGCATTTACTCTGCATAGATAATAATGTCATTGGTTTGTCTTTTTTAAAATCTGGTATCTCTGGATCTTCTCCTATGCAAATAACGTGCACCGATGACAAACAATCTTGTGTAAACTGCACGGCAAAAGCAGATGAATTACCTAAAGAAAGATATATAACATGATTTTTCCGTGTCACTTGTGGAGAAGTGGGAGAGGAACAAGAGCTGTTTATGAATAGAACTTTAATTAAACTTAGCTGCAGGCAAACTTGATAAGGTGACAAGGCTGCTAACTAAGGAGATGAAATGCTATCCTGCTAATCCTCATATATGACATTTGTGAAAATGTAGTATTAGACAGTATGCTGGCAAATTAATAAAATATTAAGGAACACATTATGCCACCATATTAATGGCCTTTCATAAAATTATATATTAATAAAAATTAAACCTTGCAAAGATTTATTATGGAGGTGAATATTAGAAGGATATATGAGATATACAACATGGACAGAACATGAATATTAAAACTAGCAGTCAGTTCATACATTACACTGGGCCATTTTTATTTTATTTTATTGCGTTCATGAGTTGCCTGCATATGTGTTCCTGTCTGAAACCCTGGAGAGCTGCTGCCACTCAGTGCAGCCTTATAGAAACACTTGTGATTTCCCTTGAAATTCTCCAGATTTTTAATTTCTTCACCTGATGGGGAGGCCCCAGTTTTGCTTTGAAACTCCCCACAGCTTTCCATGGGGGAGGGAAAAGATTAGATCTGTGGTTGGATTCTAAGTATACTCCCTGTCATCCACCCCCAAATCACCATAATATTGTCTTCCAATACAATGGTACCTCTGGCTATTAACTTAATTTGTTCCGGAAGTCCGTTCTTAACCTGAAACCATTCTTAACCTGAGGTACCACTTTAGCTAATGTGGCCTCCCCCTGCCGCCACGTGATTTCTGTTCTCCTCCTGAGGCAAAGTTCTTAACCTGAGGTACTATTTCTGGGTTAGCGGAGTCTGTAACCTGAAGTGTTTGTAACCCGAGGTGTTCGTAACCCAGGGTACCACTGTATTTCTTCAACTCTTTCATTGCTAACCCCAATTGCCAGATTCCCTGTTGTCAGCCTGAGTGCTCCCATATCTTATCCTCAACTTTGCTCTACCAAGTGATTCCTCGTGTTAAAATTGCTGCTCCATCTTGTCAGCTTAGAAATCCCATTGACCCAAGTCTCATTTTCTTCTGGTTAAAGGCCAACTCCATCCATTCTATACCTTTATCCTTGACTGTGGATCCTGGCAAATAATGAACTACGCAAGGTAGCTCTCCACCTCTTAGGTTGAAACTCATGCAGAAGCAACAATTGGTAGGTTAGCATTTCTGCCTTACTTAACGTATTGCATCTTGGGCCTGAAGATGGTTCAATAATTTGTGTGAAGACTCCCCCCAGGGAATTTATAAAGACCCCCCCCCCATATCCTATTTAAGACAACTCTCCCCTACAGTGCCATTATTTAAGCATTTTGCTCACCATCCAACCTTCTAAATTAAATATTTCATTTTCTTTATATTCACGCTCTGTGACACTTCCTGGATATAACTGTACTAAATCCACAGGTCTGCTTACCACCCACATTTTCACTTTTTCTTTTTTCTTTTGCATGTGCAAGCTTTCCCACAGTTCTCCAAACAATCGAAGGAAAAGACAGATAATTAACTTCCCTATGAATATTCATAGACACTCTTCTGTTATTCAAGGATATTTTCCACAGAGCGGCAGGCCACTGTATTATGTAAAGCAAATGAAAAACAAAACAACTTGTACATTTTGATGGAGACAAAAGAACGCTAAAATGCAGGATTGCGTACCAAAATGTTGGGATGGCAATTTCCACATTTAAGAAGTATCTTGAGGGGGGGGGGGGAACATTTGCAGCAGGAGTTTACTGTTAAACATTTTTGCTAAGAAACCTTTAAGATTAAAATATTAAATGCACTCATACTTAGAAAGATATTTGTTTGAAAAGCCTATCTGTGAATTAAAAAGAAAAGGAATGGTGACAAATTGTCTGAGAACACAGATGGACTGAAAATGCCTAACTACCTTGCAACCGCTTGTCTGTCCATGATAGATAGGTATTTTGATTGTATTGTTAGCCATCTTCGAGACAGACTATAAATATTTTAATTAATACATTCAAATATGCATATTCATATTTTATTCTGGTTGCTATGACTCATGAGAGCACAGGACCGTATTGCAATAGGACACACAGACATGTTCCCAGTTGCCTTGGTGCTGCAGACTGACCTTCAAGTCCAATTTGCACTACCTAGCTCAGTGACTATGCTCTCAGCATAGGGCATTTCTTGTGAATTAGGAAAGAGTGGAGAGGAATTAGCTGCAGGAAATAGACTTCAGAGAGCTTGTAATTGCATAGATAAGGTCTTGTAAGCCTACAGTTCTGGGATCGTAAATTCATTGAAGCTAGGAACTGTGTTTACCTCTGCCCCTGCAAAGAGGCACTCAGTAGGATCATACCAAGTATGCATAAAAGCAGCATTTGAGACAGGGATATACCACACACACACACACACACACACACACACACACCATATTTTCCCGTCTATAAGACACCCCCATGTTGGGGGACTCAGATTTAAGAAAATCCACCTTCACCACTATCCGTGTATAAGACACTCCCTAATTTTGGACATTAATTTTTAGGGGGGGGGACCTAATCTTATACACAGAAAAATACTGTATGCATGCAAGAGATTGGGGGGGGGGGTGTGCTTTTTTGCCTAGAAAAATAGGAACATCAGGCCAGAAGTGGTCATCAGACAGTTTTGATGACCAACATTTCCCATGTATTGGATATATATTTTTATTATGTTTGCTGATTTGATTACAGAGTAATATACACAGACTTAGGTGTAGCACACTGGTCATGTGCCTAGCAGGTGGAATTCATTCAGCACAACAAAGCGACTCCCTACCCATGCATATGCTTTCTCAGCGTGGCTTCTGGTGCTTGAGCAAACTTGCGCCCTGGTTCCTGCTTTTGCTCCCCTTCTTTAATTTTCTACTGAAGAGCCTCACATAGACCAAGGTGGCCACAGATCATGGATAAAGAGGAGAGACTTTAAGCACAGCCTTGGCTCAGCTGCCATCCTGGGCTGAGCTAAAAAGAGGAGCAAAGTGGATGCATGCTCATCTTTGGGAACCAGGATATTTGTGTAGCCCCTATAAGCCATAAAAGTGAGATCAGGAAAAACCAAGAAACGAAAGGAGGAAATTCATAATGCAGGCCCGTAGAAAATAAAGAATCTGCTATTGTATTGTTAAAAGGACGGGAAGTATCTAAGAGGGAAGAAATAGGATGAAATACAAGGGTGGCATACTGTTCACATTGCGAAGAAGAATTTATTCTTGAATTATATAATTTGTTTTGCATATCTTTTTTCTTGTATGTGATTCAACGAGAAGAAAATTTATGTTGTACTTATATTATATATATGTTATGTTTTGTATTATTTTAAACAATAAAAGGTAAAGGTAAAGGGACCCCTGACCATTAGGTCCAGTCGTGACCGACTCTGGGGTTGCGCGCTCATCTCGCATTATTGGCCGAGGGAGCCGGCGTATAGCTTCCAGGTCATGTGGCCAGCATGACAAAGCCACTTCTGGCAAACCAGAGCAGCACATGGAAACGCCGTTTACCTTCCCGCTGTAGCGGTTCCTATTTATCTACTTGCATTTTGACGTGCTTTCGAACTGCTAGGTTGGCAGGAGCTGGGACCAAGCAACAGGAGCTCACCCCGTCACAGGGATTCGAACCGCCGACCAGCAAGCCCTAGGCTCAGTGGTTTAACCACAGCGCCACCTGGGCCCCATTTTAAACAATAAAGTATTATAAATTAAAAGAAAAAAGAAAAGAAACATACGTAAGATCTGATTGCACAATGCCATTATCTGAGAGACTGCAGAATGCTTGAAGCAACTCTCTGAATCAGAGAATGAGTGGTGTGCGGTTTTTGAACGTCTTTTATACAATACGACCCCAGCAAGATCCAAACCAAATAAATGTGATTGCCTAAATATTTAAGTAATTTAAGGAATGTGACTATTGATGATAATTTAAACGGAATAGACACATTACATGCCGGCGTTGCCCTTCCCTTTAGGTATCTTAAATTAATGGGAGTTCTGCCTGGATAAAGAACCAAAGCAATGGCTCCTCTGTGTTTCCAATGCTCATTACGGTGGAGTATTGGCTCTGTGTAACAGATTGGGTCTAAGCTGAAAGTGATGTGTTTGATGGTTCATTGGGCAGAGTTGCCTCTGAAAGAACAATATTTCTAGGCTATATTGAAGGAATGTCAGTTATTCAGGTGCAGGGGAAAAAGAAAATGAAAAGCCAGCAGAATGGTCTAAGATGGTGGTGGGCCTTTGCTAACAAGAGTGAAGCAATGAACAAAATTGAGCAGCTTGGATTAATTTAACCATCCCAGAGTAATTAACAATCTTTGGAAACAAGTGACCCTAACACTTAGACTGCAATACATTTACCTGGGAATACAAACCACCAAACACAGCAAGATTTAGAATCATAGAATCATAAGAGTTGGAAGAGATCACAAGGGTCATCCAGTCCAACCCCTGCCAAGCAGAAAACACCATCAAAGCATTCTTGACATATGCCTGTCAAGCCTCTGCTTAAAGACCTCCAAAGAAGGAGACTCCACCGCACTTCTTGGTAGCAAATTCCACTGCCGAACAGCTCTTACTGTCAGGATACTGCTATACTGCTATTGATGCAGCCCAGAATTGCATTTGCTTTTTTAGCTGTTGCATCACACTGTTGACTCATATCAAGTTTGTGGTCTACCAGGATTCCTAGATCCTTTTCACATGCCCTGCTCTCAAGCCAGGTGACACCTTCCTGTATTTGTGCCTTTCAATTTTTTTTATTTTTTTTATTTTGCCCAAGTGTAGTACTTTACATTAAAATTCATCTTGTTTGCTTTGGCCCAGTTCTCTAAGGTCTCTGTTAAGGTCATTTTGAAGTGGGATCCTGTCCTCTGGGGTATTAGCCACCCCTCCTAATTTGGTGTCATCTGCAAACTTGCTCAGGATGCCCTCAAGTCCATCATCCAAGTCATTGATAAAGATGTTGAATAAGACTGGGCCCAAGACAGAACCCTGTGGCACCCCACTAGCCACTTCTCTTCAGGATGAAGAGTAGCCATTGATGAGCACTTCTGTGTAAAACATGCAGAAGAATATGAGATACATAGTATACAACACAATCATAATTGCGGTTCTCCATAGCCCAAAGTCAAGCTACTAACCAGGTGCACAACCACCCAGCCTTGCATTGCCACAAAAAGTTGGCACTCCTAGATAGCCTCATTAGGCACCAATAGGTTTCATTTAAAAACAAACAAAACCCAGCCACAGCTGGCAAATGATAAGTGTAATTGCATTGGGATTAATGTCATTTTTAGTCGAGATGTCTGAAAAGTGACATGTGCTAACATTCTTCATAAGCCTTTACAGGGGTTCCTGAGAAATGTTCAGTCACGGGGACCAATATATGAACTGGCAATCATATTAATTTCCTCCACAATCTAGGGATCGCAAGATGCATCTCCCAAATCAAATCTCCTAATTAACTAATCTAGAAAAACACCATGGCAGCCTCTGACTTCCGACAATGTGTTTGTCCTCTACAACCTCAACATTACATCCACGTCACACTCTTTGAAAATCCCAAACTCTGATGATCCAAATACCTCCTCAAGCTGGCTGACGGCATGTGCTTGTTTTGTGAGCATGACATATGTCCTGAACTTCAAATAGTTCAATTTTTTACAGTATGGTTTATTACAATGATATTGATTCATTTTAAAAAAAAAATGTGTTTTTTTAAATTTTAAATTCCTATATTTAATTGTACTTTATTGTGCAAATGTATATGTTATATCCCTTTTCCTGTGTAGGCTTGTATCCCCTTTGGCAATCAACAGTCAGGGGTCGCATGCTGGCAGTGGGTGGGTCTTGAACAAATGGTGAGTGGAGCTAACACTACCCTGGAACTGGACCAAGACGGTGGGGATCTGTAGATCTGAAGGTGAGTCGCAGTATAAAAATACAAGATCAAAACACAAAATACACAATAAGAACAAGAACAAAGCAACCAATAACCCCTTTCCAAAACTAAGTACAGAGCGGCTTCCTGCTACCGTTAAACCTGCTCCCATATTTCCTTTGCTAACACGACTTCAATTTTACTGCATAAACATATACAAATTAGAGTGGCAGCTGTGATCAGCAGGTGCTGTGGTGTATGAAAAATATTGGCCAATAAAGTACGAAAAAAATATGAAGGGTAGGGGGTATAGGAAGAATAGATAGTGATTCCCCCACAAATTCTAAAATTCAGTCTGAATACCTCTCCCACATCCCTGTATATACTGGGGGGGGGATGTCACATTAAAATACTTAAACGCTAGAAACTGCTGAGGAAATACACAAGTCAATTGCTTTTTTTTTTTTTTTTACAAAAAAGAAAAGAAAAAAAGAAAGCTTCTTTGTCAGTTGTCCCGGAACTTTCAATTGGAATTAATTATGTTCTCTTGCACAGAAAAGAACAGCTTCTACTTTAGTAAGTGCTTAATGAGGTGTGCATTTTATCTTTTCCTTGACTATGATACACAAACATTTCAACTCCTGTAGTCATTTTGGAAGCGTTAGATCTGTCATTATGCCTTATGATGCACATGAACTAAATTTCAGAGAGATCTTTTGTAACTTATTCCACGGGACACTTTAGCCAACAATAGGAGGCAATGATCTCTGTTTTGCATTTCATTTGGCTGTATACTGAGATTCTTTGTCACATTTGATGAGGAAGACAGCACCCCACTGGGGAATTGTTTTCTCCACACACAGCTCTCCACTCCATAAGGACAGGTTGTGGGTGCATGCAGCATGATCCCTCTCTGCAGGTATGTCCAAAACAAGTGGACATCATTAGGACAGGAGGTGTAAGGCCCTTGTTTGCCACCCTGATCTAAGTTGTCACATAGTCTGAATGGCAGGAACAAAAGAACACCCAAATAGGGGTAAGTAATAGCAGCTGGTTTGGTGTGGCAGAGCCATGGAGTTGGTCACCCAACAACACTGTTACTACAGCTTACCTAAGATGGGCAGGGCAATGATGAGTCCAGGGCTATATGGACTGACCAGTTTTACTGGTGCATCTGCATAGCCCTTACCTTGCTACTGACTGCCCTAGCACTGTCTAGAGACTACAGTTGTACCTTGGTTTACTAACTTAACCCGTTCCGGAAGTTCGTTCTTAAACCAAAGCGTTCTTAAACCAAGGCATGCTTTCCCATAGCAGCGGGGACTCAATTTACAACACACTCAACAGGAAGCGGAACATGTTCTGCTTCCAAGGCAAAGTTCACCAACCAAAACACCTACTTCCGGGTTTGCAGCGTTCTTAATCCAAGTTGTTCATAAACTAAGCCAGGCACGTCCAAAAGACAGATAATGATCTACAAGTAGATCACTGGACGTCTGTGGTAGATCACTGATAGATCACTGGCTCCCCCCCCAAAAAAGCTCAACATATTTGGCTCCCCTAAACAACTCTGACCTGAACCCCTAAAAATGGGAGTTCAGCTTCCTAAAAAAAATCTCAACTTTGACCTGAACCCCTAAAAATGGGGCTTTTCCCTAAAAAGTTTAACAACTTTGACCTGAATCCCCCAAAAGGGGGTAGATCACTGCCAATTTTTAACTCTGTGAGTAGACCACAGTCTCTTCGGAGTTGGCCACCCCTGAACTAAGCTGTTCTTAAACCAAGGTACCATTGCATTCTACACTGATGAATTATAATGTTAAAAATGAGTTATAAAAATGTGACACCAGAGGGTGCTGTAGAGCAGCGATCTGTCGCCAATGGGAAATTGCATTGGGAGCTATATTTTTATAGCGTCTTTTTTAAATAGAGTTTTTCAGATCAGTGTAGATCCAACCCAGGTCAGCTGTGGTGACTATTATTGTTGTCCCTACAATTTATTACCTGTCCTTCACCCTACAATCCCAAGGTGGGTTGCAACAATTAAAACACAATATTAATATTAAAACACAATTTCAAAAACATTTTAAAACAACTTAAACTTACAAAAAAGATGGGTCCTGAAAATAAACATCTCAAGTGTCAAAAGTCAGGATAAAAAGATACATCTTCAGGATTCGCCGAAAGCTATATAATGAAAGTACCAGACACAGCTCGGGGGTGGGGGTGGAGTTCTTCAACTTAGGGGTGCCACCAATGGTTTTTTATCAGGCTGCCATCCCCTGAGTTTCTGAGGGCAATGGAAAGAAAGAAGATCTTAGCATCCAAGAGCATCTTTAGGGAAGGAGGAAGTCTTTCAGGTTTTCTGATTCAGCTATCAGGAGGGCAGCTCCTTAGCTCTGCCCCCAACCACACTGGCTCCTAACATGGCGTGTGTGTGTGTGTGTGTGTGTGTTATGATTGACCCTAGGATAGCTTCAGTAATAGGGCCTGTTCATAAATACATGAAACATCACTTGATTTTTCATTACTTGCAAACGGATGCTATTTACTTACCGTAGGAGCTGATAGCAAAGTTCTGTCTGTAGTGTTTGATTGGTGATGCCTCATACAGACGTAAAATTCCCTACTTGCTACTGCGGCAATCAAACAATAAGCATTTGTGCCTGAACTGGCCTTTATTATATTGCTATTTAGCAATATTCAGTAGCATCCCATTTGGAGTGGCATTGTATTCATTCAAAGTGATTTTCCTTAAGAAAATAAATACTTGGGAGGCAGCAGAAGACATAACGACTATAATGCCGAAGCTCCCTTCCCTTGCCCCATCAATTGGATAGTATTCCCTATTCATATCAATATAAAACAAATATTTGTCTTGGAGGACTACCTGTATTCCATTACGAATGTAAAAAACAAATTAGCAAGATTTTTTTTAAAAAAATGAATTTACCAAACCCATATCCCCTGTTCTTTAAAGTGGGTACTTTCAAACTTCTTGTTTAATGACAAAGCATCATTCTAAAAGTGGGAGAAGAGCCCATTTTTTGTTTGTTTGTTTGTTTGTTTGTTTGTTGCATTTACAGACCACATTTTCTCCAAGGTGACATACATGGTCCTCCCTCTCCTCTTTTAATCCCCATGACAGCTCTGTGAGGTACATTAGCCTGAGAAGCTGTGACTGGCCCAAGGCCACCCAGTGCGTTTCAGGGCTGAGAGGGACTTTGAACCCTGGTCTTGCAGGTCCTAGTCCGACACTCAAACCACTACACCACACATGGCTCTAGATGTGCCAATAGTTGAGAGACTATGTACCCGGATCCGGTGGTCCATATGAGCTCCAATACTTTTGTGGAATTCCATCCATTTGATTGAGCAACTCCATGGTCCTATCCTTTTGCATTCATTGAGCTGTGTCTTCGATGGTAATGAATGAGGACTCTCTTTCTTGTACCCCTCCCACACTCCTTGGGACCACTGTGCTGGGGAAACCATCTAAAGGATAGTTTTCCAGTAACAGCAGTATAGTTATAAGTAATTAGCATTTTCAACTTGAGAGCTTATTTATTTATAAATATTAGATCCACATTCAGGTGTATCATATTATAGGTAAAGGTAAAGGGGCCCCTGACCATCAGCTCCACTTGTGTCCGATGGTTGCCCGACGGTTGCGGCGCTCATCTCGCTCTATAGGCCGAGGGAGCCAGCGTTTGTCCGCAGACAGCTTCCGGGTCATGTGGCCAGCATGACAAAGCTGCTTCTGGCAAACGAGAGCAGCGCATGGAAACGCCGTTTACCTTCCCTCCGGAGTGGTCCCTATTTATCTACTTGCACTTTGATGTGCTTTCGAACTGCTAGGTGGGCAGGAGCTGGGACTGAGCAACGGGAGCTAACCCCATTGCAGGGATTCAAACCACCGACCTTCTGATCAGCAAGCCCTAGACTCTGTGGTTTAACCCACAGTGCCACCTGGGTCCCTTGTATCATAGCATCATATAGTTTTAGAGAACAGGTCAGAGCAGGATGAATAAACAGTTTGAAATCAATTACTTTGTGTTTTCACAGTACAAATCTGAATATCCCTTGATTCCCTCCCCCTTTTTCACTTTCAGTTGAATGTCCATCCCTCCTACTGTTTCCAGTTCTTCACGCCGCAATTGATGTCTGTTCAGTAGATCATGACAGGTGGCTGGTTTCAAGTATTAAGTTTTTCAAGTAGAAAAGCCATCTTGCCATCAATAAGCATTTGAATCAGCTCCCAAAGCAGCAGGGCTACCTAAAAGAAGCTGTTGAATGGGAAGTTGTTTCCTTTTCATTCTGCACAGAAACCCTCTCAATACCTACCAAACTCCTAGAGCGCTTTCCCAATACCTCAGATCTTTTATTCTTCACAGTGTCTTTCAGAGAAGCAATATTGCAGGCATTAACTAATATCAGATTCATTAATGCAGGGAACACGAAAGTAATGCCTAATAGGAACCCGCAAAGGGACAGCAAGATATGAGAGTTGTGCGCATACACTAGCTGGCACGATAGCGAAATGTGGAGCCTTGAAGGAAAATCAAACCTGAGCCTGTTATGAATCCATAAACCTGTTTGGAGTGAAGTGTCACAGTTCCCTCTGAGAAAAAGTGGTCCCAAACTGAATAAGAATAAGAAACTTTTAGCTGCCTTGAATTCAAACCAGAACTGATCTCCTACACTAGAGGTAAGGAACATCAGCCCCAGCGACTGAATG
Organism: Zootoca vivipara; assembly: GCF_965207765.1. Taxonomy (NCBI): domain Eukaryota; kingdom Metazoa; phylum Chordata; class Lepidosauria; order Squamata; family Lacertidae; genus Zootoca; species Zootoca vivipara. The sequence continues at coordinate 33,160,613 of NC_142586.1, read as the reverse complement.
TGACTCTCTTTGGCCCTCAGAATTGTCCCCAGACCACAATATTTACTGGCCCTGTTCAGCACCCTGAATGTTTTGCCTGCCTGGAATACATCTTTGATCTCTGATAAAGCTTCTTGTTGGTCTGCATAGAAGCTACATAGGGGTGCAGTATTGTGTGTAGAAACTACCTCATACCCTCCAACCTTTCTCCGATAAAAATAGGAATGTCCTATTCAACAACAACAACAATTCTATTGTTTATACCCCACCCATCTGCCTGGGTTGCCCCAGCCACTCTAAATGATTTCCAACATATCTAAAAAACTTAATAAAACATTAAACATTAAAAAAAATAACATTCCCTATACAGGGCTGCCTTCAGATGTATTCGCCTTGGCTCGTGGGTTGCATAACTCCATACCCTCCAACATTTCTCTGATGAAAATAGGGATGTCCTAAGGAAAAGGAGGACATTCTGAGATCAAATCAGAAACTGGGATGACTTGTGTAAATCTGGGACTGTCTGTGGAAAATAGGGACACTTGGTGGGTCTGCAAATGTAAATTTTGAATTCAGTCCTTCATTGTATGGACTGAATTCAGTCACGGCATCCTACTTTACATACACTGTTTGTGTGAAGCTGAGCATTCTTGTTCCTCTCCTTCCTCTCCTTCCACTCCTCTCCTTCCACTCCATCCACTCTACAGCATACTAAAAGAGAGGTTGCCAATATGGTGCCTGTGGTCATTGGCATTTCTAAGGTGCCCATGAATAGTCTCAGTACATAAAGGTAAAGGTAAAGGGGCCCCTGACCATCAGGTCCAGTCGTGTCCGACTCTGGGGTTGCGGTGCTCATCTCGCTCTATAGGCCGAGGGAGCCGGCGTTTGTCCACAGACAGCTTCCGGGTCATGTGGCCAGCATGACAAAGCTGCTTCTGGCGAACCAGAGCAGCGCACAGAAACGCCGTTTACCTTCCCGCTGGAGCGGTCCCTATTTATCTACTTGCACTTTGATGTGCTTTTGAACTGCTAGGTGGGCAGGAGCTGGGACCAAACAACGGGAGCTCACCCCGTTGCAGGGATTCGAACCGCCGACGTTCTGATCAGCAAGCCCTAGACTCGCTTCTCCTGCATTGAAGTCATTATGTCATGCCCCACCCCATGGCAGCCATTTTGTGACTGGCACTCAGCAATTAAAATAATAATAATCCAGATGTGCCCACGGTCCCAAAAGGGTTGGTGAGCCTGCACTAAATATTTTCACTCTGTTAACTGGAAGGGAACAATGGGGAGAAACAACTTGGCTCAGCTCTCCTGTGACGAAAGTGACTCTACTCAAACTGGAAAATAGCCTGTTGGATCTTGATTTATTTTCACACAAACCTGGAAGCAGCTGCAGCAATGGGCTGCCGAGTTTATTTAGGGCCATACTCCTTTGTTCCTCCCCACCCCTCCAGGATGCCTCCATTCTGTCGGGCTGTAGGCACTAAAAGTCTTGCGGAAATTTGTGAGGCTACTAAGTCCCAAATCCCGTTTATAGTATTTTCTCATTTATGTCACCCCTAACACCTAGGCCTTCAGAGCAAGCAAAGAGATCTTGAAAAAAGTGATGCATAAATTATCACCACAACCCTCCTGAAATCACAGAGGTATAAAAATGCCTTATTTTAAATGAGAACTGGACTGTAAAATATTATCTTCACAAGTCACACAGCAGCTGTCTCTTCTGTTCAAGCAAGATGGGGCAGAGGGTGAAAGGTGTAGCGTCTGCACCCTTTCAATCACTTTTTAAGCCTAGAAGGACACACAGTTTAAAATCTAGTTGGCCTAATTTTTGGTGCATCTTGATATGTATGAAGGACGTATTGGAGCACAGCACCATGCAAAATAATAGTATGCAATGTTGCAGTATGTGCATGCTATCTATGTGGCTTTGTAATATGTGATACCACATCTTTCTCACTTCCTCCCAATCCCTCATCCAATTTTAATGCTTGCATTTTGGGTTATTCTCTCCCATTTTTATCATTTGTGTGTGGTCAAAGAGCTGAGTTTTAAAACACATTAGATAATCATCGAAATAATAATTTAAAAAATAAATTATCATTCTACACGGGTGGTGCTGTGGTCTAAACCACTGAGCCTCTTGGGCATGCCGATCGGAAGGTTGGCAGTTCGAATCCCCGCGACGGGGTGAGCTCCCGTTGCTATGTCCCAGCTCCTACCAACCTAGCAGTTTGAAAGCACGTCAGTGCTAGTATAATGATGATGCAGTGATATCTTTGCCATTGTAGCTTGGTGTCATGAACATGCTATCTTAACTTCAGTGGCCAAAGTAGAAGAAATGCATGGAATTAAGGGTTGTGGTGAAGCTGAGGCTCCAATACTTTGGCCACCTCATGAGAAGAGAAGAATCCTTGGAAAAGACCCTGATGTTGGGAAAGATTGAGGGCACTAGGAGAAGGGGACGTCAGAGGACGAGATGGTTGGACAGTGTTCTCGAAGCTACGAACATGAGTTTGACCAAACTGCGGGAGGCAGTGCAGGACAGGAGTGCCTGGCGTGCTATGGTCCATGGGGTCACAAAGAGTCGGACACGACTAAACGACTAAACAACAACAAGGGTTGTGGTGAGGGTGGAATGGAGGTGTTGACAGTAGGAATCCTATCCTCCCTTCCACAAATGCAAAGCTAGGACAGCAACATATGACAGAAGATGGCTGCCTCCTGCACATCTTCCCTTCCTCCACACAATGAACAATAAAATTCTGACTAGCAAAGGAACCAATCATGATACAAGACAAAGGCCAGCAGGAAAACACAGCTAATACATACCAAGACATTCAGTGTGGGGGTATTTAAAACTCCAACCCCAATTAATATCTTGACATACATGAGCACACATGGGTTTTTGTGATGGGGTACTTTGTACCACGAAAGATCCCACAACAAAAATGGCCACTGCTGTGCTCAGTGATTTTTCCAGTTCCATTCCTCCTACGTTGTTTCTTTGGTTGCCTCTGCCCTGAGTTCCACTCCTCAATTCTGATTCAAATATGAGAATTTCAGGAATTAATTTCAGAACTGCAGTGCTCACAGTTTTTGGTTCCTTTCATTCAAGATCAGGAAACCTTTGGCTACTCAGATATTGTTGGGCTACAAAACTCCCACCACCCCTGACATTGGCCATTCTGGCTGGGGCTGATGGTAGTTGGAGTTCAACAGCATCTATTTGGGCCACAGTTTCCCCACCCTCATTTAGTTCCCTCTTCCCAATGTTACTGATGGCTGATTAACAATTACATTTGGTTAATCACTGCAAACACATAGTATTGCTGTGATTGTATGTATGATTGCATTAATATTCTTATTTGTGGTAAGGTAAAGGTAAAGGGGCCCCTGACCATCAGGTCCAGTCGTGTCCGACTCTGGGGTTGCGGCGCTCATCTCGCTCTATAGGCCGAGGGAGCCGGTGTTTGTCCGCGGACAGCTTCCGGGTCATGTGGCCAGCATGACAAAGCTGCTTCTGGCGACCGGAGCAGCACACGGAAACGCCGTTTACCTTCCTGCCGGAGCAGTCCCTATTTATCTACTTGCACTTTTTTGATGTGCTTTCGAACTGCTAGGTGGGCAGGAGCTGGGACCGAGCAACGGGAGCTCACCCCGTTGCAGGGATTCGAACCGCTGACCTTCTGATCAGCAAGCCCTAGACTCTGTGGTTTAACCCACAGCGCCACCTGGGTCCCTTATTTGTGGTACACATTGGTAAAACACCCAATGACGATAAGATTGATACATCCATATGCATGGTAACGTCAAGTTTGCTGCTTTTTTTTTGTAGTGTTTTCTCTATGAGCATTGAGCAAACATATGCCAGGGATGGGAGATTAAGACACGAATGAACAAAAAGCAATGAAAACTGTGGTGAGCTGTTGTGAACACAGTGCTTTGTACAAAAGTCAGCTGTTGTTGTTTTTAAATGGAGCAAAATGAATTCATTGCAGGCTGGTCTGCCAAAAGATGGAAATCCCTGGAATTGAGGGAATTCTATGCATCCAAAAGCTTGCCTTGCTGAAACAACACCACTTCATATCATGTGACCTATTTATTTTGAATCCAGATTTAAAAAGAAGTTTGTGATATGGCCTGAAAAGAATAAAATTCCACTAGGCATGCCTGAACCCTTGATTGTGCCTTACATAGTTCTCTGAATCTATGCTTTTGTTTCTAACTTCTTCTACCAAGACATCTTAAAACCAGGAAGTGTTCTTGAATTGGGTTATTTTGACTGCAAACCTCATTTATCTCTCATGCATATATGCCTTCAGTTTCTATTACTAATCAGAAAAGCATTTCCAGTTCTGCGGTATTTGAGAAGAGGTAAGGTCTGTCTAGTACAAATGTTCTCCCAAGTGACTGTGACCACATGGGACAGTGGTGTAGGTTCCCAAGTCCCAGTTAATCGCACTTCTGCTCCTGCAGGACTTTCTAATGTGCATTCACGATGTCTGACAGCTGTCTTTTTCTTTAGTCAGAGAGCTAGTTTGTTGTGCCAGGCAAGGGTATAAATAAAACCCCAAGGGTTTCCATGGTTGCCACACTCAACATTCTTATGAAACAGGGTGTGTGTCTGCATGGTGGGAAAGGGAGGATTCTGACATTATTTTATGTCAGATGCTACCACTTGTAGCAGAGAGGAGAATGAGTTCCAATAGATTTCCTCCCCCCCCCCTGTGCTGTTACTGAAAATGTATCTATGGGCTATAGCTCAGTGATAGAACATAAGCTTTGCATGCAGAATGCCCCAGGTCCAATCCCTGGTGTTACTAGGTAGGTGGGGCTAGGAAAAAAATACCCTCCTGTGTCAAATATTCAAGAGCTATTGCTAGTCATCCCAGAAAATGCAGATATAGTTGGACCAAAGATCTGCTATGGTTTAAGGTTCCTACATTTAAGATCTCTATATTCTTAAGGAATAGAATGCCTTATCCAAAGGTGATGTTGTGTTTTAAAAGAGATAATTGTGTTAAATATGTAAGGACAAAAATATTTAAAAAGTTCTGCACTCAAAACAAATTGCAGATTACTTCCTGCACTAAGCTTGGCAGGATACAATATTGTAATATGGAAGGCTTTGTAGCAGAGAGTAATTTCTGGGCTTTTCTTACTCAAACAACGTCCTATTTATGCCATTTGATATTTAGCTCTAAAAAAAAAAGAAGTTCAAAGAAAGAGGAGCAGCCAAAGAAGTGACCTCATGACATATTGCTTAATTAGAATAAATTAGCAGAAAATATTGTTTTAACAGGAAAGAATCACTAGAGTTGACTTTAACAAGGCACTTAATTATATACATCAAGGGAAATTTCTTTGGGGAACTCTCTTTTCTTCATCTAAGTAACTCTCTTAATGCAGTTTCTCATTTGCAAATGTGATTGGGGAAAAAGATCTAACAAGATAAATTAGATCTAATTTCACCAACCATAAAAAAAAAGTTTGTAAAAGTTCAAGCCAACAGGAGGAGTGGTAGGGATGAATGCAGAGTGCAGCTTTTCTTTTTTGTTCTTTTTGCTGACTTTGCTTTTTAAGGTTGTTTTATTGTTAATGATGACTACGTGAGCATGGACTTACGATTTTGGGGGTAAGTATGTATGTAAGATACTGTATATATTTGAAGCTCAGTTATTGCTTTGATGTTTTCATGGCTTAAGACACACAAAGTAGTCCAGGCATGCAAGACATTTGGATATTCCTGCTTTAAGAATTCAAGTGATGAATCATGGGAGAGATTTCATATACTGTATATATTCATCTACAAATGTAGATATATAATCTTTATTTAAAAGTATTTATAAATTCACAAAAAGGTAAAGGTAAAGGGACCCCTGACCATTAGGTCCAGTTGTGACCGACTCTGGGGTTGTGGCGCTCATCTCGCATTATTGGCCGAGGGAGCTGGCGTACAGCTTCCAGGTCATGTGACCAGCATGACAAAGCCGCTTCTGGCAAACCAGAGCAGCACACGGAAACGCTGTTTACCTTCCCGCTGTAGTGGTACCTATTTATCTACTTGCACTTTGATGTGCTTTCGAACTGCTAGGTTGGCAGGAGCTGGGACCGAGCAACGGGAGCTCACCCCGTTGCAGGGATTTGAACCGCCGACCTTCTGATCAGCAAGCCCTAGGCTCTGTGGTTTAACCCACAGCGCCACCTGCGTCCCTTCTAGTACTAATAGCTGGAACTCATAAGACACCCTTATCTCCTTATATTTCTTTATTGTGAAAAATCAGAAGAAAACTTGGATCAATTCACTGTTACGTTAATGAATGGACATAAGCAACAAAATGAAATTTTGTATCATTCTAAATCCTTTTGCATACACACAAACACAAACACTGAAAACTTCCATAGAAGCAGTACTTATTTTTCAAGGGAACATGAACTCCTAAATCTCTTTTGCAGATTATATTGCTAGTAGTATATATTCTGGGGTTTTTATGTTTCCTTTTCCAGTTCTGATCAGACACAGTGAGTTATGGTGTGAAACTGACAAGAAAGTGAATGCCAACATAAATAGCTCAACATCTAGATCTTAAGTGTCCTGTGAGCTATTGGGTGCTGGTTAAGGAAGTTCAGTGAGAAAAATATAGTGTTGAGAATTTTCATTTGATTCCACATGTGTTTAAATTTAAAAGGAAACATAGGAACAGACGAACTAGGAATAAAAGAATTTCCAGAGCAACTCATGGCTGCATAAGGCCTCTTCTTTTCCTTATCATGGTCTTAGAAGGAAAGAAATGTCATCAACAATGGAGGGGGGAAAAAACACCAACCAGAAAAATGATGCTAAACTAATTTCCATCTACGTAGTCTGTATTATTCTGAACAAAAACCTGTGCTATCTCTATCTCTCATGCAAAGACACGTGGGCAGATATGAACCAAACAAGCAAGTCTGAACTAATCATATTGAAAGGATTATAGAATTCAAGGCAGACCAAGGCCTTTTTTGCTTCAACATGGTTGCTTTCTCATGCTGTATCTTCATATCATATTAGAACGCCTTCAGAGCTTCCATTGAATTTACAGGTATGTTTTACCTGAGGTAGTGGTGTGCCCCCCCCAAAAAAAATTGCCCCTCATTTCTTTACCATCCTTCAATGAGAAAAGAAATTGCATTTGAAAATGATTAAAGGGGAAGAGAAACTTTTGGAGACATTATCATGGGTGGGGCGCAGGGTTTTCTGGTACGTAGCTTACTTTCGGTGAGGTGGAGGAGAGCATGAGAAGTTGAGTGTGTCCGCACTCTACAGCCTTCAAAGGTTCCCATCTTCCTGATGTCCTCAGCTTTGGGGTTTTGTTGGGTTCTGATTACCACATGTTGTCATTAGGCAAAACATTTTTACTTTTAAAGGAATCAGTGCAAAAAGACTTCTCCGGGAGGTTGTGGACTGTCCTTCCTTGGAGGATTTTAGGAAGAGGTTCAGTAGTCATCTATCATGCAAGTATTTTTTTTAAAGGGGTGTCAGTAGTTATAATCTCTTTGTTCTTCTGTTTTAGTGCATCACAGCTGCTTTTAATTTTTCACTGTTGTTTTATAATTGTTGTAATTCATTGTTAACTGCCTCAAGATAGATTGAGGAAAGGTAGGGCATGTTTTAAATAAATAAATAAATACATTCCAATTTTCATATCTCTTTAGGCTAACAGAGGAAAAATGGGACTGAGCCACTTCTCCCTTCTCTGCTACATGGGGAAAGGGGGAATCCTCTCCTTATCTGCAGAGAATTTGGTCATATTAATTTCATTATGCCCTCTTGTCTGATCTCTGAGAAGCTCAAAATAGTAGCTCCAACTGATATCATCTTAGCTCTTGAAGATTTCATAAACGTCTATTAAATCCTTTCTTTCCCTCTGGGATATACAGATGCAGTATACTCAGAACATCCCTTAGCCTCCGAGACACAGATACAAAACCCTTTTGCACAGCCCTATATTATTCTCAAGTGCTACTGTATCTCTTTGGCAACACACGGCAGAACTTATTGTAGAAGCCTAATTGGGTACTTATCAAACATCTGTATAATCTTCTTATCTCTTTCACAGATGTATACTTCCATCAGTTCTCTTTATCCTAACCATAGCTGCCAAGTTATCCCTTTTTAAAAGGGATTTTTCCCTTATGCTGAATAGGCTTCCTCGCGAGAAAAGGGAAAACTTGGCAGCTATGATCCTAACTTCCAGAGATTTCTGAAACAGTTTCCATTCCAGCTATCCAGGAAGCACATATCATTTGATTTGTTTTACTTAAACACACTGTACACGGCAATTTACAACACAACATTAAATTCAGTTAATTCAAGCCAACTCGCCATTATATTCCATAGCCACTTGCACTGGTTTCCTTTTTCCAGATGGAACCCAAATCTCATGAACACCAGTGCCAATACTGATATGAGTTTTCATGGCTCTGAATTGCATCCTATGATTATGTGCTTTTCCATTCATTGGCAACGGTCTTCCCCATTCATTTCAGTGTGGGGCATCAAATTTTTATATGGATTGCTTCATTCCATGAGGTATATGGAAAGCAGCATGAGAGGAAGATCTGGGCTATATAGATGGAGCTGGCTGATTTCAATTAGACTACAGCAAAGTAAGAAGACAGTGAATTGGCACCTGTAGCAACAAAGACACTTGCAGTAAGATGCCTTTAAAAAATAATTTCTGCTTCAATGTGATCTCATTCATTTTAGGGCTTCCATCTAAAAATTAATATTTCTATGCTCATCAATATGAGAGGTGTATGGCTAATGTAATTCCCCACATCCTTTGCCAAGTGCCAAGCTAGATTGATATGCCTAAAAGAGCTTTGCTGCTGCAAATGAGCTCTGCAGAAGGGATCATCCCCCTTTGCACCTCAGACTTATAATGGGATTACTAGAGTACTACCCACTCTGCCCCTGTGTTTGGAGATAACTAAATCTTTATGGATGAGCCACAGACATTTTAAATAATTAGTAATACGGTATGCCAGCAGTTGTACAGCAGTCAAGATGGTGTGTGTTTTAAATTTAACTTGCTGCTTGCTCTTTGGTTGGCTGCTTTCTCAATTTTGAATCATCAACAGAGGTTAGAAGGTGGCAATTGGTACTGTCCTACATTATCAGCTTTTAGAAGCAGGGAACAAGGATAGAGCACGTCATTTATGGGAACTGCTGCAAAACCATGCCGCAGTGCTTTGCTGCCCTTCCCAACCCCATATTTCTCTGTTCTTATGCTACTGAATCTCAGCAGGAGCATCTGCAGTTTTTGTTGTTTGTTGTTTGTTTGTTTATTGGTAGGAAGAATGTCAGGGTATCACCAGACGAGCAGGAGTGGTGGCAAGCCCCCCTAGGTGAAGCGGCAACCACGGAAGAGTCTGGGGAAATGGAGGAATTCATACCTGGAGTAGACTGGTGGCGGCATTCCTCAGAAGAGGAAGAATCAGACAGGGAAGAGGGAAGACAAGAACAGGAGGAGGAAGGAGTTGAGTCAGATTCAGGCCCTTGTAAGGAGAGGAGCTGGCAGGCCCCCTCCCCTCCTCCCTTCACAGCTGTAAAGCGTAGAGCTGAGAAATGGAGGGAACAATTGGAGGCAGCTGCAGCTTGTAAGAGGTGTGGTAAGGAGCCAGCTACTTAAGGAAGGCTGGCTGCTCCCTTCGCCAGCACTTGCAACTGTTGTGCTGAAGTGTATGGTTGTCCTTGCTCATCCTGTTCCTGACTTTGGCTTCTCCTGACCCCCGGTACTGATACCCGAACTCGGCTGGTTCCTGGCCTGGACTGTTGGACCTAGGCTCTATATGCCTCTGACTGGTGCCCTAACAGAGAACCTACCCAGTTCTAAGCCAAAATTCAAAATATGTAATCCTGTGGATCAATTCTAGGTGTAATGCTTTTTGCTCAGACCCTAAATGGATTGAGCTATAGCCCATTTCTGAGATAGGGACAAATGCATAGCAGAAATATGATTGTATCTAATCCCCCCCCCAATTTCCTCCTTTAAAGTCATATAATCTGAGCTACCCTTCTTTTTGTAATTTAAATTTGCTCTGTGTAGACATACTGAAGAACATGGAAGGCCATAAATATTTGTAGTATGGGAATAAATAGCTTCACCTCTTTTTTTACCCTGGAATATTTACAAACTTCCAATGGGGGAAAAATGCATTCAGATTCAAACCCCTGGGCTATATGATGCAGTCAGCAAAAAAATTGCAAATGTTTCCCGGACTATTCCACTTTCAGGCAGCAGGTGGTGGTTCATGTTTGAATGCCACTTTCCATTTTAAAATTGCACAAAACCCTTGCACCACTCTTTGCACATATCAAAGCCCTCCCTGCCTTGCCTGATTCCTCCACCCAATTAGACTGAATTTTCATCATCCTTTGCCGGAAGTGTTCATAGTGACCTCTGGCTTGCAGGCAATATTATCTTCTCCCTCAAGCAATGTAAGGAACGTGCAAATAAAATTGTGTCCCTCAGCTGATAGCCAGTGAGAGGAGGTTTCGTTAAGGGCAGTGTGTTTTACTGACACCGTCCCCCCATTCTCCCTGCCAACAGACCAAAATGGCACCCCTATTTTGCCACGTGTCTGTCATATAACAAAATTTTCTTGGAGTGAGGCTAAGGAATGAAAGTTGGCTGTTAGCTCGCTGTCATAAGGAGCCTTGACCCTAAAATTTAGTCCCCAGCCCCTGAAATTTCCCATAATTTGCACCCTCCCTTTTGTCTGCCCATGGCACCATCAAAATTGATCCAGACATCCTCTATGGAAAACTTCCACTAAGATTCCATAAGGGTCATAGAAGCCAACTCCTAGGGGCCGAGGTCCCTTCACCCCCCGCCCCAATAAAATATTTGAGGGGGCATTGCCATTCAAATGGTGTGTGCGTGCTGCATCTTGTGATCAATTATGTGAGCCCCAATATTTTATTTAAGTTGGCCACCCTGATAAGGGCTTTGCCTAGCCTTCTCCCTCAGATACAGTGCACTGAGTGCAGCAATGCCCTTCCATGTGCAAAAAGTGACTTCAACACTATTTTACACCTTTTGCTAGAGCATTGTTAGAGAAAGGAAAGTCTAGACACATTCTTCTACTGCCAGACCTTCATAAGCAAGAGCACTGCTGTAGAACATTCGTATTGCACTATGGAGCCAACTCTTGCACAACTAAAATCATCAGAAGGTCTTGTGGCACCTTAAGGCAGTGTTTCTCAACCAGTGTGCCGCCAGATGTTTTGGGACTACAACTCCCATCATCCCTAGCTATCAAGACCAGTAGTCAGGAATGATGGGAGTTGTAGTCCCAAAACATCTGGAGGCACACTGGTTGAGAAACACTGCCTTAAGGAAGAAACTAGCATGGCTGTATCTGTGGAAATTCTTGCATAAGGCTTTGTGGTCCAGCTGCAGTGGCTATTTCCCCCCACAGTTATTTGTATCCAACTCCACATTCCTAGGTAAATGGAGGGAGTCTTTTTTGGGTGGTGGTGGTGGAGGTGGAGCAGTATTAAAAACATGGCCTGCAGCCCAAAAGAAAAGCTTTGCTGCTTGATCTTGATGACTGTATAAACTAACCCCAAGATTTGATTAGTTACACCACTCAGCAACAATGGTTTTAATTGTACTGAAATGTGTAATGATGCTTCAAATGCGATTTTTCGTTTTAAATTGTTTTGTTTTTCACTTTCTTCTCCAACACAACACATTCATTCCAGGGCAGAATGTGATGCCCTAAACACTTTTAGCTGTGCATCTTTTTATTATGAAGAGACAGACAGACTGCCGTATGGAATCAAAAGCCCTCCAGCGCTGCAATCTGGTTGCCCAGCTTTTATGGAGAGCTGTTAATGCATTATAAACACAGCCATTATTTTGAGAGTGTATCTGTCTCAGATAAACTGTCAAATAACATATAGCAAGAGGTAACAGTTCTAGCAGAGTTTTATGGAGTGCAAGTAGAAGTCTAACTCCCCCCCACCTCCCCACTTTGCATCACAGCATCCTAACTGGGAAGCGAGAAAAATATATTAGCCATTTAACGCCTTCTAGGGTAATTGGCATTTTAAACATCTTACTTATTACTCTCTACAATACCTTGCAGTGCATTTCAGCTTTTTTTTAAAAAAAGTCTTTAGACTTCAAAACATACAATTCTGAAATACAATGGCTAGTTAATTGGCTCAAGGTCAACTGTTATTTGTATACAAAAGGGCTAATTGCAAGTCCTTTCCTAATTGGCAAGTTAAAGACTTTCTTCAATGTGTTAAAAATTGAATGTTTGGAGGCTGAATGTATTATTTGCTGAAGAAAGTGGATATTTAATGCATATAGCTGATATTAAGCTAGAGGCAACTTAGTTTATAATTAAAGAGCAATGATGTGACTGAGCCTTATTAAACATGGGGCTTAGTGGCACATTTGCACACCTGCACCAAATAAGAATGGATACAAAAAAAGAAGAGGAAATGCCCCCCCCCAAAAAAATGACTTGCAAATTTAGGCAAGATTGCTGTAGTTTAAATAGATATTCAGTGAGGAAGACTGTGATCAGGTGACCTCTGTGTCTGCTTGTCCAAGTGCTAACTTGGTGAGCAAAACTTAGACCACACAGCCCTTCGTTTACTGAGGACTGACCTCAGTAAAGTATGACATGTGGCCAGGGGCGGAGAAAGCGGGTGTGGTAGGGGCTGTCCACACTGGGTGACATATCTGAGGGGGGAGTGACAAAATGCCGGGTGGCACTCACCGCAGGGGGCTGCAGCGCGCCCTCCTGGGAGAGACGCGGTGGCTTGGGCATGCGCAGGCTCCGTGCTGCGCAAACAGTCTGCCCGCTGCCTCCCACTCAGCTGTAGGGCGGCTGAGTGGGAGGAGGCAGGCAGACTCATCAGAGGCGCCATGGAGCGTCCTGCCCCGGCTCACCCCGCCCCAGAGGGCGGCTGGCCCGTCCCCAGGTGCTGGGCACATGCACTGCCCCAGGTCAGCTTGCTCTGCTGTTGCATATGGCCCCCCTGCCTTTGAGGCTCCCTAAGGCTGTTACCATGGCTGATGTACTTACAGTGGTACCTTGGGTTACAGACGCTTCAGGTTACAGACGCTTCAGGTTACAGACGCTTCAGGTTACAGACTCCGCTAACCCAGAAATAGTACCTTGGGTTAAGAACTTTGCTTCAGAATGAGAATAGAAATCGTGTGGTACCTCAGGTTAAGAACAGTTTCAGGTTAAGAACGGACCTCCAGAACGAATTAAGTTCTTAACCCGAGGTACCACTGTACAGAGCTAGGGCCAGGTGAGGGAAGTGTTAACTGACCTGACACACCCAAAATCAGGTGTGGGAAGACACAGACACCAAAATCAGGGTGTAGGGAGCAGCATCCGGCTCTGATTATCTGCACATGCTGGAGCCATTTCATATCTTTTTTCATTGATGAATGGCATAACAAAGATTTATCGAGTGGTTCGTGGCATGGAGAACATGGATGGAGAGATGTTTCCCTCTCTTTCCCATTATACTAAAATTCAGGATCATAAGGTGAAACTGACTATCAGTCATTTCAGGACAGACAAACCAAAGTTTGTTCTCAATTTGTGTGTTGGGTAACACAGTTGATGGCTGCTGATTTAGATGGATTAGATAAATTCGTAAACAATGGTCATTTAAATGGAGGTTACTGTAACGTTCAAAACTGACTTTTGGAATTCATCAAGGCATTTGAGCGGTCACCAAAACAAACAAGACTGTGGACTTGCATGGGCCTTTGATCTGACTCAACAAGCCTCCTTGCACATTCTTAACCTGTACTGGGGTCTGTAAAGCCAGTGAAATATAGATTCTAGCAGATTATGGGCATAGCCCATCATATTTCTTCAGAATCCACCTACAAACAGCTTTACTCCTCCTGGTTCTGTCTCTGAACTGCCCAATTCAATCCTGCCTTATCACATTTCTCAAACTCTATCATGTCCAACCTCACTCCACTCACAATCTCTAGGCTCCTCTCTTGAACATTATGCCCTTCCCATGATGACCAGGCCTGATTTGCATTTTAAATCAAGGGATGACAGCCATAATCATTGCATTGTCTTTGAGTCTTTTGTATGTACTGTATCTTATTTCTCAGAATTCACCATGATATTTTTTAAAAAAAAATAAAAGAGGGTGGAGAAAAGAATATATTTCCAGTAGTGATACTGCTTTTTCCTTTTCGTCGGATGTTCTTCTTCTTCTTCTTCTTCTTCTTCTTCTTCTTCTTCTTCTTCTTCTTCTTCTTCTTCTTCTTCTTCTTCTTCTTCTTCTTCTTCTTCTAAAAGTGAGGGTAAATATGGCTTGATCATCCTGATAAATTTATTGCCTGAGTGAAGTGCTAAATTTAGAAGACAGCCTGCTACAGAGTTCTGGCTTTGTCCCCGGGATTCCAAGATATTACTGGCTTTGATAAAAACTATTGCAAAACAGAAGGAAAAGCTGAAGGATGGAGAATCTTTTTACTCTAACTGCATTACTTAATATTGTTATTTTTAGCCTACCAAGTTCTTATTTGAGGAAGCAGTCTCTGCAAAATATTGATTGAGTTTTCCAATCAGCTCAAGTTTTAAGCAAAGGTTCCTTAAATAACCTTCGTGCAAATCAAGAAACAACGACATCAGCTCCAGTAAGGTTACTGTCAATTTATTTCATTGAGACTGAATGTGGGCTCAAAGCTAAAAATATACACTAGATCAGCTGCAGAACTTTAAAACATTCAGAATAAATGAATACAGCAGAGGTACAATGCATAACCTATTAATCAGAGGAAGAATGTGGAATCAAGGGAGCATATTCTCATTTCATGTGCTGGAAGCGATACACACAATCTCCCTTAAGTGTCAATTAGAGATGAGACTATAACCCTTAGTTGCTGCTATTAGATCACAATGGACAGAACAGCTAATGCATTACATTGCTATTGTCCATCAGTGATAGTATTAAAGCAGTGGATTGAGGGAGGGGAGAGAGCAGCATTCTGCAGGGAACAAAAAAGATTGAAAATGGGAAGTTTACACTGCACTTTTTTTGATAAAGCCATAGACTAGAAAGAGAAAAAGAAACTAAGCTTCAATTCCAGAAAGGTCTTAGAAAAGCTTACAAAATCATTAAACACGTAGAACTGTGGCTTTGAAATGTTGATTTCTCCCCCTTTCTTTGGTATAGATTCAGAGGTGATTTAACGATATCAGCTGTGCACAGAAAAAGAAAACAAGGAAGAAATAAAAGCCTATAGTAAATAGTAGTGCTACACCATTTTTTTTAAAAAAAAATGCAGTTTCATAAGATGGGAAGGAAGTTTGCCATTTGGAGCCTAGTAGGTGCAAAGGAGTTTTTTTTTTTTTTGTTTAACCCTACCCTCCACTCCTTCACATTCTTTTTTTTTTAATCCAAAATTTTCCATAGCTATCCTTTTTCCTAATATGTTGTAAGGCTGAGATGAAACTTCTGTGCGGAAAACTTTTACCCTAAAATTGTGAAGGGAAGGGCTGAAAGGAGATGAAACCCCTGTTGCTGTTTGTGTGGGGAAGGGGCATCATGTGTTGTAAGTCACCCAGACACCTTCCGGTTAAAAAGGGTAAAGGGACTCCTGACCATTAGGTCCAGTCGTGACCGACTCTGGGGTTGTGGCGCTCATCTCGCATTATTGGCCGAGGGAGCCGGCGTATAGCTTCCAGGTCATGTGGCCAGCATGACAAAGCCGCTTCTGGCAAACCAGAGCAGCACATGGAAACGCCGTTTACCTTCCCGCTGTAGCGGTTCCTATTTATCTACTTGCATTTTGACGTGCTTTCGAACTGCTAGGTTGGCAGGAGCTGGGACCGAGCAACGGGAGCTCACTCCGTCGCAGGGATTCGAACCGCCGACCTTCTGATCAGCAAGCCCTAGGCTCAGTGGTTTAACCACAGTGCCACCTGGGTCCCTCCTTCCGGTTAAGAAGTGACTAACTAGTCTATTCACTAGTTGTGGAACACTCCTTCTGGTGGCCAGAGGTTGGCAATCATCATTTCTGTCCCACATTTCCGGAACTTTCCACCAGAATGGTGCAGGACAGGGAATGGTCCTTGGAACTGCCTTGATGGAACACTTTCTCAGAAGCATAAACAGCCATTCTAAACCCCTCAGAGAGAAAAAGCACAGCACAAGTATGATGAATGAATGAATACAAAAATTTATCATGCATGTATTTCATGATGAAAATAGGGAGGGGAGGAGATGGCATCAAATGAGATTTGTAATGTTAGCAAATTTACAGAATAATTATAATGGTACATTGGGGTGGGGTAATTTATTTATTTTTTCTAGTCTGGATAGTGTTACTTGACTTGGACTTTAATGCTAGCTGAAATCTCTCTTCCCGTATTCTTGGAATTAAGGTTAATCACACAAGTAGCTCTGCACAGTTAATGAAGGAACCAATCCCATCTGTTATGTGGAACTACTAAAAATTTAATCTGAGCGTATCTCATTTGAGCAGTTATTTTAATAAAACTGTACACTCCAATGGCTGTAAGTCCAGTGAGATTACATAGAGGCATATATAGATTCTGCATAACATCCTGCTGTCACTCTTCTTTCAGTACTTCCACCCATGAATATAAATGGTAAGAGGGCTACTGATGATAAATAAGATTAATCAAAGGACAAAGATAAGATGAAAAGGAGATAGAAGTTTTAACAAGATGAAGGTTGGTTTGGTGTTTTATTTTTTCCTTTGTACCATGAACGATTTGACATCCAGAAATACATATTTAAAATTTATTAAAATTAAAATATTTGCTTTTTCTGACATTTGTATCTGAAAATTTATCTGAAAATATGGACTGAGTCATAGAATCAGAGCACACAGAATTAAGCCAAATACATGCTCTCACTCTTGTAAACAGACACTCTTGTAAATCAAGAATATATATATATATATATATATATATAGAGAGAGAGAGAGAGAGAGAGAGAGAGAGAGAGAGAATGTGCTACCATGGCCCCTGGTAAGGCAATTAATAACTGATAAGGTAACACTTAATGAAAATAGGAAAAACCAGTGAAAATCAAACTAGAAATAATACAATTGCTTCTAACAGGGACCTAGTTATACTGAAAATCATATTAAGTCAAATTAATCAAATGTGGATTTGCAGTTGATCCCTAATATATTGGCTGCAGAACCCACTGTCTTTCAGATATCCCAACACCAGAATGACCAAATTAGCACTTGCAGTTAATAGTGAAAATTGGGAATTAAATTTATTAGAAAAAGGGGGAAAGGTTTCCAAATAGAAGAAATACCAAAATGTGAACTGATCCACAGCAAAAGTTGTCCAGAAAAATGAAGCGTCTCTCTAGTCTGTCTATTCTATTCTATATGATCTTGTTTTACTTCTGTTCTTTTATTTGGCCAAGTGAGAAAAATTCCTAGCGTGCCCCTGTCCCAACGATAGACAACACACGACGGCATAGCAAGGTCAAGCGCAAAATGCCCTAAAAGTAGGAAGAGGTGGGTGGGTGTTCCAAATGCACAAGCCAAAAGAGGAAGCTCTGGGTCACATGCATGGGTATATATAGGTCCTAATGGTCAGGGGTCCCTTTACCTAAACTCCCATTGAGTTCAATGGTACTCACTCCCAAGTGTGCTCAGAATTGTAGACTTCATGAGATTCCAAATGGCAGGCAACATAGCAGAGAAAACCTGTCCTACCCCAGACTCTGCCCTAGCTATGATTCTGCTCAGGCCCGGCTCAGCCATTTACTCTAATGGCGCGTTGCGCCAGGGTGCCTGGGCGATCAGGGGGCACTGAGGGGCACCCCAGCAAGTGGGGGAGCTGCGCGGCAGCCTCCCTTTTCCCTCCAGCAGCCGCGCCGGGAGAGCAGGGAGGTAAGCGAGTGGAACAGGGGCACTACGACCCTGTTCCGCTCTGCAGCGCCAGGCTCATCCCTCACCCCGGCGCTGTGTTTCCTTGGTAGAGGCGACGCCACATGGCAGCATCTCTACCAATGAAACACAGCGCCCTGTTGGCGGAAAGGAAATGGTTGTGGACCCAGCAAGCGCCAGAGTCGTGGGAGACGGCCGGGAAGGCCCCCGCGCGGCCCGCTGGGAGAAGGGAGGAAGGCTGCGTGGAGCAGCGGCGCCCCCTCCCCCACTCAATCTGGCATCGGACGGACGGGCGGCCTACAGCACAGCGCGGCCCCACTGTGAGGTGCAGGGGCTGGGGTGAGGCTCCCCCTGCCCCCGCCACCCGGCACGCCAGGTAAGAGCTTTCCTCTTTTTTAAGGGGGGGGGGCGAGGGATCCCTGCACCAGGGCGCCCGGTGACCTTAAGACAGCCCTGATTCTGCTGCTCCAGCCATGTTGGTCTTCGGAGCCAAGATAATCAGTTGTATAATAACTGAGACTAAGGCTCATTGAAGTACCATAGGTGTTAAATTTTCAAAGCCCAAAGGGCTGGTGATAGCAAAACAGAATCATCAGCATTCACAAAAAGAGGTATGGTCCTGTTCAAAGCATTAACAGCAGAGGGAGATAATGAATGCCTTTCAGCATGTTGGCTTGGCTATTCAGATAAAAATATAAAATAAATGGAATCAAGATGCAGCCTTGGCAGACACTGTGGGATTTTAATTTTTTTAAAAAAATTGAGATCAAACAAGGGGCCTTGGGAATTTATTGTAACCCTAGCATAGATAACTGTCTTGTGAGGACAATGTTAGAAATCCCTATGTCTATAAGCAGAATGCTTTTGTGCCTTTGGTTTAGTAGAAGCAACCTTTAACTGCTGTCCACCACCCCCCCCCAACAGAAGGAACTCAGACAACCAGGATCCCACCTTCAGCATGAAATAAGATTGGCAGCCACCAAGTGGTGATGAGAACCCTGGTCAGTGTATGTTGTTGGTGCACCTCAAACAATCATGTGGCCCATAATTTAAGGAATACAAGCTCATAGCATGATTATGGCATTAGAATATAACTCCAGTAATGCTTCAGAGGGAAAACAACAATAACAGGAGAAAATATCGAAAAAAGAGGAAAATTGGCTTTTCCTTCCTTTATCCCTGTAACAAGTAACTCCTCCATCTCTTAAAATATTTTCCTAAAATCCTATTTTAGTGATGTTTCAGTTCTGTTTATTAACTATATGGCTAAAATTCTATGAGTCTCCTGGTCCTGAGAGTGATTTTTTTTCCCTCCACACAAAAGCGTAACTTGGCTCTGCATGATATTGATAAAAATACTAATTTGGTTTATTGGCAGAATTACCAGTAGAAATGAAGATTCATCTGTCACCATCCATTAACTACTATATGTTACTCTAGGCAAAATAAATAAACAAGCAAACAAAGGCAGCCTGCTTCTAATTTTAGTTTGCTTTATGCAGCTCATTTTTGCTTTGAATATTTGCCTCTATAATTGAAGCACATTTTGTAAAAGTTGTTCTTCGCTGGCATTTCATTGTATATGACAGGTTTTCTAGAACCACCACCAGTGAAATCAATGTTTTGTATGAAGCTGGCATGATCCCCATGTGAGGGCATGAAGAACTCACCATGCTGTACCCATGTGTGTGGTGAATCACCAGCCTGAAATGTCAACATGGAGCCTTTACATGAGAGTTTCTCTTGCCAAGAGAATAGGAAAGTTCGAAGTTGATTGTGTCTCTGGACTGCTTGATATCTCTTGGTGAACAGCATAGGCAGACATGGGAACATAGGACATGATTCTCCTAATGTGTCCCATCGACATACGTGCTCCTCCTTCCATGTACTCCTTCGGTTGGCTCTCTCTGTGTGTGGATAACCCCTAGAACAGTCAGGAGGAGGAAGAAGGGGTTCATTACTTCTGGCATGCTGCAGTTCATGACAAGGCAGAACATTGTATATAGCACAATGTTGAATCCTTCCATGAAGAGCTCCCTCTGTCTATGGGCAGTGGCTGTCCAGAGCTTCTGACAAAGGTGCGCTCCATGTACACATAGCAAAACCGGAACATGTGTATTCTTCATAGTTTGTTGGTATACATTCATGGTTCAGGAGAGAGAGAAAATGTTACGCTGGGAAAACATTATGACTGAAACAACCCACAAATCCAAAATAAATGCAACATAGATTTTTTACTCTCCTTGTGTGTGGAAGATTTCACCTCATGCCATTTTTTAATTGACCATTGGAGATGATGGGACTTGCTAGGAAGGACCTACTTCCCCTGCCTTCTGGTGTTGCAGGGTCTGCAGGGTTTGGGGTGAGACTTTTTGCTTCTCAATGTGTGAGACATCCCTTCATACATCAGAACAACCACTCTTGTGGGTGTTCTCCTACTTTTCCATGGGAGGTTTTGAACCAGATCTCCTAATCTAAAACAAACTTTCCTTTCTGCCACATGCTGTGAGTCCAAGACATTTGATAAATAGCAAGCCATTATGTGAACTTTCTGAGAGTCCGTTTGTCAAAGGAGCACTAGCTGCACAGAGCAGAACAACTATTCTGACATTTTATTAAAGGCCTCCTTTTCCCCAAGTCCCTTATCATGTACTCTAAGTTGAAGGAATTTTCCCCACCCCCAAAGCAGCGATGTACTGCTGACATTTTGCCAAGGGGCCTAATCCCTTTATCCTGGTTAACAGCCCATGTAGCCCAGCTGATTGGCAGTGTAGAGCAGAGAAATGTGTGAGATCTTCCTGTTTATTCCATTTAAATAAGCTATGTTTCCTACCAAATCAGAGGGAGAAGAGCAGCAGCACAGAGCAAGCCAACAGACCACTGCAGTAGCACCTTATTCAAGTTAACAATGTTGAGACGGTGAGGCAAACATCTCTTAGGCCACATCTGTACCATACACTGAAAACACTATCATACCAAGTTAACAGTCATGGCTTCCCGCAAAGCGTGGTTTAACAATCCCTCTTTCCAGAAAACTCTGGAAATTGTGGTTCCGTGTGAGAGGAATAGGCATCTCTTAACAACTCTTGGCATACTTAAAGGTAAAGGTAAAGGGACCCCTGACCAATAGGTCCAGTCGTGACAGACTCTGGGGTTGCGGCGCTCATCTTGCATTATTGGCCGAGAGAGCCAGCGTACAGCTTCCAGGTCATGTGGCCAGCATGACTAAGCCACTTCTAGTGAACCAGAGCAGCACACGGAAACGCCGTTTACCTTCCCGCTATAGCTAATTATCTACTTGCACTTTGACGTGCTTTCGAACTGCTAGGTTAGCAGGAGCTGGGACCGAGCAACGGGAGCTCACTCTGTCGTGGGGAACTTTGAACTGCCGACCTTCTGATCGGCAAGTCCTAGGGTCAGTGGTTTAACCCACAGCGCCACCCGCGTCCCTTCTCGGCATGCTTAACAAACTACAATTCCAAGGATTCTTTTGTGGAAGCTTGGACTGTTAAAGTGGTATAAAAGTGATTTAAGTAAGCATAAGGGCTGAGGTCTCCAGCCCAATGGGCTGAGGTTTCTTTCGGCCCCTGCCAATAAAATATTTGAGGGAGTAGACCCCACCCCCAAGCTGAAGGGTACTGCCATTCAGTACCTTGCTGGGGCCCTCAATATTTTATTCAAGTTGGCACCCCTGGGTGAGAATGTGGCCTAAGTTGCTGCAGGAAAGAAGGATTGCCATAGTATCATGTTCGAAAAGAATATGTAAATAATTTTTCCGCGCCCTAGATATATCAGGAGTCATCACTCTAAATTACATAGTTTACTATGTGTAAAATGAATCATTCTCTCTCTCTCTCTCTCTCTCTCTCTCTCTCTCTCTCTCTCTCTCTCTCTCGTGTGTGTGTGTGTGTGTGTGTGTGTGTGTGTGTGTGTTACACATACTGGGAACTCTCTTCAGTAATCCCCAAACTCTTAGTTCCTCTTTTCCCTAAAGAAGCCAAGTGTGATAATGTTTCCCACAGCGCCTCACAGCCCGCAGAGCTGGCCCCATTATAGTGTCTAGGAGAATGGGCTAATTCAATGCATTTTGGGAAAGGCCTGCTTTCCTTTACAGGATGATCAATGAACATGCCTGCATAGAAGCTAGGCAACTGTGGCTTGCCCTCTATTCAGGGAGATTGTTCAGAAGGTAACCTCCTGCCTGATATAACCACTGGACACCTATTCACAGAGAGAAACCATTAGCACTTATCTATTTTCCCCCTCTCTCATCAATCTCTTCAGAAATCTGACTGAACAGTGCAGCTCCAGCACCGCTGCAGAAAAGGGAGAACATTTTGGTTTCAATCCTCACCCCGCTGTGGTAATTGCTGTGCTATTAGCCACCTTTGTAACCTTTTCATAGCCCAAAGCCAACATTTAATTAGCTTTTGGGCTTAGCCTGTGGAGAAACACAGTGCAGCCTTTTAAGTACTTACATTTGTGTTGGCTATCAACAAATCATCAAAGAAGCGAATACATCAACTGGACAAATACTAGGGTGTATGTCAGCTTTTCCTACGTGGTGTGCGGAGTGGGGTGGTGGTCGGTCTGGACCTTTCCCCCCAAACAACGGCTGTTGCCTGTGAAACAGGCAGAAATTCAAACCATGAAACTTTTACAAGGGAGATGCTGCAGCAGAGCTCCACTTGCAGAATGATTGTCATGCAGAGGAACGCTTGCATAAATACATATTGCCACAGGGTTCTGTTCTGGGCCTTTTGTTGTTCAACGTCTTTATAAATGAACTGGACGAAGGAATTGAGGAGATGACCATCAAATTAGCAGGTGATGCCAAACTGGGAAGGGTAACTAATGCCACAGAAAATAGAATCGGGATTCAAGATGACCTCAACAAATTGGAGAACTGGGCCGATTTTATTTAAAAAATGGATTTCCATAGGGGCAAATGGAAGGTTCTGCACTTAGGCAGGAAGAACCAGCTACACAAATAGAAGATGGGGGACACCTGGATTGCTAGTAGTACATGTGAAAAGGATCTAGGAGTCTTAGCAGACCATAAGCTTAACCAGACCCTCCATGTGTCCCTATTTTCAGGGACGGTCCCAGTTTTACATAAGCCATCCCAGTTTCTGATCCGATTCTGGAATGTCCTGTTTTTCCTTAGGATGTCCCTATTTTTATCAGATAAATATTGGAGGGTATAGAATTATGTGACCCTGAGCCAAGGAGATGAGTAACTATACAACATTTAGAAGACATCTGAAGGCAGCCCTGTATAGGTGCTTGTTTGTTTGTTTTTTAGTGTTTAATGGGTGGTGAATAAATAAAATTGTGAGTACTATTATTCTTAAATAGAATGTCCCTATTTTCATTGGAGAAATATTGGAGGGTATATCTTAACATGAGTCCACAGTGCCATGCAGCAACAAAAAAGTGAATCCTTTTCTAGGCTACATCAACAGATCAAGGGAGGTAATAGTACTGTACCAATGTATTCTACCTTCACCAGACCACACCTGGAGTACAGTGTTCAGCCATAATTTAAGGTTATTGACTAGCTGGAATGTGTGCAGAAGAGGGCAAAATGATGATAAAGGATCTGGAAAACAAGGCTTATGAGGGAGTTGGCTATGTTTAGCCTGCATAAGGCAGAGAGATGGGCTGGAGTTGAAATGGATGTGCATGCAGGGAGGGGCGGTAGTTTTTGTGGAGCTACCAGTATACATTGTTCTTTAGGGCTTCTGTTTCAGGATCTTAAGTTTTGCTACTTGTTTTGAGAAGTCTGTGTTTGTTTTTTGTTTTGTTTGTTTTTTTGTAAATAAGGCAGATATTACAAAGACACTGTATGTCTCAAGTGTTCTCTCATCCAAAGGAAGCTAAACCATTCTGTGCTTCACCTGGACTCCTCACTGCTCAGGGAAATGGGGAAATGCTTCACAACAGATAAAACTATTCATGTGGTGTTTATATATATATATATATATATATATATATATATATATATATATATATATAAATGCATTTAGCAAAACTGGACAGTATTTGGTTCACCTCTCTGCAACTTTGCATCTACACTGGTGAAATGCATACAAGGTAGTCTGTTTCTTTGGTCACTCGAGATGTTGTCAAAGAAAGCGACTTGCAAGAAAAACAAAAAGACAGGTTGTGAATTTTAATGTGTGCAGCAGGCATACTGCAGGCTTCTAGGATTCCTTTGAGAGAGTGGGTGGGGTGGGGATGTAATTTGAACCTTTGAGAATAGCAGGAGAAATCTAGACCAAGACCATAATTTTTTACATCTGAAAAATAGTACACCTTCCTGTAGATTTCCAACTATACAGGGTAACCACTTGCACACCATGAGAAAGAAAGAAAGAAAGAAAGAAAGAAAGAAAGAAAGAAAGAAAGAAAGAAAGAAAGAAAGAAAATAACTCCAAAGGGGGCATTTATTTGCATAAAGCTTGGATATTCAAATTTATATGGATATATGCAAATTTAGAAATGATTATTATATGTAAGGGCAATTTCAGTTTGGTGTGATTTTATTCATTATGTTGATAATGCAGAACATTGTCAACACCCCCAAGATAATAAAGCAGGAATACATACAGTGTTTTCTCCTTGAAGGTCTTGTACTCCCAGACTCCTCCACCCCCTCCCCTGTGGACCACGTTGACAGGTGGGTGAATCAACTTAAAAGTGCACTGCCACCCCATTTCCTCTTTGGAGTGAATTAAGGTGCAATCCTGATTCTTGCTTTGCAGGCACAACTTCTTCTGCTTAAACTGTGCCTTCAAGTGGAATATTCCCTTGTCCATGCTGCCTCCCAAGAGATTGCTCCTTTGCAGCCACGTCTTGAATTGAAGTGTACTCCCAATTTTTAGACTGTGCTACTGCTTCTTTTCAATTTGGGTTGTGGATGTACCTGTCCTGATAGGAGATGAACAGGGCAAGTGGCCTGGATTGGGCTAAATGGGGAGCCTGGAGGGTCTAATTTCAGCACCGCTACGGTAAACCAATGCCTGATCTGTACTATTTCAGACTGAAAATGTGGGCTCACATCAGGGAATATTTCTCCATCAAATATATACCAGATATATATTTCTCCATCAAATATATAACCCTTCCACAAAGAACATGGAGAAACCAAGGTCAGAGAGGTTATTAATAATAAATATGGAAAAAATATCCATCATGTGAGCTCCCAATTGCAGTCTGAAGTGGTGCAAGCCACAGGCAAGTTTACTCAGTGAGAATTAGGTCAAGGTCAGGAGGAAATGCAGAACAATGGCACTGAATAGCATGGGGGCTCGGTGGGTCTATTTCTCTACTTTGCATTCCCACCATGAACGCAGTGTCATAGAGTACAATTAGGCCCTTTGTCTTTGGCCAGCAAATTGGACAACCCATTCATAATTTTCATTGGAAGCAATTTGCGCTTGGAATGAAAAGGAGCCTTTCATCAAGAAATTTTGCATTCATTAATGTTCTCTTCCAGCAATGAAATACTAATGAAATGAATGCATTCCAAAAGCATGAAGCATACAGGAATTGTAATAACCCTAAATATTTGATTCTTGGCTTTTCTGAAAACTGAATGGTCCATGGCCAACTGATTGCCTATTAGCTTTTCACAACAGGGCAGGCAGTATAATAATTCTGCATAGCAGGATATTCTGATTTAACCAAACTTGGCCTTCCTTTGATATACTTAACCTGAAAAATTGAAACTAAAACAAGATAATGAAGCTTTTGTTGTTACAATTTTTGAATCACAGTTTATTGTGCAAATGGTATTGTAGTTTACAACAAGAACTTCAGTCCATTGTACAACCCTTCCTGAGGGTAAAATGACAAATGAATCTGCTTTTATATCAAGTAAATTAAGCAAGTCACTCTTTGATGAAATAAAAAAACACTTATTATTCATGTAGTATTATTTATCAACATTCCTGAATTCTAAAGACAGAACCCAATCCAAATCTGTTTATGCAATCCTTTCCATAGCCTCATTTCCATATTAAGGAATTCTTGTGTTTATATTTAATCAAAGAGTAACTCTCTCATAGAAGCTTTCTTTGAAAGCTGTCAAGTTCATTATTTTACCCCAAGGAACGATTGTGAAATGGCCCAAAACATTAATTATAATAAACCCCTAATTTAAAAACCCATGCTACACATTAAATACAATAACTTATGTTTAGCCAATTCTCTCCCTTATTGCTTTACCTTGGAGCAGGCTATCATTTATATGGAACAGAGTGCTGTTCATCTCTCTCTTTTTTTAAAAAAAGATACAGCCTTTGATTGCTAAGATGATTATTTTTCCTCGGATCAATTGCTGTGTGTTTGGAAATACGAGAGCTGCCAGCCTGAAGGATACTTTTTTGTGCTGATGGTTAAACACACAACACAGCAGAATAATAGAACAGGAGGAAGGGGACAATGACGATGTGATCTAAACATTTAACTGTAGAGGAGTAAAGGAAATCAAAGAAATGTTCAGCTGGAATGTTTAGGCAGAGATTGTGTTCCTGCAATATAAAAGGAGTAACAGTGCTGCAATCCTATACATTTCTGCAGAGGAGTAGGGATGTCAGATAATTCTGACAGCAGAAATGGGAGCAGAAATTTCTGGTGTTCCCTTATTCATCCCCTTTCCAGAATCTCAATAAATCCAGTAAATACGATTCATATTCTCTGTTGCTGATTTCAGACTGCAAATGATATGTAATTGATTGTGTCCCCCCCCCCCCAATTTGCATTGTTTGCTTTGCAATGAAATGAGTGGGATAGAATAATGCAATGACAGTGCAATTTACACAATTAATCACATAAATTACATGAGTGACACAGTTTTGTAGCAGCAGACAGCAGGACAAATAGCATCATTTTTGGTGAAAGATGAACTGCAGTGCAATGGAAGCAGCAGAATGGGAAGTGATACTTTCTTATGTTCTTACCCAGATGTAAGCCTCACTGACTTCAACAAAATTTAGGGTATAGTGCCTACTACTGCCACCACTGGCAGGACTTTGCAGAGTGACTGGGGATTCTAAAAGTCCAGGCCCCATTATGCTCTGCATGACATCCATCAAGAGTGCAAGGTTTCCTAGGACTTACCTGGCAACAGAAGGAGTCAGCACATGAAGGCATTGCTTCAGAACCTCTACCACATCCTCAGATGCTGTTGCAGCCAGACCCTCAGCATCAGGACTTCATGAGGTTGTTGTCTTGGGCACAACAGGGCCTGAACTTTGGCATGGGTTCTATGCCACAATGATATGCCATATGGTAACCAACTGAGTGGAAACGGGAAGAGAAGTGAGTGGCTGCATCCATGGGAAGAGCTAGTGCTATGCTCATCATGATCCAAGCCACATTGCAAAGACAGATTGGGCTTGAGGATCCCAAACTAGGGGACTTTGTTACCCAACCCAAAATTTACTTCTATTGTGAGTTGGAACATTCCATATGTAGACATTCTGCACTGGATTCCTAAACTGGAGAAAGATTATTTTATACTATGTGATGAAATGACTTCTATTATCAGAAGGATCATTCCTGCCAAGTGCTCGGTAACGCGACCCAGTTTGGCTTTTATTGAATGTTTGCATAGCACACCACCTAAAATAAAACTCCAGCTGTACTAACATAAGGACTGCCTAATTTATCTTAAACCTTCTTATCTGGTTATCAAGGTACATGCGTATTTCATCTAAGGATGGAGACATACCTGGGCAACCTTCCATTTTTGTGTTTTCAACAGTGAAGAACCAGCTATTTCTATGCCTCTTGTAGGCCTGATACATGCTAGCACCTAAATATCTTTCACCCGCATTTCATCTTAAGACTGTGACCAAGTGCAGACTTCATGGTTTCTAAGTGGACCGGGAACTCCCAGAAGTGCAAGCTGGATTTCGAAGGGGCAGAGGAACCAGAGACCAAATAGTGAACATGCGCTGGATTATGGAGAAAGCTAGAGAGTTCCAGAAAAAACGTCTACTTCTGCTTCATTGACTATGCAAAAGCCTTTGACTGTGTCGACCACACAAACTATAGCAAGTTCTTAAAGAAATGGGAGTGCCTGATCACCTCATCTGTCTCCTGAGAAATCTCTATGTGGGACAAGAAGCTACAGTTAGAACTGGATATGGAACAACTGATTGGTTCAAAATTGGGAAAGGAGTATGACAAGGTTGTATATTGTCTACCTGCTTATTTAACTTATATGCAGAATTCATCATGCGAAAGGCTGGACTAGATGAATCCCAAGCCGGAATTAAGATTGCCGGAAGAAATATCAACAACCTCAGATATGCAGATGACACAACCTTGATGGCAGAAAGTGAGGAGGAATTAAAGAACCTTTTAATGAGGGTGAAAGAGGAGAGCACAAAATATGGTCTGAAGCTCAACATCAAAAAAAACAGATCATGGCCACTGGTCCCATCACTTCCTGGCAAATAGAAGGGGAAGAAATGGAGGCAGTGAGAGATTTTACTTTCTTGGGCTCCTTGATCACTGCAGATGGTGACAGCAGTCACGAAATTAAAAGACTCCTGCTTCTTGGGAGAAAAGCAATGACAAACCTAGACAGCGTCTTAAAAATCAGAGACATCACCTTGCCTACAAAGGTTCGTATAGTTAAAGCTATGGTTTTCCCAGTAGTGATGTATGGAAGTGAGAGCTGGACCATAAAGAAGGCTGATAGCCGAAGAATTGATGCTTTTGAATTATGGTGCTAGAGGAGACTCTTGAGAGTCCCATGGACTGCAAGAAGATCAAACCTATCCATTCTGAAGGAAATCAGCCCTGGAAGGACAGATCCTGAAGCTGAGGCTCCAATACTTTGGCCACCTCATGAGAAGAGAAGACTCCCTGGAAAAGACCCTGATGCTGGGAAAGATTGAGGGCACTAGGAGAAGGGGACGACAGAGGACGAGATGGTTGGACAGTGTTCTCGAAGCTACGAACATGAGTTTGACCAAACTGCGGGAGGCAGTGCAAGAAATGAGTGCCTGGCATGCTATGGTCCTTGGGGTCACGAAGAATCGGACATGACTTAACGACTAAACAACAACAACAACAAGTACACCCCACCATTTTATCTTTTTACTATCTAACATGGTGAAGAGTTCTGGAGAATTTGAAAGCTTGCACATTGTCTTGTGGGGTTTTGGTTAGCTGATAATAATAATAATAATAATAATAATAATAATAATAATAATAATAATAATAATAATAATAATAATTTATTATTTATACCCCGGCCATCTTGCTGGGTTTCCCCAGTCACTCTGGGTGGCTTCCAACAAAATATAGAAGTACAATACCCTGTTAAACATCAAAAACTTCCCTAAACAGGGCTGCCTTCAAATGTCTTCTAAAGGTCTGGTTTTTCTCTTTGACATCTGGTGGGAGGGCGGTCCACGGGGCGGGTGCCCCTACTGAGAAGGCCCTCTACCTGCTTCCCTGTAACTTTGCTTCTTGCAGTGAGGGAACTGCCAGAAGGCCCTTAGCGCTGGACCTCAGTGTCCGGGCAGAACACCTGGTCCATTCAGGGCCAAGGAGTCTTCCACACCTGCCCGCCTCCTGTCCTCCCAAAACAGTACTTCTGTCTTGTCAGAATTCAGCCTCAATCTGTTAGCTGCCATCCATCCTCCAACCGCCTCCAGACACTCACACAGGACCTTCACCACCTTCACTGGTTCTGATTTGAAAGAGAGGTAGAGCTGGGTTTCATCTGCATACTGATTAACACCCAGTCCAAACCCCCTGATGATCTCTCCCAGCGGCTGCATGTAGATGTTGAAAAGCATGGGGGAGAGGACAGAAACCTGAGGCACCCCACAAGTGAGAGCCCAGGAGTCTGAACACTCATCCCACCCACCCACCCACCCCCATCAAAAAGAATTTTAAAAGGTAAAAAAGAAAATTAAATTTAAAAGAACTCTGTACTGTTCTGAGTTCTCCTGGGCCTAATGAAGGTATTGCCCTAATATGGAAGTTGAAATTTTCTTATGGATCTACACAGTTATTTCTACTTTTTCTATGAATTGCATATCGACAAACTTCTCAAACCACTTGGCATGCATATTAGGGTAAATAGAAGACTCAGAGGCCTTATCTTGGGAAACTGCAAATGTATCTGTCAGCTTGGCATGTCACTCATGCCTCCTATGTGAGCACAACTCACTAGGGTGTATTTACTAAGGCCATTTCTGCTGACAATTTCCCTTCCACTATAATTTCAGAAGCAGAGTCAGCCCTATGCTGGTATCATATAATTCAATCAAATTACATGCTGTTTCAAATGTAATTGTAACCTGTGTTAAACTCAAGCCAATGCCAGTAAGTGAATCACTACTGAGGAGGAAAAATTTTGAAAATCAATTTTATTTCAAATATCTGCTATGTGATTTTTTTAGTAATGACTAATAATTTAAGGTATTTGCATGTAATCTCTCCAGAATTTGCATAAATTCAAACAACTTACAGTTTAAATATTTCAAATAAGGGTTGCAGAGTTCTCCTATGCCAGGCTGGATGGGGAGCTTTGGGGGCTCATTAAAACTCAGCTTTCAAAAGAGAGGTGATTTATTTTATTTTTACTGGAAATTTTCTCTGGTTCAGATTAAAATCTGAGCCAGAGAAGAACTGCTGGATTTCCTTGCTGACAAGAGCTCTGCATGACCAAGAGAGAGGTCTCTCCTTGCCAGACAAGGCTTTTGCATGCAATCCATGAGTCACCCAGCTCATCTTCAAAGACTCTCTAAGGGGGCCTCTAAGACTGCCTCCTGTCTCTGTTATGGCAGCCTCTGCCCCTTGAGGTACAGGTGGCACCTTCATTGCTGAGCTCCTGTCACCAATTAAAAACCTAATTATCTACCAAGACCTTTGAAACATGCTGTTGTGGTAGACTGTGCCTTAGCGTGTTTTCATTGACCTCAGTATTATGTCTTTTTGGGCTGAAATCTGTTTGAATTTTAGCAAGGTTGTATTTTACAGATGAAGGGAGATTGTGTTTTATGTTTTCACATTCTCTGTGTTGTAACCTGTCCTGTTGTGTTAACAATGGCAACCTATATATACTGCTACCACTGATTTCAATGGCGTGAGTTGGGTATGATTTAGGATGCAATTCTTGTTCAACTGGGGCAACTGGAAGGTGTCATTGGCTTGGCTAATGCCCTGTGAGAAGAAGAAGAAGAAGAAGAAGAAGAAGAAGAAGAAGAAGAAGAAGAGGAGGAGGAGGAGGAGGAGGAGGAGGAGGAGGAGTTTGGATTTGATATCCCGCTTCACTACCCAAAGGAGTCTCAAAGCGGCTAACATTCTCCTTTCCCTTCCTCCCCCACAACAAACCCTCTGTGAGGTGAGTGAGGCTGAGAGACTTCAAAGAAGTGTGACTGGCCCAAGGTCACCCAGCAGCTGCATGTGGAGAAGCGGAGACACGAACCCGGTTCCCCAGATTACGAGTCTACCACTCTTAACCACTACACCACACTGGCTCTGTCGTGTGTGCGTAATATTTCCAGGAATCCTTTGCAACAAGCAGAGATTGTGTAGCAAATGGGCACATGGAGATGGAATGGGCTTATTTAAGCTATAGAATTGGAACACCTATGTTCTGGCTATTCTCCACATACTACTATTGGTTCTCTGCATAGGTCTTTTTGTTTGAAAAATCAAGTGCTATATTTTGTATATGGTCTACAATGGGAAGAGAGTATTACAAGTGCTTAACTAAGGTATTAAATAAGATGTTTTCATTGGACAAATGAATGTGCCTGTGGGCATGCCTCCAAACCAAGATGGATAATGGAGCAAACCTTTGAATATGCAACACAACAGCAAATTGGGGTAACTTTTTTGCACCTGCAAGCATCTCTCATGTTGCATTTGGGAAATCTTCTCTGTCTATGCTTGACAAATACCCTGCTTGCTTGTTGAATATTTACTGCAAAGAGGATTCACAGTAAAGGAGGTATGTATTCAGCCTGGCCCCAGTGAAGTGCACTTTTATCCAACTCAGCTTTGAGAATAAGCTTCAGAAACCTTCTCAACACACATTTGATCAAATCATTGTGTGACCAGGCGGCGACAGCCCTAGCTCCCAGGGATCATAAGGAAGGAATAAAGACTCTGACAACGTTATATGGAACTTTATTAAACTTCCAAATGTAGGAAGACCTTGGCTTAGGCCTTGGGCGTGTATCCCTCACAGCCCCCCAGCTGGGGGAAACTGGGGCTCAACAGGGTAAATGGGATATGGGGGTGCTCTGTGAGACGTAAGTGTAGCAGGCAGACAAGCCCATATCCCCGCATGCAGGGTAGTTCACTGTCAACCTTTCAGTGTATGGCCAGTGACACCCATATATCTTCTTCTTTGGCGATCACACGTAGCCGAGTAAGATTGTCTTCCACAAACACAGTTTTAACAATGAGTCCGTAAGTGACTGTGGAGGCGAATTCTGGACCTACACGTCCTTCCACAGTGGGGACATTGGTTCCCGGGCGGGAGTTGATCATGGTGTGGATTTGCCAAGCGTGCCTTCCTCTTAGCACGTTTCTCCCTGGAATTGCTGCTGCAGGAGAGTGAGTCCCACTTCACACACACACCCCATATAGGGAAGAAAAGACTAAAGGATTCCACCCACGGCCATAACCGCTGAAGTTGTAACAAATTGCTACGGGGAAGAGAAAACCTGCCAATGCAGGAAAATATCTTCCTGGTCCTTCAACAGCAACCAGTCAAAGACCATAGCAGCGCCTGCTAAACAGGAAGGAAAAATTAACCTGCAAACAAGAAACATTAAACAGAGGGAGGGGAGGGAGGTGAATCTCCAGAGCTGACTGCCTGGCTATTGTCAGCTCCACCCCCTATTTATAAATGGGGCTGGCCCCACCAGCAAGAAACTTGATTACTGAGGCTGAGCGTGAACCTCCAAAAATCAACACGGAGAGGCAAGCCAGCCCCTGTTTGCCAGTAAGCTCCCTGCGAACTGTAGCAACATGCGCGGTCCCGCAAAGGGCACCCACAATGTAAAGTGTGAGTGCTCATTATCAGTTCTCTAGATGTGGACGCTGTTCCTTTCCCTTTGGCCAGAGACAGAAAATTCTGTGCCTGGTAAATATGTGCTAGCAGCACCCCTCATGACAGATGAGTAATGGACTTCACATTACTAAAATTAGATGCAAACACAACACAGCAACTGCCTTTGCTCCCTTGCACTATCTATCTTGCATCTGGGGTGTCTCAAGTTTCCTGCCACTAGCATAGCTGCCAAGTTTTCCCTTTTCTCACGAGGAAGCCTATTCAGCATAAGGGATAACTTGGCAGCTATGCACTAGTCAAGTGTAGAATAAGTCTAGTCTCAGCTAATTGGAATGTCTTTTTAATTTGATGACTCATAAGTTATGCTTCAGTGGCCGCTCATACTTTTTATTTGTTAGGCAATATCTACCCACTCAGTGACAGTTTTGTTTTGCATGTTGCACAGAAGCAGCAGTTTCCACACTACTGGATATTATGCCTAGTCAAAGTGGTGCTGCAAGGGAGAGATGTGAGTTGTACTGCATTGGGGACGCACAGGAAATTCTCTCTTTGTATGAGTCATTTTTGCATTCTCATGGCGTCTTCCTTGGAGCGTGCATAGATAGTGCCTGTGACTTGGGAAAGTCAGTAATATCTCTTCACTGAAGATTTTTAACCATAAATATTCAGTAAGGCTATGTGCTTGAGTCACCCACTTTGCTCCAGATTAACCATGGGCTTCATGAAATCTGCAGAGACATGATGAAGTTTTTCTGGAGACAATCAGGGTACTCTCTACCAGAACTATAAAGTGCGAAAATTTCTGTTTTAAGAATAAAATTTTATGCTGTGATATGTTTTATTTATATACTGCTTTTTGGCCCAAAGACCCCCAATGTGTGGAACAGATTATTAAGAGGAACGAGAAAGGCAATAAAAGTAAAAAATAAATAAAAAAAATGCAGTGAGATACAACAGAACAACACTATATCAAATAGCAAATCACCAATAGGTATGTGATCATGAACCGCACTCATGTTTTCAACATAGATGAAGCTTCCCAGCATTTCGCCTCATTTGGAAGCCAGGTTAACTCACAGAGCTACCCCAGTAAATTTCTGTTGAAGCACAAGATGCCTAAATAAAATGCAGGCCAACTAAAAATAAAATAAAAATCAGTATATGCACTTACCGTTGCATCTGGAATCTGAAGCCAAGTCTTAAGAAAAGAATTTATAACTGCTGAAGAAGGCTTCTGGGCTTTTTCAGAGCAGTAAAAAATGCCAGTGTTTACCTTAAAGCCATATGTGGCTTTTCGATGCAGATTTTTCTGGGACTATTTTCACCCATTCCACAGAACCCCTCCCTTGAGACTATCAGCTGAGGTTCTCCTCCAGGTTCCCTGCAATCTGAGATAAGGTTGGAGCAGAAAGTATTTTTTTGTGGTGGCCCCATGCTTCTTAAATGTGCTCCGTGGGGAGGCTTCCACAATGTCACCTTGGTACTAAGGTTATTGCTATTTTTTTGTTCTCAAACTTTTTAAACCCTTTATGACATTGTGAACATCTCCCTCCCCCCATTATGTTTTGCCTATTGTATTATTCCACTGTTTTATGAGGTTGGTTTACTGCAGAGCTTGCTAATCTTTTTGGAACAAGGACACATTTTGACTTTTGTGAGAATGCTGGGGGCTCTAGCCACAATATGGCTGTCAATTGGGGGGGGGTGTACAATTGTGCTGTAAATTTTCCCATAATTGTTTTTCACATGAGAAAAGGCTTTATCTCTTCTATTTCTGCCTAGAAAATAAGACAGAAACAGGAGAAGCGCATTAAAGGGGAGGATAGTTGACTTATATTTGGCCCAGCCATTGTATTGTATAAAAATCCTGGCAGAGGCTTCCCAGGGTTTCAGAAATTCTCAATCCTACCAGAATATGATGGGGATTAAACCTGGTACCTTCTGCATGCAAAGCAGAGGCTCAGTCACCGAGTTGTCATCCTTCCCTATTAAATTTCAATGCACTTACTCCTAAAGGGGTCCTGGATTACAGCTTTAAAGGCTCTGCAGTGTGCCTTACTCAAAACTGCACTAGTAAAATCTTTGAGAATAAATATCTACCTATCAAAATTGCCACCATACCAAGAAAATCTGAGAGGCACTCAATAGCTACAGCTTTTTTATATATATACACCCTATTACACTTCACTACACTATGCAATAAATAATAAGATATGTTTATAATATGACATGATGTATTCAATAGGCCCACTATATTGTGATTATACTCTTTTCTTCACTTGAGTACACTTATTGGACATGCTTGCTAGCACAGCTGAATAGGTATACTGCATAGTCTCAGCAAGCTGTGGAACTATGGTGTAATTTCATTGAATATAGAAAACAATGTGTACTATGAGACTGTGTCCTTTTACAGTACTCTGAAGATTATCATTGTGAACGCTTCATGGTATTAAAGCAACTACAAACTCAACAAGATATTTTGACATTAGAATAGTAAATTACAATTAATGCAGCAATCACTTTAATATTTGTAGCTTTTAAAAGTGTTCTCTGTCAAAAGCAAAGACTTCCGTGTATGTTTATGTGGACTGATCAACACTAGCATTTCATTGGATTTTTAAAGTATTTTTTAAATACACTGAATATTTTCAATACACAAATGCACTATACTTTAAGTATGGATGATAAAATAGTGAGTGGCATCCAGTGTCGGCCATTGGGTCTAGTCTGGGTATGTTGTTGGCATCTGTCTGTCTCAAGAGACAATGGAGTGTGCCACCGGTCAAACCAAAGTGACCTCCCTGGGACACAAGCCTGGGCAGTGACTATGGAGGTCTTGGACTGCTCAGACAACAAGATCCGTCTGTCGGCCTATGAAAGTAGAGCAATTGTGTTTGGCATCAGCTTGGCTGCAAGTGTAGCCAGAAGGAGTCATGCAAGGCACCATCCAACCATCTTGGGGACTCCACTCCAGATTTGTGTAAGGTTTACTCCTTAGACTTTTCTTCTCCTGAAGATGTCCCCCAAGGCAGCATAGATTTAGGATCAGAGTTTTCCTTCTTCTAGATAGGCTACCATCCCAGGTTGATGAGCCCCATTTCTGGGCATGACTTAGTTGGATGTTGCTCCAAATAATTCAAGTGTATACATAAAATATCAAGAATCAAAACTTACAATAAACTAAGGCATGGATTGGTTACATAAGGGAAGTTTAGGGGATTACCCTGGAGGAGCACTCGTGTGGTGTGAACAACCTGAGTTGAAACCTTTGAACATACTATATTGTGCAGTTATCTATCTGATTGTCCTAGACAGAAATTTATATTGACATGCTTAGGGGACAAAGAAAATTTGATATCAGATTTTTTTATGTCATTGGATCATTTTTGATCTAGTGAGTTTTCCAGCTATGTCTTTGTCAAGGAGAGCAGATTTCAATACAGCACTAGTGATAGATATCTGAAACCAGACCCCTGGACCTTTCCATCTTTTCAGATATCTATGACCCAAATGCTGTGAGTGACTTCTGGAAGAACTGGGCAATATAATCAGATATCAAAACTTGACTCCATGGTAAAATACCGGGGCCATTTTAATCTTAAGCTTGAATGTTTGTCTCTCAAATATTGGAATATAAGAAAACCCCTAAGGCGAAACACGTACAGGTAATGGTAAAAAAGAAATAGATAGTAAGGAAAAGTTATATCTATTCAGTGCTCAAGTTCTCAATATGCAGTAGAGCAAACCGTTGTTTTCAATTTTGAATGGGAGGTCAGCCATGAAATCAAGAGCAGTCTTACTCTTCTTTTAAACAACAACTCTCAAAATTCCTTTTCCTCTCCCACAGTGTCAAATCCAACACACTGATTAGAAGGTTTTATTGACAGATGTGTAAAATCTTTGCTCACCTACTAAAAGAGTTCTTTAAATCTGCGCTAGCATTCACTATTCTTTTCATGTGTATCATGTGTATACTTCCAAAATGTATAACCGAGTCTTTCTTTTCCCAGTTTCACAATGTATTAGTGGGATGTTGTTGCAAGATCTCAATAGACTTGAGACCCAAGATCTGCCTCCAATGAGGATGTGGTTAGCAGTTCCCTTGAAGGACATGAAGAGGCTGAGGTAGGACCCTGACCGCAGCATCCTTTGCACAAATCAACCATTTAGTAACACTAAATGGTTGCTGCTCAGGACTCTACAAGATGGTCTACTGGAACTGGACATCAGCTGTTCTGAATTGCTGTGGCATTTGCTAACAGTCAGGAATTTCCCCAGCTGCAATATCTGAAAGTAGGGTTCTAACTTAGGTGTGGGGAACCTGTGCTGCTCCAGACTGCAACACCTATTTTCCCTGAGCACTGTTGATGCTGGCTGGGATTGATGAGAGCAACAGTATTTTGAGGGTTAGGCTATAGGTCTGCCATCCCTCACCTAACCAATAAGGTTTTTTTTTTTGTTTTTTTTCAAGTATCAGGGAAACATTGACTCTGGCACTAAGACTGCAGTCTTCTGAATATCTACCTGAAAGTAAGGAAACATGCATTGGAAACATACATGGGATTGCTCTGTAAATTAATCATATGATGTTCCAATCCATTGTAGTACAATTACAAATCATAAGCTGCTTCTCTTTACTGCAGCGAAACCAAATTAATATGCAAATATTACATCATTTCAGGGTTTCAAGGAACACTGAAAGAAAAATGGATGCTTTTGCTCCCAAATTAAATGAACAGCTGGCCATGCATTAGAAAGCATACCGGGATTGTGAGTCACAAAACAGATGCAAAGGCAATCTCATTTACCTCTGACCTGGATAGAGTAAATTACAAAAGAGATCTGTATTCTCCGATCCGGTAACTGTTGTAAAATACAGTTTTGTGTTTGCCTTTAGCAAGAGGATTTTTCCAGGAGGCTGAGATGTTGCCTCATTTCACCTGAGCCCGGAGAACAAGAGCATTTGGGATTTGCACATGAAAGCTTTTCTGAGTAGGTTACCCATGATGGCTGTGACTTATCAAATCAGACCTGCTGCTGGACTAGACAGTTTACACGACACATCATATATGCAAAAGTTGGAGCAAAAAGCACCTTGGCAAAATGTTCTTCAGGCACTTAAAAAAAAAGCCCATTCAAATATCTTTCCGATTCCAGTTTCTGGGTCCTCAAAAATAAACATGGAACACGGTTCGCCATAAAAGTGCAATGGCCACATTTACAGAGGGAAGGAAATAAAAGCGGCAAACACGCAATTGCTTAAATTAAATGGGCCACAACTTCTTCAAAGGTACCTGGCATAATACTGAAAGCTATTAAGACCAGTGTGGAGGGAGCGGTGAGTGTAATAACACTGCCTGTTACAATGCCCAGGCAGACTAGCTGTTATGTACTGAGCTGAATCCTAGAACAATAGGATTCAGAATCAGCGGGAGCTACCCAATCCAACTCCAGGTGGAAGTGAATCCGCAACCTGATTGGCCTGCTGGAGCAGCCAATCAGGCGGCTGGCAGAAGTGAATCTGCTACCTGATTGGCCTGTAGGAGCAGCCAATCAGGCTGCAGGCAGAAGTCAAGCCACAATATAATTGGCCCACAGGTGTAGCCCTGAAGTAGCCAATCACGCAAGGCCCATTGTGTAAATAATGTATATAAGCAGATGGTTTGGGGAAAAGAGCCATTCAAACCAGCATCAGGAGACTGGGAAGGGTACGCTGCCCGTTTCAACTTCCTCCTGCAAGCGAAAGAAGTCACCAACGATGCCATGAAGAGGGCAACATTCTTCAGCGTCTGTGGAGAGGAGACGTTTGAAATCGCCCGGGCTCTCCTTGCACCTAGAGATGTCGCTACCGTCTCTTACAAAACAATAATGGAACGGCTGAAGGAGCACTTCTCACCACAGCCCTCGGTGGTAGCTTGCCGAAATGCCTTCTACGCAAAGCGGCAAGCCCCGGGGGAAACCATAACTGGGTTTGTGACCTCCCTCCGCCAAGCCGCCCGGTTATGCAACTTCTCAGAATTGGAGAACATGCTTCGTGACCGCCTCGTCGGTGGCCTGAGGGACGAGATGTTGCAACGACGCCTCTACGCCAAAAAAGACCTCACGTTCCAGATTGCTCTGGAGGAAGCCCTGGCAACCGAAGCCGCCGAGAGGTCAACGCAAGAGGCACGACCGGCCCCGCCATCCCAACCGAGGGTCTACCACGAAGACCTCACCGACGAATCCGAATCTGACAGGGAGGAAGTACACCGAGTACAGCGGCGCACTCAAGCAGCACACACACCACAGCAGCCTCGACGAGAAGGAGGGAACTGTGCAAGCTGCGGGGAGAACCACAAGAGGAGGACCTGTCGTTTCCGCAACGCAGAGTGCAGGCAGTGCAGAAAATTGGGACACATCGCCCGGGTGTGTCGGGCTCGACTCACCCGTCGACAAGCATCAGATGACCGACCCAGGAGCCCCAGGTCACACGGCACCATGCACCAAGGCAACTCGACGGAGATCACGGACTACCAGGTATTCCAGTTGCCCCATCCCAGCACAGAGAAAATTTATATAGAGGTACAGATAGAGGGAGCCCCATGCCGCATGGAGCTGGACACGGGTTCAACTCTATCCATAATCTCGGCCCGAACATTAAGGGAACTGTGCCCTAATGGGGGTCCCAAACTAAGGCCGGCCCCATTCACCCTCCGGGACTTCCAGAAACGTAAGGTCCCTACTATGGGGGTGGGGACCTTCAGGGTGCAATATCGAGGGCGAAAGCAACAATTGGACTTGCTGGTAGTTAAGGGCCCCTACGTTAGCTTACTGGGACTGGCATGGTTTGGACCTCTGGGGCTAGCCGTTACCGGGGTGAACCGCACTAGCTTACAAGTGGACGTGGACGCCATATGCAAAGAGTTTCCAGGGGTTTTCGATGGGGCATTGGGACGATATACAGGACCCCCCATTGCCCTACAGCTAGACCCCGCTGTACGACCCATCAGGCACAAGGCCCGCTGGGTCCCGTTCGCCCTGAAACCCCGCATAGACGAGGAATTGGACCGGCTCGTGGAGCAAGGAGTGCTGGAGCCGGTGCCCAACGCCCCCTGGGAAACTCCAATTGTCACACCCGTCAAGCCTAACGGTTCGGTCCGCATCTGTGCAGACTACAAATGCACCATAAACAAGGCTCTCACGGCCCATGCATACCCAGTGCCAGTGGTCAGCCATGTCCTCGCCACCCTGGCTGGGTCAAAAATCTTTGGCAAACTGGACTTGGCCCAAGCGTATCAACAGTTGCCTGTGGACGAAGCCACAGCAGAGGCTCAGACGATTGTGACGCACAGAGGGGCATTCAGAGTTAAGCGGCTGCAATTTGGCGTTAGCGTGGCACCAGGCATATTCCAGAATCTAATGGACTCTCTCCTTAAAGGGATTCCTGGCGTCACCCCCTTCTTCGATGATGTACTGATCGCCGGGCCCACACCAGAGGAATTTGAGGACCGCCTCCGCTCCGTCCTGCACCGTTTCCAGACGGCGGGCCTCAAGGTGAAGCGGGAAAAGTGTTTACTGGGAGTGCCGCAGGTGGACTTTCTGGGATTTAAGGTGGACGCAGAAGGGGTCCATCCAACCGGTGACAAGGTACGGGCCATTTGTGAGGCCCCAGCGCCCAAGAGCAAGCCCGAACTTCAGTCATTCTTGGGACTATTGAACTTTTACCATGCCTTCCTTCCCCATAAGGCAGCGGTAGCGGAGCCCCTACACAGACTCCTAGATAAAAGGGCCCCTTGGGTGTGGGGCCAGCGACAAAGGGCCGCATTCCAGGCAGTCAAGGACTTGCTCGTCTCGAACTCGGTCTTAGCACACTTCGACGAGAGGCTGCCAGTGGTGCTGGCATGCGACGCCTCTCCCTATGGCATCGGCGCTGTCCTGGGACACCAACTCCCGGATGGAAGAGAGGTGCCGGTGGCATACTTCTCCCAGACGCTTGCTGCAGCCGAACGAAACTACTCACAGATTGACAAGGAGGGTCTGGCAATCGTGAAGGGCGTAAAAAAATTCCATGATTTCTTGTACGGGCGGCCCTTTACCATAGTGACTGACCACAAGCCGTTGCTTGGCCTGTTTGCCCCTGAGAAGCAGACCCCCCAAGTGTTGTCTCCACGTGTCCTCAGGTGGTCAATTTTCCTTGCCGGCTACCAGTATGCACTAATCCACCGTCCTGGGAAGGCGATGGGCCACGCAGACGCCCTCAGCAGGCTACCACTACCAGAAACAGGCCCCGACCCAGCGCCTGCGCAAGAGGTTATGACCCTGGAGCTGCTTCCCGACCGACCCATTCAGGCACAAGAAGTTGCGCACCATTCTACAAAAGATAGGGTCATCTCCTGGGTCCTGGACTGGGTGTGGCGAGGATGGCCCAGCAGCAGCCCCGGGCCAGAATTCGCTGGCTACACAAACCGCAAACATGAACTGTCGGCCCACAAGGGGTGCCTGTTATGGGGAAGCAGGGTTGTTGTTCCCCAGCCCCTCCGCAAAAGGGTCCTCACAGCCCTACACGAGACACACCCAGGGGTAGTGAGGATGAAGGCCCTTGCCAGGAGTTATGTGTGGTGGCCGGGGATTTACAGAGAGATAGAGGCCTGGGTCCAACACTGCCAGACCTGCCAAGAATCCCGCCCGGATCCCCCAAGGGCCCCAGTCCAGCCCTGGGAGTCCGCCCGACATCCATGGTCACGCTTGCACGTGGACTTCGCTGGCCCCTTCCAGGGAAAAACATTCTTCATAGTGGTGGATTCCTACACCAAATGGCTGGAGGTCGCACTGGTACCATCCACTTCTACGGCGGCAGCCATCCGGGTACTCCGTAAGCTGTTTGCGACCCACGGGCTCCCTGACACCCTCGTCTCGGACAATGGAACCGCATTCACGTCAGAGGAGTTCCAGACCTTCACAGTGCAGAACGCCATCCGCCACATCCGCTCAGCACCATTCCACCCTGCCACCAATGGCCAAGCGGAGCGCATGGTGCGGACCACCAAGGACAGCCTCCGCCGCATGACACAAGGGGACTGGGAATACCGCCTTGCCGCATTTCTTCTAGCACAGCACAGCACCCCAAGCACAACGACGGGCCGGAGCCCAGCTGAATTACTAATGGGCCGGCGCCTTGCAACTAGACTGGACCGACTTCACCCCGACAGAGCTCAGGATGAGGTAGTGGTGGGGAAAGGCAGGAACCCCCGGACATTTGTGGCCCAGGACCCAGTGTATGCAAAGAATTTTGGGGCAGGCCCAGCATGGGTACCCGCCACAGTCACCAAGGTGACCGGTCCCGTGTCGTACGAGGTACTAACGGAAGGGGGGCAATGTTGGCGCCGCCACTGTGACCAGCTACGGCGACGATTCCCAGGAGGAACCCGGGAGGAGAGCGGGACAGAGGGGTCCCAAGGGGACAGCAGGGCAGTGAGGCCTGTAGAGCGAGAGGGGTGGGCAGGGGAAGCAGAAGCAGTAGGCACAGAGGGGCGCCCCGAGGCTGGAAGGACACCGGAACCAGAGCTACAACCTAGTGGTTCAGTGGCGCCAGACCAGACAGCCCTGGCACAGCCAGCAGCCTCGGAACACGAGCCAGAACCAGAACCCCTGACCAAGGAACACCCCAGGCCACAACGCACACGGAGGCGGCCAGCAGACCTTGGGGACTACGAATGCAACTTCCCGGGCAGGACTGGAACTTAGAGGGGAGGGGTGTTATGTACTGAGCTGAATCCTAGAACAATAGGATTCAGAATCAGCGGGAGCTACCCAATCCAACTCCAGGTGGAAGTGAATCCGCAACCTGATTGGCCTGCTGGAGCAGCCAATCAGGCGGCTGGCAGAAGTGAATCTGCTACCTGATTGGCCTGTAGGAGCAGCCAATCAGGCTGCAGGCAGAAGTCAATCCACAATATAATTGGCCCACAGGTGTAGCCCTGAAGTAGCCAATCACGCAAGGCCCATTGTGTAAATAATGTATATAAGCAGATGGTTTGGGGAAAAGAGCCATTCGTCTTCTCTTCTCCTCCTTGATGACTATGAGCTGAATAAAGAGCATGAAATTCACTCTTGACTCCGAGTATATTTCACTAGCTTTCATAGATAGTCAGCATGTTTCCTTGGTACAGCTCAGTTCACCCCAAAACTGTG
Source organism: Zootoca vivipara (assembly GCF_965207765.1). Lineage (NCBI taxonomy): Eukaryota > Metazoa > Chordata > Lepidosauria > Squamata > Lacertidae > Zootoca > Zootoca vivipara. The sequence goes on along the minus strand of NC_142586.1, from coordinate 33,117,464 downwards.
CTTATTATTATTAACAAAATGTATATACCACCTGCTTGACCTGTCCCAGCTTTAAACCCCAGCATCTCAAATAGGGCTGAGAATGTCCCTTGGAGAGGGACAGTACTGAGCTCAATGGACTAATAGTCTGAGTTGATAGAAGGCAGCTCCCTGTGTTCCTCATCTATGCCTTATTGCCATACTGAAAGCAGATCAACTTCTATTCCTGTTTTATTACCCACCGCAGCGCCATGGGACCGTAGGCTGCATATGGATTCATTATCTTCTGAACACATTCTCATGAGACGCTCTTTGTGACAAGTAAGACCTACACCCATTCCAAAAATCTACCAACAAAATCTTCTGTCACTACCCCGATCAGTTTCAGAAAAAAATGGACTGCTATTTCAGTCTCTTCAAACAGAAGTGTTCTCTACCGTTAGCATTGTTGAAGGTTTCTTTGAAAAAATCACTGAGCATAGCACATTTCTCAGATGGATGCAGCATAGAACAAGATGGGAGTGTTGGGATTTTTGAATGCACTGGCAAGGACAATAAAAAGATTCCTTCAGTAGCACCTTAAAGACCAACTAAGTTTATATTTTGGTATGAGCTTTCGTGTGCATGCACACTTCTTCAGATGCATGCACACGAAAGCTCATACCAAAATATAAACTTAGTTGGTCTTTAAGGTGCTACTGAAGGAATTTTTTTATTTTGCTTCGACTCAGACCAACACGGCTACCTACCTGTAACTGGCAAGGACAGTGAGCCAGCACCAGGTCTTTTCATACTTCTATGGAAATCTTGCCAATCTTAGAGGGAAATGCATATGCATTTTGTTGAATGGAAAACTGTCACGATACACTTCAGCATATGGCAAAAGTGAGCTTGAAGCTTCCATACATGACCTTTCCCCACATTCCCTTATGTCTATGTATACCTGTGTAGGAAAAAATGAAATGCTGGCAATAGCCTCGATGGACATATCAAAGCAAGCCGTGCTGCCATTGGGGAACTTATGGGACACTTAGAAATATATTAGAAAGATGTGTGGAATTAAATGTCTATGTTATAATTTATGCTCACAGAGCAGCAAATGAAGCCAATAAGGGAAAATGTGTATTTCCTGGATGGAAATCTGTGGCCTGCCAAATGTCAGCTTTCCATTATGCAACCGCTCTAGTTGAGTTTTAAATTGAGAAAGATAAAGATTTGAAATGGGGGAGAGAGAGTCGGAGATTGAGACCAGTTGAGAGACTGCCAAAGGTAGTGGCAGAAAGTATCACTGCAATAATAGAGGCTGGTAAAATCTATTGCTTCAACACAGCCGACTCTGAGGGGAATGATAATCATAATAAGAACTAGTTCAGAACACTAAAATTGATACACATTCCTTCAGAAGGCTCATAATGAAAAGCAGCAGACAGAAAATGTTATACCAAAAAGATTTGCTTGTCCCTCATTCGAGGAATAACTTAAACACACCCACACACCAAAAAAGCCCCAGAGAAGACAATTATTTCTTCTTGCCCACTCTGCAAGAATTCCACATTCTCAGATCCATTACAAAGATGTGTCATCAAAGAAGTCTTGTAGTAGCCAGACATTAGCACAAACTGATGGGACCAAGCAGACATGTGTGCAGGGCTATCTTAAGCCTATGTGGCGCCGGGGTGCAAAAATCCACCCTTGCCGCCTGCCCACGGGTTGCCCAGAATTGTCAACCTTTTTTTTAGGGGGGGGCCAGCACGCTCTGGGCTGGTCGTTGAGGTGCACAGGCAGGGCAGAGCAGGGTGGCACTAGGCCGGGCGCCTCATTGGGTGGGCAGAGTGCTCTGGGCAGGCCTCTCCATGGCCCTACGCCAATCCCGGGCATGCAGGAGGGCGGAGCCAGCTGGCCTCCTCAACACCTTGCTGGCTCGCTTGCCCCTGAAATCACAGCGCAGAGCTTCCCGCAGCAAAAGAGCCTGCTGCAGAGCTCCAACGGGCAGGTTCTTTCCCAGACACCAACTCTTGGGCCCCGGACTCTTGGCCTGGCGGCCCTGAGAGCCTGGAGCCCGGGTGCCCCGCCCCCCTAACGCCTATGGTGAAGATGGCCCTGCATGTGTGTCCACATTGTGCCCTTCTCTGGGCAGCAAGTAGTGAGCAAAGCAGGGCTGGTGTGAGGTGTTGCTCTGGAGTGGCAAATAGAGAGGCTTGAAAGGCTGTATTGGGTCTTCCATTGTGCTTAGTTATTACTAGTTTGCCTGTAGTTAAAACATTTGTTATATTTAAGCACATATGATCTCTGTTAACTTATTGAATCTTCCTTTTAGGGAAAACTACAGATTTATAGCAAAATCAATTACTAAATTAACACTTTCTTCCTTTCTGCAATTGTCCTTCTAATTTTCTTTTTAAATGGTCCAGGTCAGATAGAAATTAACTATGTCTTCGAAATTTAATACCAGGTGGTAATTCAATTAATTCAACCATCTTAAGCTGACCCCTTCGAACATTCATTATCTGCGAAATTATTTTGTTCTCTAATAAACTAACTTATGTGAACAAAGAGACTTCTTGGTTTTCCAAATGTATTCCTTTGTGTTATGAAATGTGCAAAATATAAACTTTAAGCTGAATAAATTATAGTTACCTTGTTTTTTTCCTTAATTTGTTGCACCTTTACACCTATCATTTTATTTGTTGACAATGGTCAGGGCTGTTCTAAAGGAATTATTATTTTATTTAAGGATTGGATCAAAATGTTACTTCCATTCATAGAAAAACTCATCCGATGAGCAGAACTCATTGTGCATAGTTAACATTTTCAATATTTTGTTTGCTCATACACCCAACATACTCAAGCATAAAATTATATGCTTGTATACTCCTGTATCTAGCATTAATCCCTCAAGACTCCAAGTAGGTGGGGATGTCAGAAAATTCCTATGAAAACAGAAAAAAAAGTTAATTGCTGCAGTTTGTGTGTTTGTCTGTGGTCTGGACCAACAATCTGTCAAGTGAATATAATTGCTATTTATTCACATTGTTGTTCTTAAGTCTTCAAAGAATAAGCAATTAATGACTTTTTTGTATTGTTTTGGCATTTTCTTCACATTGAAATGAATGCGAGTTATGCATATAGCTACTTAAATAACTAACAGTAAATAGGAACAGCAAGATTAATAACCTAGTATTTTACAGAAACCAAACTGCAGCAGAATGGAAACAGTGTTGATTATGATAAATGCAGGGTGGAATGGAAATTGCTGCCATTTTACATCCTTACAAATAGGTGGACAGAGCTGGTCTTTCTCATTCACTTCAATGGAGGGGTACGTAGCTTGCAATAGGCAGAGCTGTGTATCTGGGACGGTTGCCTAATAGAATTCTTGTTACCAGAAGAATATGCTGAATAAAGGCATATTACTTTTGACATCTAACATAGGACCCATATCAGATTGTGCAATCTGAGACTAAAGATGGTGAACTAGGAAATTTGTTCCCATAAACTAACTGAGATGAATAACTAACTGAAAGTTCAGCCGCCTTAGCTCACTTTGGCTCATCTCCCTTTATAGTTAATTACTGCAGAAGCACGACAACACCAAGAAAGTATTGATCACCAGTATAATTGCAGGCAGCATCAGCCTATTTCAAGTGGGATTTCTTTTTCAGTATTCAGCTAATGGATCATTCTGACTATATCTAAATTTTGGTACATAATTCAAGCAATGTATGTAAGTACATGGAACTAATTACGCTCCACTAGTAAGAAAGCACATTTTCCTTGGCCTAGCATAATTACACTTTGATTATCTCACCGGATTTTTTATTGTTTCTTCTCTCTTATCTTCTGACAATCCAGGTTGAGCTGATTGGCTTAGGTGCCTTCCTTCCTTTGCCAACCTCTCTGCAACATATGGTTGTCTCTGCTCTTTGCCATGACTACAGTAGATTTATACACTGTGCAGGATTGCAGAGTTTATCCAGGCTATCGCTACCATCACCACCATCGCCAGCAATCTATTAATCACCTTCTACACAATAACCTCAAGTCAATGTACAATAAAAAATTTAAAACACACACACACGAACAGTTGATGCATTTAAAACTAAAACAATATGCAATATACCCTCATGGCAAAGACCCATTTATGCAACTGGAAAAGTCTGTCAGAAGAAAAATGTCTACATTAGCTTCCAGAAAGTGCAGAGAGTGGGAGCTATTCACAGGAACAGTTTGACAGGAATGTGATTCCACGGAACAGAGGTAGCTACAGTAGAAGCCCTGCTCCAAGTTACTGTGGAGTAGACTTCTGAGATCTTTGGAACCTGCAGGGGAATCTTCCCACAGAGCACAGGGATCTGCTGCATACATAAGAGAGAAGGCGGTATTTCAAGTAACCTGGTCCCAATCTGTATAGGATCTTAATACCCACACCTTGAACTTGACCTGATAGCACATTGGGAGCCAGTTCAAATCCTGTAAACAAAATGTTATACGAGGGCAGTAGCTTGCCATGTTCTGCACCATCTGCAGCCTCATTGGGCCAACCTCAAGGGTCCCCCCATCACTGCAGTAATCAAACTGTGAGGTTACCAATGGATGTATAACTGTGATCAAGCTATTCTGATCCGAGAAAGGTAGTAGCTGTCTTGCCAGAGGAAGTTGGTAAAAGGCATTCGGAGTCACTGAGGACACCTGTGCCTCCAGTGACAGAGCTAGATCCAGGAGCACACACACCCCTACACACAAAAAAGCAACAACAAACAATGCACTTCCACCTTCAGAGAGAGTACAATCCTATCCAGGGCAGGCAATGCAATGACTTCCCAAACCACTCATGCACACAGCCTCCATCTTGCCTGGATTCAGACTCAGTTTATTAGCACTCATCCATCCTACCACTGCAGGCAGACAATGCCTCCTCAGCCATTCCTAGTTCAGATGTTGCAAATAAATAGAGTAAGGTATCAAAAGCCTATTGTTGACACTTTGCGCTAAAACTCTTAATAACCCCTTCCAGTGATTTCAGGTAAATGTTAAATAGCATTGGAGGCAATATAGTGGCCTGTGGTACCCTGTAGCTCAGGAGCCCAGGGACCGAGAAGCACTCATTCAATGCTATTTTCTGGAACCTTTCCTGGCGATACAACTGAAACCACTGCAGAACCGTGCCCCCAATAACAATCTCCCACAGACGGTTCATACCATGGCTGCAGGTATCAAAAGCCAATGAGAGATCAACTAAGAGTTACAGGGTCACACTCTTCCTGACCCTCTCTTGATAGAGGTCCTTCATCAGGGCGACTGAGGAAGATTCAGTCACAAACATGGGTTTGAAGCCAGATTGCTGAATCTGGCCTTGTGCACCGAGGTAAACACTCAATACTCAATACACACCAGATTGGCCCATGGAAAATAGATTGCATTGCACTTTGAGGCAAATTCAGAAGTGAGCGAAACATGCCTTGCAAAAAATAAATTGAGGGCCAAATTGTAGATATCCATTATTAGAGCTCACATCTCTTCAAATTCGTGTGTGAGGGGAGAACCAGCTGTTGGGGAGAGGAGAAAAGTTAACCTTTTTATCCATAATTATTTTCCCCAACCCCACCCCACCCTACCACTAAGTGCCCAATTTGGGGAAACAAGTGGGTGTATGCACATGTTCCCTTGTGTGGCATATAGAATCTATCAATTTCTGTTTCTCTCTGTTTCTCATTATTCCAGCCATTAAGATCAGATGTCCATATTTCCACATCAGTTTGTGATTTTGTTTGTGGATGGCTAATAAGTAAATTGATAATTATTTTTAGCAAAGAGAAGGTAATAAAACTGAGTACTACAGAAGCAGGTTGGTGTTTTGCTTGCTGGCTGTTGGCTGCTTAGCAATTGAAAATAATAATAACAGTTTTGCTGAGTCCTCACCATTAATGAAAATGTAGTGGTTTCATCTGTCACAAATTCTAGTGTGTGGTAAAGGTTGAGAGTCTTGTGGAGTGGTAAGGCTTTCCCACACTTATTGATCCGTTTTAGAAAAGTTCTGTCCTGCCTTTCAGACCCCAAAAGGAGCTTGCCCAAGGTGCCTTCCAGATTGGAAAATCAACAAGTAAATATAATGGCATAAAAACAATTTATCAAAACAGTCATTAAAACAGCAGCAGGAGAGGGACATAAAACAACTGAGTCTCTCTAAAAATTCATTGCCACAGCAGGACTTTAAAAACAGATTAAAGGCACAGCGAAATAAAGAAGTCTTTGCTGCTCTTCTGTATACAGTTGGCAAATTGGTTGTATTAGGAATCCCTGCCAGGTAATATTGAGTAGGGAAGTACATTCCTCCAAGAAGTAAGTCTTACAGTTAGAGTTCTCCTTTAGGGAACTGCTTCTTTTTCCTGCTTTTTCCCATGGGGTTCAGTTTTCAATTTTAATAATTATGAATTTTTTCCTAAATAACACAAAATGGAATTTTAAAATTTTAAATAGCAAAATGTTTCACTTGGGTTAGTTGCTTTAATAAATATGTGGTTTTAGTGATTAAGTGCATTCTACCAGGATCCACAACAAACACATCTGAAGTGCTGTTTGATGCTTTCATTAGAATCTATCTATCTATCTATCTATCTATCTATCTATCTATCTATCTATCATGTGTGGGGAACCTTTGTCAGCCCAACAGCCACATTTGCTATTGGCCAATATTACAAGGGCCACATGCCAGCATGAGTAAAAGGTAAAAGGTAAAGGACCCTGGACAGTTATTTCCAGTCAAAGGCGACTATGGGGTTGCGGCGCCCATCTCACTTCAGGCCGAGGGAGCCGGCGTTTGTCCACAGACAGCTTTCCAGGTCATGTGGCCAGCAGGACTAAACTGCTTCTGGCACAACGGAACACCGTGATGGAAACCAGAGCACACGGAAACTCCATTTACCTTCCCGCCGCAGTGGTACCTATTTATCTAGTTGCACTGGCATGTTTTCGTACTGCTAGGTTGACAGAAGCTGGGACAGAGCAAGGGGAGCTCACCCCGTCATGGGGATTCGAACCACTGACCTTCTGATTAGCAAGCCTAATAGGCTCAGTGATTTAGACCACAGTGTCACCCGCATCCCGCCAGCATGCATAGGGCAACACATGTGATTTACATTTCTTCAAGAGGCTGTAGTTCAGCACAAAAAAATCCACAGCTTTTTACATGTATATCTCTCCATCTAGGCACACAGACTGGAAGGAGGGTTGCAGAGCAGAGACAATTAGGGGTGTGGCCGGAGGAAGAGGCATGGCCTGGAAAGAGTCATGGTGAGCTGCATTTGCCACCACCCTGGGTTGCCCAAGCCCATCCTGTGGCTTGGGCAACCCAGTCAGATGTGGGGGGTATAAATAGGAAAATTATTATTATTATTATTAATATTATTATAGAATAGGACGTCCCTATTTTCATCACAGAAATGTTGGAGGATATTTGAGGTTGTTCACCCCAGTTCCATTACAGGCACTAAGCAGGTCCAGAACTGATCAGCTTTAGCAAAATTACTGCATGGCATGCCTTCAGATGTCCTAGAAAATGCTTTAAACAAAGGCTGTGTGTTTGCCTGTCCCAGGGTTTCAGGCAGGGCTGTTTCCCATAAGTACCTGGAGATGCCGGGGATTGAACCTAGAACCACTTCCATGTAAAGCAACATTGTAGCTCTGAGCTTTGGCTTTCTCACTTGTCAAGGGGGATGGGCTAGGGAGATGTTTTATAATTGTTTAATGGGGACCAAAACAATAGTGAGGGAGAAGAATCTGCTGCCCACAAAAAGAAGCTCTACAATCTAGTGATGGGCAAACTCCCCTTAGGATAGGTTGCCGCCTGGTCACTAAGTATAAGCAGGAAATTGCCAGGTGAGGAGAGTGTTTATATATATTTCACGCCCAATAAATCTCCAGAGATATTAACTCTGGTTTACCCAGCCAGTACTCCCAAAATATTTGACCTTCTAAAAGGAGTTCAGACTTACAGTAACTCCCTTAGTCAGTGATCCACTGCATGGGAATAAATGTTTTATCTCTTTCTTCATGTTTATTTCAGTGCATGTTAGCTGTGGTTTTTATAGAAATCTAACAAGCAAATAAGAGCTGAACTTTGTCCTCTGTCAGATAATGGTGAGCAAAAATCTTCTCCCTGTTAACGATTTCTTAAATTTGTGATGAATGATAGTAACCTGGGTTTCACACCAGCGATGGGAGAATTGTTTTGAGGTGGTATCAAAGGAAGGAAGGCCCCACTTCCTATTAAGAATGGAAAACTAAAACAAAAACAAAAAATGTTCCAGTGGCTGCATGTGTGCCCTATAACCTTCTGGGCACAATTAAAGGTACTGGAGTTTACTCATAAAGCTCTTAAGGACTTGGACCATACCTGAAGATGTTCATATTAGTCTCACTTCCTTTTACAAAGTTCCTGCGCTATCACCTCCTTGGAGGTAACAGAAAGAGATAGACTACAGCATCCAAATCCTGCTCTCTGTACTAAATTGTCATGAAGTACATACAAGGAATCAATCCTTGAAACTCTGGAAGACCCTGCTAGCATGTGTGAGGGGAATGGCTAATAGAGCTGCCTTGTGTATTGTATGGAATGGTGCAGCTAAAATAAAAACTGGCTTCGAGAACTCAAGGGTGGGGTCCACATACAAATTGAAAGGGCAGTGGAGTGGAATGGAGTGTTCTGAGAAAGGGCACTTCTGGCTGGCTGGAGTCCTGAAGAAGGAAACTCTGCATTGCAATATCTTAATCCAAACCCCATTTGTACAGCGATCTGGGATGACTTTTACCATGATTAATTCAGCCATTTGAACTAGGGAGTGATTATCCAATACATCTGAAGCAGCTGGGAGTTATTGTCCAAAACACAGTTGGCGATGACTAGCTTAGAAACTAGCTAGATATTATCCATATAGTCAGTTGAAATGAAGTTTTATATTACCTATATGGCTAGATAATATATAATATTATATTATTGTTATTTAGGATATAGAGTATAACTTTAATCTGTATCGATAATATCTTTTACACAAGCCTTCAATAAATGATGCAGTGGCCATCCAGCTACCCAATCCTTTTCTGTTCATGACAACGTCAGAAACAGAAAATAGTGGGAAGGTTGGTTGCTTGGTTGCTTATTCGTTCGTTCGTTCATTCATTCATTCATTCATTTACATTGCCAGTGAAGGTCCTAATCAGAACATCCACGTAGCAGAAGCTTTTGGAACTGGGCAAATGACTATGATGAATTTCAAAATGTATCTCTTTGAGCACTTATAACTAACTGACTGTTTTCTTTCACGCACATTAAGGAGCTTTGACTGCGCTGTAGCTGAAGCCTCAAACATACGATCGAAACAATTTTTTCCCATAGTACTTTAGAAGTTAATTTTAAAAGGCATTTATCATGGGGCATATTTACGTCAGCCCACAAAATAGATATAATTGATCATGTTCAGATTTATATCCATGTGTAACCAGTGAACTTTGGAAGGTAAGTTTATTTTCTGTTGGGGCTGGAGATGAGCGAAACAAAATCTCTCCGGAGGCCATCAGATTTGCTTGCAATATATGTTGAGGGTGATAAAGAAATGGCATCATAAAAGCCAGCTAAGCACAGTTCATTTTAATTAGCTGGCACCTAGCAGTGGCATGTGATAATGCATATGAAAAGATCATTCACACCTACAAGCTTTCTTTCGCACTGATTGAGGGTGTGTGGTTTTTTTGTTCTATCTACGTGACTCCCAGGGGGTGTATAATAAGTCCCTAGGTGAAGTTGTGCTATTTCTAAGAACTTTCATGTCTGTCTTATTTGACTGCAACTTTGCACCCTGCATAATTTCATCTCTCTTAGAATTCACCTGTCATCTCTCTCTTCTTGCCACTCAGTTCTCCTTGGAGACAGTGTCTTTTTTAGTATGAAAACTGATGCTCTTAGGAAACTTTTTTTTTACTGCAAGTTATTTTCTTCTTCCAGTCCAACCCAGCCCAGCCCTAAATGCTGATGTTTTTGTATGCACCTTTGAGTCGGAAAAGTAAATATTTTAATCCCATCCATTTCTGTGTGTCCTAAGTAAAGTTTGAATTTCCCAGAGAGAACAAAAATGAATGGAAATAGTTGTTTACCTGCTGCAGGCATCTATATCTCCATTTTTTTTAAATTCTGAATGTCTATAACTGGAAAAGTAAACATTTCCTCTGAAAATTGGGCATCCTGTTCATTGTGCCTCAAATAATGCTTTCAAATGTCAAAGAAAACTCTATCATTTTGACAGATGGAAGGCTTTTACTCTCATCAACAATGGAATGGAATCCCTTGAAAGGTGGTGGAATCTTCTTCATTTGAGATTTTTAAGCAGAGGTTGGATGGCCTTCTGTCATGGATGCTTTAGTTCAAATTCCTGCATTTCAGGGTGTTGAACTATATGACCGTCAGGGTCCCTTCCAACTCTACGATTCTGTGTTTCGATGATCTTAGATATTTAATAGAACTACCCTATTGTAGGATATACAGCTTGATGGGGGATTGATGAGGGCTGTTGATCAAAATATCTTGAGGGCACCAGTTGTCTACCCCAGGTGTAGCATATTGACTGGCCTGTGAAAGAATAATCTCTGCCGTGAATACGCTAAAACTCAGCTCTCTTATCTGCAGCTTTGGGATAATAATATTGACCTGGGATGTTATGAGCATTTGAAGAGCCACATATGAGCAAATATATCTCCTCAATCCATAAACACCAGTGGGACAAATATCTATATTTACAGTCTAGCAGGACCATGTTTACTCTGGTACTGTGTCTCACTACCCATGTTTCCTCTGTCTCCTGAATGAAGGCAAATAAACTTAACTTTGGACAGGTGAAGGGAAAGTAAGATGTGGTAACTGCAGCTTTCCTCACTGAGCACTGGCACTAAAACAACACATCCCAGCATCCCCAGCAGGAATGTGAAACACTATGAACAAGGGAATCTTTTTCTTGATGGCAACAGTACACCCAACATCATTTGCCAGAGATGCAGAGATTTGTAATCCTAAAGCCAGTCGTCAGCAGGGAAGGGCGTTCTAATAAGGGAGAAGGAGGCCGAATTGATCATAACTCCTCCTCCTGTCTTTAACTTCGACAATCTGTAGGTAAGTTTCTTCATCTTAAACAAGGAAAGGGGAAAGGGGAGGAGCAAGAACAGGAGGGGATGGGTGAAGTTGTCAATTCTGATATCTTTCAGTTTCTCAGTTAGAGGCACACTTTACCCTAATTCTGCACACTTTTGTACAAATAACTTGGCTGCAGGACTGTATTGCAAAATTCATAGAAGTGTAATTTTTGAAGGATGGCTTTGTTTTGGCTTCTGTGCTGTTTCAGATAGTGCAACATAAGTAAGTTTGAGTTTGAATAAATCAAATTTCTCCCACATCTCTAGCTGTAGGTGCTTCTATAATGCCTTTGAGGCAAGACACTGAGAATCCTGGGAATGTTGATTTGAGACTCCTCCCTGTTGCCTCTTCCTCACAGCACCTTGTGTCACTGTCAGGTTTTGCCTAGCTGGGGGAAAAAGAGAAATATTATATGCTTTCAGAATATTAAGTTTTGATGACTAAAGCTAAATAAAATATTTTCAAACAATGACAAGCTACACTGAGAATATTTTCAAAGTTATCTAATCCTTTTTCTACTTTCCTCAACAGCAAATTCAGAGATGAAATTTTCGAGATATTTCTCCCAGAAGATTCCATCCTATGGATAGAACAGATAGTAATGACAGTTGAGTGTAGCACCAAGGAGCATAACTTATTTTTTTTTAATAAAGGCTAGTTTGGTGAATGCTCTTTCTTTTTCACAATTCAAATTTGGCAGAGGGCTATGGTAACATTCAACCAGGTCTTTAAATTATTTTCAAACTATTATGTGCAGTAGTCTCAGATCCATCACACCCCTCTCTGTTATCTGAAAAAATGAATAAAATGTTTTAGTTCAGGAGTCAGAAAAAAAAAATTGCTGATCCTTTGGGTAAGTTCTCACTAGCACTTCAGCATCCTTTTCCAGCTTACCACGATATTGGAAAGAATATTCTTGCCAGGAATCCCAACAAATTTACAACTTCTGTGCAAGCACAGGAGAGTTTCTGCAGTTCCATTTGAAGTTATATGAGACACTGCAGCATCTTCCCACCCTGAATTTGTCTCTGCCTCAAAGTTTGCAGTAACTTTTTCCGGGTCGGAAAACTTATTTGTGTCTCCAAGCTATTGGTCTTTCTTGTGAATATGTGGATTCCACCTGATTACTCAGTTCCTTTGCTTCAAGTTCCTCGAAGTGGTTCTGGATGTTTGGGATGAGGGTGATGAAAGCATTCCCCCCCCCGACAAATCAAGACCTGGTTTTTGTAGGATTTTGTGGACGCAGTCAGATTTGTGAATGTCTGTATGCCCTGTTTTTCAAGGTGATCATTGAAGGTTGGGTTTCTCTTTTGAACCACTGATCAATATTGTCTTAGAATATTTTCCACCTGTGAGTAGATCTTGAAAATAAAGTATATAAAGCATCTAGAAACATGAACAGTTTCACTATATACAGGCTATCACCCATGCTGCTTTCCCACCTAAGTTTGGGAAATGGCCTGTACAAAGCACAAAAACAGCATGGTTGTTCATACTTTTCAAGTGAGCTTGCAAACCCTGCTATTGACCACTCATATTCCTTTTGTTATCATATGCCTGTCCTTTGCCTTCTTGATGTCTGTGCCATACATAAAAAGAATGCTGATGACATTTCCAAGTAAGTTTTTCCCCAGCATGGCTGTCAGTTGACACACAGCACAAAAATTGCTCCTTCACTACTCCATTCAAGCAATACCGAAAAACAATGCACAGCTCATCTGTATGAGAAATATCTGGTGTCGAATCAACAATAAGAGGAAAGTACTTTGCCTCTTCAATCTCCTGAATGGTTTTCATATGAACCAATTTGTGATATGTTTCTGCGAGGAAGTGTATGAAACATAACTCTTCATTTCATTTCCATGATTTTTCAAGTGCTGCTCAAGAAAAGGATCAAAGTCAGCTATGACTTACAATAATCTAAGGCAATTGCCATTGTTGGGATCACACCAACATCTGGTTGTCACCATATAATAGAAGTCCTATCCCCCCCCCAAAAAAAAGATAATAGCGGCACAAAACGCTTCAGCATACCTTTACAGTATTTGATTTCTTGATGCATCTGGCTTTCTCCACTGTGTTTGTTTTGTTCTTTCTTAAAATGCAGGTCATAATACAGTTTTAGTGTGGAATGCTCTTTCCATGCTTCTTGATTTATATTTCACAATTTCCTGCAAATTTGATAAACCTCCTTCCACAAAGGCAGTTTTTATCCCTCTAGATGGGTGAAACAGTTGGCAGGCAAAACAGAAAAAATATTTCACCTTGAACAGAGTATACCAACGACTTCTGAGAATGTTCCTCCCCATTTTTCTAATACTCACACTTTAAGCTTCTGCATGATTATTCAAAATTAAATTCATACCCTCTGCTACTGCAGAAATTTTGAATTTCTTCAGTAATTTCCAAAAACCATTTAGCAGGATCTCTGCCCACATACGGAAAGGTGACAGGGATTAGATTTCTGTGGGTTTGTTAGACTCAGAAATACTTTCTACTCTAGTTTTGGAATTTGTGAGTTTTGGGCCACCATGCTATATCTGATTTTGAGAGGTGGAGGATCCTTGAGGAAATGCATGTCTTCTCCAAAGCCTCTTGGTATTTTTTCTGTGACAGGATGCAAGAGAGAGACAGAGACAGAAAGAAAGAGAGTGTGTGTTAGATTGTTTGGTGTTTTTTCATTGCTTCTTCTGTAAGCCTCTTTGCCTTTCTTTTGGCAGGTCCACTTTCAAAATATCATAAAGACATGGGACTCAGTGGTGCCACCAGACAAATTTTCTGAGGGTGGCATAGAAGGGGCAAAGTGCATTATGGGCAGGCAAGCTCTGTCCCACGTAAAATTTCTGAAAGAGAAATAACAGAAAGTTTCACATTAATTCTCCCATGCAGGGGCGTAGCAACGGGGGACGATAGGGGCAGGGCACCCCAAGCTCCACTCTGTGGGGGGCAGTGCCCCCTCCCCACCTCCACCAATGATGGCCACTGCTGCCACAGCGCGACTGCCATCACAGGAGTGCGCATCTCCACCTCCAGCCTCCTGGTAGAAATGCTCGCATGGTGCGGCGTGCCCACTGCGCCAATCAGGCTTTCTACCAGGAGGCTGGAGGCTTGGCTTTGGAGTCGTGGGGGGCGCACTACCCTCTACGTAGTGCACATGCACATGCGCCGTTACGTAGTGCCCCCCCGGTGCACGGCAATTTGCCACCCTGAGTGACGTGGCGGCTTCCTACGCCGCTGCTCCTATGTCCTACCCTAAACATATATTATCGGAAATACACTCTACTGACTGATTAAGTAAGTTTAGATGATTTCATTTATAACAAGTATGAATTATCTCAGCACACATTTACAGAGCGGGTGAGTTTCTCACAAGGTGGGTGAGCAATTACATTCTATGGATGTCTTTAAAACAGAAGCCCCTGCTTTGAGTGATTTGCACAGTTGCTTGGAATTTGCCCAGTTTTCTACCCCTTTCAGGGGAAATCCGATTGTGCTTATGTATCCCTAATAGTGACCTATTTTACAGCAGTGTTTTTCAGCCTCTTAGCTGTTGTTGAACTACAACTCTTGTCAAACCTGACCATTGACTAAGCTACCTGGGAATTGTAGTCTAGCAATATCCGGGGACACAAGGTCGGGGAATAATGCCATAAAGGGATAGGATGTATGTGGAATACTTGAGTACTGTAAGGAGTTTTGTTTTTGTTTTTCCATTAGTGAGTGTTATTATTACTACTGTCTTGGCCAAAGTTTATTTTATTTACTTATTTAAACAATTTATATACCGCTTAGCCGCAATTGTCACTAGGTGGTTGAATAAATATTTAAAATGGTATAAGAATATTGCCGAAGAAAGCCTGAATGAAATCAGAGGAAGGAGACTGACCTCCTGAAAGATGGAGAGTCACGTTTTCATTATTGACCTGGCAATGTAATTAGTGTACATGAAAAGAAGTATTAGAAGTTTGCTGTAAAATAAATAAATAACTGCTTGCGACTTGCTTTAGCGCCTTGGCTCTAATTAACTGCTAAATAACTCATGAACCCCTATTTATCAATTAGAATCTAATTGTACTCTGCTACAGGGTGGGACTATTATTAGCTCAGTGTTCTGTGTGTGAATGAATAGCTCTCTTTCAGTCCACGGAGACTTTGGCCTCATTTTGACTAAAGCTGATCTACGCAAGACCAAGGAACGAAGCAAAACAAAACATAAAGCTGGAACAAGTACAAAACCTGAAGTGCATTTAGCAGTCTTGGATGGAGCAGCCTATACTTAGCAAGGAGCTTGTGAACTTGCAGACAACTGCAAAACCTCCAGAACCTTTTGTACACCTCCCAAAGACCAACAGGCTTTGTCTGGCGCTCTCTCTGGGGAGCCGAGATGGCTGCTGTTCTCCTAAGTGCTTATTATTTGGAAACAAATATTCCCTGCTCTCTAACAGAACAATTTATTTGAACAATTGCCCCCATTAGCCTCTTCTCAGGTGATCCATTTTAAATATCCCCAAGGAATGATTGTATGCCGGGGAATCTGCAGGGAAACAGCCTTGGTGTGCATCCAAAATTATTCAAGAAAATCCACCTCCATACAAAGCACCACCTTGTATTTATTTAACTTTTATCTGATTCTTTGTTCCTCAGAGCAGATTGCACACACCTCACCCGTGCAGCCTCCCTGACTGAGCCAAGAGACCTGATTAGCTTTAACAATGTAGCCGCAGTATAAGTCTCTCTCTGAGCCCTCCAGAACAAAATCTTGATTATTTATTTAACGCATTCGTAGGTGTCCCACCCAATTTCCTTCAAGGGACCCAAGGGGAGCAAATGACTCTCATTCAGGTACTTGCTGAATCTGTTTAGTTCAGAGAAGCATTTACATTAGTCAGCTTCCAGCCACCTTCTGGGGCCTAGAGGTTGCCCATTTGCTAATAGTATTGGTAAAGGTTTTCTGGGAAGGAATGTAAGTCAGTGACAGAACATCTACAAGGTCCCAGGTTCAATCCCTGACATCTCCAGGTAACATAGGGAGAGATCTGAAACCATGGAGTTCTAGTGCTGATCAGTGCAGGGATAGTCAATTTTGGTTTCTCTGCCATTTTTGATTTCTCATTTTCTCCATATTTCCACATCAGTTTGCCAGCATTTTTGTGCCACTTTCTCCTAATAGACACATTTTGGCATTCCCTACTACTGTTTCCAGCAGCAGTTATCCAGAAGCGCTACTGCCTCCATAGCATAGCCATCATGCCTAGTAGACGTCCATAGTCTTATTCTCCAGAAATTCTGTCCAATCCTCTTTTAAATCCATCAAAGTTGGTGGTCATCACTGCTTCCTGTGGCAGTGAGTCTCACAGTTTACTTGTGCTCAATGTCAAGAAGTGCTTTATTTTAGCTGACCTGAATCTTCCAACATTCGGACTTCCGGTTTGCTGCCATCACTGAAAGGCGAGGACTGCCTTGGGCTCTGAGGCCCCTGGCACTACGGAGAAGGGGTATTGCCACACGGGCGATGTGGCCACCCGGAAAAACATCAGATTTGGCTTTCTGAGGGCATGGTTCATCCAGCGGTGCTCTTTAAGTCCTTTTTTTCTGCCCGGTTGGCCAGTTAGAGCCACAGAGAGCAGGCAGAGGGGACGGAGCCTTGGATCGATACG
The DNA here is from genome assembly GCF_965207765.1 of Zootoca vivipara. Taxonomy (NCBI): domain Eukaryota; kingdom Metazoa; phylum Chordata; class Lepidosauria; order Squamata; family Lacertidae; genus Zootoca; species Zootoca vivipara. The sequence goes on along the minus strand of NC_142586.1, from coordinate 33,100,652 downwards.
CTTCCTCCGCAGTCGCGAAGCTCCGTGCCGATGGTGAAAGAGCAGCAAATACCTCCAAAATTATGATTTGCTTGTAAGTAATTTCAAGATTTGTTTTATTTGGAAAAAATTGGGCGAAAGGAAGTGGATTAAAAAACGGAGGTCGATCCCTTCCCTACCGAGTGGGCTATGACGCAGCGATCTTGACAGCAGCCATAACCACGAACAGAATTTCTCCCGGTGGGAGAGGAGGAACTCTCAAAAAAGGAGAACAATTGACCTCCCTTAGCGGCAGGACTAAGGGAAGAAAGTATATATAATTGGAACCTGCAAAAAATTTTGGTTCGAATTTGTAAAAGGAGCAAACTCCCTGTAGCCTGGGACGGGAACCGGGAGCGGAGATTAGTTGCTACAGTGTTACACTGCAAAGAGAGAGAATGGAATGTTTCCAGCATTGTAACTTTTTGATTTGCATGGAGGATTTAACAAGTGATTTAACAAGCGCAAAGATTGACTTTTGAATAGTAAAAACGAGGTGAAATCAATAAAATCAAGAGAGAGGAATTCAGCAAGAAGAAATTTATTAAATTGGTCGGGATATTGATTCAAGTGAATGCACCATTTTGGTCAAGGCAGTGTACTCTCTTGATGTAATTTGAGACAACAAAGAGCGGAAATGGAGGAGACTCAATTTATTCAGATGGACGAACATTGTTGGGGGATCTTGCTGGAAAAAGCACTAGAAATCTTAGCCGTCTGCAAAGCTAACGGAAGAGACATTGTTGATAATAACCGGGCTGACCAGAAACAACAATCTGCAACTCCAACGGAGAACGATTCAAACAAGAACTCTGACTGTAATCGTAACGATGAGGGGCAAAAAAATAGAAACTCGATGCTGCCCGTAAGAGGGGGAGCTCGAATTACAGTGAGTGTCCAAGAAGCTCCAAAGACTGATAAGAAGGCGGGGAATCGCTCTCCCCCGGTGGGAGAGGAGGAGCGCGGTCCCAGTGCCGCTAGAAGATTTCATACCAGAGACAGAGACTTTCTGGAAGATGTTGGAACATACAATAGAAAAATACAGGATGAAAGAAAAGGGGTTGGGGGGGAAAGGAATGAACTGGAGTGGGTCAGAGCTGGGATTGGATGAAAAAAAAAGTGATTTTCATATGATTTTGGGACGGATTAAATTGGTTTGACATGGGTATTTGGTTTGATATGGGCATTTGGGAAAACCGGAACCAGGAGGGGGTGTTGGATCTAGATACATATGAGGAAAACAAAATGAGAAAATGAGAGTTGATAAATTTGTGAACCATTTTTGAGGGGAAATTAAAGGCTAAGGGGTAATAATAATAGATAATTATGATTTGGATGTTTTTTGATAAATGGGGGAAATGGTATTGTTTTATATTAAAAAATAAGAGCAAAAAATGTTATTTTTAAAAAAGAAGTAGAAGCTGTATATTTTGGGGGATAAGGAGCTCGGGAAAGAGGGGTCGAGGAAGTCAGAATTGATTATAAGCATGATTTTTAATATAGAATGTTTATTTTTATTTTTTATTTCTTTTCTTTTTAAGGAATGTCTTTTTCCTTTTTTTGGTGTTTTTGCCTTTTTTGTACTTTTCTTGTTGTCTTTTTGTATTGGCTATGTAAAATTATTTTCTTTTTCTATTTTGTATGAAACTGTTCAATAAATATATATTTTTTAAAAAAATGAATCTTCCAACATTCAGCGTCATTGGATATCCACAAGTTCTAGTATTATGAGAGAGAGAGAGAGAGAGAGAGAGAGAGAGAGAGAGAGAGAGAGAGAGAGAATCTTTTCTCTACACAATTTCTATATGCCATGCATAATTTTATAAACTTTTATCATGTCACCTCTTACTTGCCTTTTCTCTAAACTAAAAAGTTTCAAATGTTGCAACTTTTCCTCACAAGGAAGTCCCTCCATTCCCCTTGGTCATTTTGCTTGCTCTTTTCCAACTCTACAATATCCTTTTTGATGTGTGGTAACCAGAACTCAACACTGTATTTCAAATGCTGCCACACCATGAATTTGTACAATGACTTTGATTTATATAACAGCATTGTTCACATAATGCTTAAATATATTTTGTTGTTACATCTGAACCAAACCCCTATAAACTTTCCTCATTCATCTTAGCCAAGGAGATGTCACCTAGAGTCCACTTCCTACCTCACACATTGCATGCTTTACAACAATTTCTAAATGTTGCAGTTATTCCTTACTTATCATTTCCCTCCTATTAATTGCTTAAGGTCACCCTTGTCATACATATGGAACACATCAGCTTTTCCATTGCCTTTCTGTCCCTCACTCACATGGTTATTTTCTTATTTATGCCCAGTTAAATTGTGTAATTAAATTCCTCCATTACTGAAAAAGGAGTTGGAGGGGGAAATCATTCATATTCATTTGAAGTGTAATTAAGATTACTTAATTATTATTAAGCAGGCTTTTGTTTTGGGGAAATGTTGCATTTCATTTGCTGCATGAAAATTTCTAATGTTTTCTAAGTAAAGCAGACTTTTGGGGTGCTTTTGATCTACATTTGTTTTCCTTGAGAGTTTTAATAGTTGTTTTCTAGTTATCTTTTACACACACAAACCCATAAAATCTCTCTCTCTCTCTCTCTCTCTCTCTCTCTCTCTCTCTCTCTCTCTCTCTCTCTCTCTCTCTCACACACACACACACTATTAAATTAAAAAATTCCTTCAGTAGCACCTTAAAGACCAACTAAGTTTTTATTTTGGTATGAGCTTTCGTGTGCATGCACACTTCTTCAGATACACTGTATCTGAAGAAGTGTGCATGCACACGAAAGCTCATACCAAAATAAAAACTTAGTTGGTCTTTAAGGTGCTACTGAAGGAATTTTTTTATTTTACTTCGATCCAGACCAACACGGCTACCTACCTGTAACCAGAACTATTAAATTACTTCATGATATGCAAACTGCCTTGGGAACATTTGCAATCAAAGCTGATATGGAAATGCACTTAGAACAACTGTTTATATAAAGAAATTATAGAGGGGGGAGGGACAGAGAAAGAGAGAGGGGGGATGTAATACAAGGTAGGAACAATCTTCTAGGGAATCTGGACTTCTTGCACTCAGTTTAGGGCAGGGGTCAGCAACCATTTTCAGCAGGGGGCCAGTCCACTGTCCCTCAGACCTTGTGGGGGTCTGGACTATATTTTTTGGGGGGGGAATTGAACAAATTCCTATGCCCCACAAATAACCCAGAGATGTATTTTAAATAAAAGGACACATTCTACTCATGTAAAAACACACTGATTCCCAGACCATCCACGGGCCGGATTGAGAAGGCGATTGGGCCAGATCCGGCCCCCGGGCCTTGGTTTACCCACCCATGGCTTAGGGCCTGATTTCACAGAGATTAGCACAGACAGTAATTCCATGTGTGCATGGCCCAGAAAGAAAGGAATCCTCACCAGGTAAGATTAGAAGTCCCAAGTTTCTGTCTCGACTCTTACCACTTTACATTGATTTCTTCACTTATTAACTTGGAAATGTGAAAACGCGATCGTTAATTAATATCTGGATTTCTAGCTAAGCAAAGAACGGTGAGCTTCTTTTTCACATTTTGCTGAAAAGTTGACGGAATGGTAGAAGCAGATGCTGCAGATTAAGCGTGCACGGTGTTAAATCAACAATTCCCTTTGTTTTGACACCTTTTTCTTCCCTTTGTGCTTTCACTATGGCTTGTCAAAAGCTCTGTGTCACAAAGATTTCCACATGAATATATTTCCAAGGTTTCCTCTTTGGGCCAGTTATTTAAGATAATTCCCCACCACCACCACCAGGATCAACCCTGTCTCGCATTCCAGTGCCTCCTCCCTGTCTGCTTTGCTAGGCCATGGATGTCTTCATTATTTATTACTTTTCTGCATGACTGTCAAGGCATCTAAACTCCTTTGGAATGAGAGATGACTGCAGACAGTGGCAATTAAGATTCTCAGCACGTTCCCTTCCTTTGGCCTGTTTGATATAATGTCGTGCGTTCCCCCTCCCCTTTGCATTTCTCACGGAATTCCTCCTATATTTCAGTTCACTAATTGTCAGGGCATGCTAGCATTGCAGAGTTTCCCTTTGACAGAAGGATAATATTTGGCACAGAGAGAAGCAGGGAAATGCTGGGTCCTGAATGCAGCAGGCATTGTCTAATTTGACGCTCTCTAAGGCCTGGTGCAAATCCAGGCCATTGTAAAGATTACCCATCTAGAAACAAGCTATTGGGGAAAACAAAATTTCATTTCTAGTTTCTTAGCTCTTTACACAAAAGGATGACATGCACTTTTGCAAGCATCTGCCTTTGCTTGGTTAGGTAGCTGTTAACTCTGTGGCTTTAACTAAGCCTCTTTGATCTGACAGCTTCATAATATTGATTATATTAAAAACACACCTGTGAGAATCATCCATGCTTTCATGTGAATGGAATCAAAGAGCAAAGCAAAACAGTGGCGCTATTCATTACACTGAAAGGTGAAACGAAATGAGTGGATGGCCTTTCGCTATTGATAGCTTCTCCATCTTGCTTTCATATGAAGGGGGACAATTTCACTTTCATATCTGTCCTCTGATGTTTGAATTTCAAATTCATCTGCATTGATTCAAAAGTACATTGTCATACTTGCATACTTGCCTAATAAGACATGGGCCTTTGACAGATTCAGTTCATCCTTATGGGTTATAGTTCCCTGCTTGACAAAGTCATTTAAACAAATCATTGATAGGTTCAGTAAACCCAAATGACCGCCTTCTCTGATTCATGGGGAAGTGTGATCATCTTTATGAGAAAGGTGCTTTTATGCTTTGGGCTGACATATGCATAGAGAATATTGGCTTTTTCTCCGCCTGTGTGAATATATATGTATATCTATAAAGATAAGATAAAGATAGATATCATGTTGGCAACATCCCTTCTATGTATCTAATATGTCTATCACAGTTATAGCCCAATGAGTTCAAGGCTGCATACTTGGTCCCACCCACTCCATTTTATCTTCATAGCATTCCCGAACATAGCTGCCAAGTTTTCCCTTTTCTCGCAAGGAAGCCTATTCAGCATAAGGGGAAATCCCTGTAAAAAAGGGATAACTTGGCAGCTATGTTCCCGAAGAGTAGGGTAGGCTGACAGATGGTAACTAACCCAATGTCTCTTCACTGCCCTTCATGAATGATCACAGATTGGAACCTAAGCCTATCCACTATAGCACATTGGACCTCTAATTATATCCACTGAAAAATTCAAGCACTAGTTGCTGGTAGGGACATGTATACCTATATCAGGCTTTCTGGGGTTTCTGGGTCCTTGTTGAGCCTGGTTAGAGCACATGAAGATTGGAATCCTTTTGGGAGGAAGATTCACAAGAGATGACCTTCCGGTTAGAAATCCTGGCGAAAAATATATGGAAATCCTTTAGCTATAGAATTCGCTGTGAATGCATCTAAGTGTAAAATAATCAGTAACCTATCCAATTGCAAAAGGAGAGCTATGGCTTATAAACATTCTTTAATATTGCCTGTCTTAGAATGATTTCTGTGCCCCAGTCTCACTGTATATTATTCAATTTATATTCTCTGTGCTTCCATATGCCAGTTTCTGTAAATCTAGATTGCTAAATCATTATATTGTATAAGTGTGGCTTCAAGCAGATCTTAAGTCTCAATTGTGTTACAATGTAGGCAGGCCACAGATGCTAGTAATAGTGTAATTTCATTAGGCTATCCCAGGGACTATTCATTGTTCAGTACCTAAGGCTGCATGGGACTTAAAGATAAGGAACTGCTAAGCAAAGGAGAAGTGAGTGCTATTTGTATCTCATATCTTGATATTATTGTGGTAAAAATAAAAAAAGACCTCTGCTGCTTATTCTCATGTACAATGTAGCCCAAAACATGTCTAGAGAAAAGTAAGCCCCATTAAGTTTAAGGAAGTATATATAGTAGCACAGCCTTTAAAGAAAATATTTCGCACCCTGCATGATCTTGTAAGTAAAGTAAGTATCATACAAGACTGCTATTGTTCATCAGTCACATCTACATGACATTGATAAGAGGGCTAAACCAAAAGATGTGTGTGTAGAGGGGAATCCTGGAAGAGGATTTTCCAAACAATTTAATCAAATGCAAGAACAGACATTTCAGGAACTTTCCCCCCTCTTCAGAAGCAGAACATTTGCTCTGAAAATGTTTCTGGGCAAACATTCAGTGCTGCCCTGCTTTTGAAAGAGGCGACGTGCACCAACGTACATACAGGTCCTACATTTCTTACCCAGAAGCATAGCTGCCATGTTTTCCCTTTTCTCGCGAGGAAGCCTATTCAGCATAAGGGAAAATCCCTGTAAAAAAGGGATAACTTGGCAGCTATGCCCAGAAGGAAAAAAAAAAACTTTCCTTATTTGCCCACAGCACTGTGGAATCCATGTAGGCCATGCTGTCTCTATGCCCCCTCAAGCCACTCCCACCCACCCCACTCATTCAAGTGGGTCCCATGACTCTCAGAGGAGACTACAGGGAACGTGAAGTGCTATCAATGGGAGGAGGAGACATGAAAGTCATCTTCTGCCTGCACTTCCCAGGACCCAAGCCTTTTAAGTTAAGCATTTCTTCCAATATTGTTTAATCTACTGTTTTAGGTGTCTTGATGTTCTTTCCATTATTCTCGAACCATATGCAAGTTTATCAGATGCAATATATCCAAAGTATTTGGTATTCTCTGATGAAGTGAATTATTTTAACCCGGGCATAGCATTTGCCTTTTCCCCTAGGATTCTCCTCTACAAGTCCTTCAGTTACCTGATATGAAGTTAATGCCCGGCATTCATAACAGGTAATTATGGTTTATGTTGTTAAAGCACCTTGGGTTCTTATAAAACAGGGACGGGAAACTTTTGCCTCTCCAGCTGTTGCTGGACTCCCAACTTGCATCATCCCTGACCATCAGTTACGTCACTTTGGGCTCACAGGTGTTGAAATAGGGCCAAAGGTTCCCCTATAGAAGGATGCTGCTACTGAATAATAGTTTCCTTTGTGAAAGGATTTTTTTTTTTATGCCTTATGAAACTTGCAAGCAATCTTGTGTCATAGCCTGTTTATCCCCAGGGTGTTGCAACCCATACTCTTCATGTTTGGTAATGAATGGAATCAGATGTGGAGCCAAATTTAATGAGTTGCTAGAAAGTGCACATCTACATGGGCTTGCAGAGCATAAAGCATCAAGATACTATAAGTGTTCATGCATATCTCTCATCTCTAACAAGGGAAATTGTTAACACGCTCTGCGGATTTTACTTTTAAATTGCCAAACAGTAGAAAGAAAGTAATTAACTTGGCCTGAAGCATACACTTACCTTGGGAACTAGACTGGCAGAAAAAGAAACATTAACAGTGCAGCCTTATACATGACATAGAATCATAGAATTGTAATGCTGGAAGGGACCCCAAGGGTCATCTAGTTCAACCCCCTGCAATGCAGGAATCTGCTAAAGCATCCATGACAGATGGCCATCCAACCTCTGCTTAAAAACTCCCAATGAAGGAGGGTCCACCACCTTCTGAGAGAGTCCATTCCACTGACAAACAGCTCTTGCAGTCAGAAAGCTATTCCTGATGTTTAGTTGGAATCTCCCTCTTGTAACTTGAAGCCATTGGTTTGGGTCCTACCCTCTGGAGCAGGAGAAAAAAGTTTGCTCCATTTTCCACGTGACATCTCTTTAGATATTTGAAGGTGGTTATCATATCTCTTATGTGGAGATGGGTATCTACAGCTCCCATCAGCCACAGCCACCATGGCCAATTATTATGGATGATGAGTGTTGTAGTCCAATACACCTCGAAGGAAGAAGGTTAGGGGTGTCCAACTTCTCTTGCTGCTAATCACCAAGTCACCAAAACTTCTTTTTAGTTGGGAGCCGTATGTAGAATGAAGTGGGCTCCAGACTTCCCCTCCATCTCTGCACATTCGTTAGAATGACCGAACAGAACTAACAAGGAGAACATTGGAAGCTTCCTTGGACTGTTGGTCCATCTAGCTCATCATTATTTACGGTGACTCTCCAGGGACATTCCCAGCCCTAACTGGAAATGCCAGGAATAGGACCTCGGATCTTTTGCATGCAAAGTAGAAGTTCTACCATTGAGCTTTGGCGCTCCATCAACTTCTGCATGTACAGCTAAGCACACCTGTGCAGCTATATAAACCACCCTATGATCTTTGGATGAAGGGCAGTATAGATATTAATAATAATAGTAATAATTATATACAGCCAAGGATTCCAGATCTGTACAGATCTGTTTTTGTGCTTTAAATATGGGGGGGGGCATTGCCCTCTCATCCCATCCATATGCCTTTATTTGATGCATGAGCACATCTGAAAAAGGCTCAAGTAGTGAACATATGCACCTGTGAGTTGTTTCCAAGTATACTGATCTATATGCTGAATAAAATGGCTCTCACATCCTGAAGTAAGAAAGTTCAAACTCTTAATAACTCCCGATTGATGAACTGAAGCTTAGATATATTCCAGCAACTCTGGCCCAATGAATGGTCTGAATATGGAACCAATTTCAATGAACTGCTGCACAGCTTGTGAGTGTTTGAGCGCCTGCTCTATCTTTCTAACTGTGAGCATCATATAGGGGAGAAATTGTGCTGGTTACTTAAGAAACTCTCTATTACTGAACCGGTGCAAAACAATTTCCAGTAAATAGAGACTTCCTGGGTCTTGCACTCAAAAGAAAAGGAAAATCTATGTGTAGCTGGACTGAAAAACAGAAACAATCAACTATTTGTAAATATTTATAACTATTGTTTTCTATATTCACTTCTTTCTGAAGTGGTATAAGACACAAAACACCCCATGTTCATGAAACAGTAGAGTTTTAAAATAGATGTTTTGATGCTAAGAAATTTTATTATAGTTTCTCTTCCCCAGTTATTCTTAATTTAATTTATTCAGATATTATTGGCCTTCTCTTACACCCTGCAGTTTAATTTGTTTATATGTCTGAGCATCACCCCTTGATAAATTCCCCAGCCCTCAGAAATATTCACATGAATGCAGAGTGGACAGAAAAGTATTCACTGTTATTTATTCATACAGCTCATCAGTAGATGTTTTTCAGCATCAGGATCAAATATTTCACAATACCTGCCATTGAGTATTTGCCAGATGCCAACTATGTCTTGTGCCATGCAATTCTATGTGTGTTCACTCAGAATTAGGTTGCACAGTGTTAAATCAGACTATGCATAGGATCACTGCCTTTTAAGTGGATATCTGGGATTCTAAGCAGCTCAGAGGGATATTTGTTAACTTCACTGAACACAGGATATTTATAACAAGTTCAGATTTGTCCTGTTCTACTTTTGGTTATGCATTTCAAACATCTATACCCTGCCTTTCCATTGAAATACTAGGGTGGCTTACAACTCTAGTTAAAACAGAAGTACGCAACATAAAAAATAAAAATAATTGAGAGAAAGAGTAGCAGGAAGAAGACAAAACATCAGCAGTTGGACAGGCTAAATACCAGCTGACAGATAAAAGTATTGGTTAGCTGGTAGAAGTAGGGATGGGTTTCTCATTTTTTCCCAGTCTTAAATGAAGTTTTGCACATCGCCACATCAGTTTGCTTTTTTAAAAAAAAGTCCTTATGGCATTTTATGGTGAATCTACTTTATGGCCTTATCTACTCATTTTGCAGGCAATTTTGTCTAGCATGCACATTTTTGCAAAGCATATTTTTTTTGCACTCGTTACCTTCGTATATGCATTTTTGCACAAATTGCTTGCAAAATGTGGAGAAGTGAAGATTTTGATGGGTGGCTGTGTTTTGCTTTGCATTGAATGGTTCAAAGCGGTTTAACAGTCAGTCTCTCTTCCCTGGAAAACCAAGGAATTGTAGATTTGGTGGTGGTGGTGATGGGGAATAGGGGTTTCCTAATAACTCTCAGCACTCTTCACAGACCGCAGCCCCCAGGATTCTTTGGGGGAAGCCATGACTGTTCAAAGTGGTATGAAACTGCTGCATTTTTTTTTAGTGCAGATGGGCCCTTGACCTTTGCAGATTCACCCATCCCTACCTAGAGCTAGCCACAAAACTCAAAACCCTTTAGACAGGGAGCAAAGGTATCAGGATCATGGTGAAGCATGTGTAGATATGAGTCAGTACCCTTGAAATATGAACTGGACTTTGGTGCTTGACTATGTTCTTTAAATGCATATACATTCAGGTGGGTCCAGGACTGACTTATAAATGGTTCTGACGTTTACAGTGCATGACAGCTGTTGTGCTGCAGTAAGAAATAAATCTAGACATGTAAAGGGTTGAATACTACTTAGTAGCACAGGCACAGCAGGTAACAGATTGTGAAGGGTAACAGATTGTGCACTAAACACCACTCCAGCAGAGCTTCTTTCGCAAGTTACAAATGCCTAGCACTGTTCCAAAACACTATCACACTGGCCTTCTCCCCAAGGCTCTCAGGTCAGGCTAGGAGAGAACTGCGGGGGGGGGGGGACTTTCTGATGCCTCGACTGAGGCATGTTACAAATGTGAAATTTGCAAAGAGGAGTTTCACTCTGATTTTATGGGATTTTGCCGGTTAGATACAGCACAGCCTAGAAAAAAATAAGGCAGCTTTGATGCCTTTTATTGTGTGTGTTTTTTTAAGAAGCGGGTTTCAGCAATAACTAAAAGCAGGGGTTTAATATAACTCATGCATATTTAACTACAAGAACAAGAAATCAAAGAATGGGAACAAGATTTGTAGGTGGGAAAAGCGGGCAGGAGGAAAACATTATTCAAATGTCTGTTTCATTTCAAAGATTATCAGTGTAGTACCCTGACAATCAAAAGAAATTAAGAGCTTACAATGCTGCTTTGGCAACCATTCAAAGTTAGAAAGTCAAAAGAGATATCCTAACTGTACCTTTAATTGCTAGCATTGTTGACTTTTCAACTATCCCACTGTGACAATATTATAAAGTTTAAATGCTCTGAGTTCCCCCGCCTCTTTTCCTCTGATGTTCTTCCTACCCAGATTCCCTTCGGTGATATATTATTGTTAAAGTAATCTTAGACAGTCTAGAATGTTAAACATTTTATAAAATGCTACTGAGCAAATAACTAACTTGAATTGCTTTTTGAGATCTGCTTAAGAAAGGAGGGGGAGTTGTAAAAGGTTCCCTGAAGGGGATTTTCTCTTTTATATGTGGAAGAATTTGTAAAATTATCTTTAGATGCAGAGGAAAGCAAATGATAATGCATCTTCATGAGTCAGGCGGGTAGATTTTGGGGGAAATACAGTATAGCCGTGTAAAAGTCAATGCTACTATTTTAGGTTGGGTACAGAAAAGGAGACCCCAGAATCAGATCTGGCTCTTGCAGAGAGCCTGGAGGCAACAGCAGTGAACAAAACAGTGGTTTGTAGAATGAGGATTTGCAAGTAGTTCACTGCTTCATCATGGTATTTCATACAGGAACACTAATCACAAAGTCTGATGCTCCCTGTTGCTGGCAAACCTGGGTTAGTTGCAGTGCAATATTGCTGGGAAATGAACATATTTTTAGGTGCCAGGCAAAAACATTTCTCTTCTCCCAGGCCTTTGGCTAATTAAACAATCTATGGCCTTTTAAACTGTGTATGTGTGGAGTTATTCCTTCTGTTGTTACTAGGCTATGTATTTTTGCATTTTTATATTGTAAACCTTCCTGTGATCATCGCATGAAAGCCAGTATAGAAATCTCAACAACAACAACAACAACAACAACAACAACAACAACAACAACAACATGCTCTTAATTTGAAATCCTTAATTAGGAGACACCCTGATTTTCCAATATGCAGTGCTTATATACAACTCCCTGATGTATTGCCTCTGGTGAGTTAACAATTTCATTTGGAGGTAATACACGGCTTTAAAACATTCCGATTTACAGTTCCTTGCACTGCTGATACGTTGGCCTTTTATATGTCATAGTTTTTGGGGGGGGGGGCGGACACCTGTGGTAAAGGGTTTTCTGTTAAAGATACAAGCTTAATGTGCATAAAATGTACTGAAGTTTTTTTAAAAAACTCCCATAAATGTTTCAATCTGAAGAGAGGTTTGCATTAGACAGGAAGTTAAACTCTAGGGCAGTGTTTTTCAACCTTTTTTTGGGCAAAGGCACACTTGTTTCATGAAAAAAATCACGAGGCACACCACCATTAGAAAATGTTTAAAAATGTGCCTATATTGACTATAGATAAAGTAATTCTCTTGAATAGGAATCAAATAAACACAAAGAAAGTATATGTATATGATAACAATGAAACTTCAAGCTTTTTGTATCCAAGCTGACAGTGGTTTGAGATCTGGACCTGCTAAGCCCAAAGCCCCTGGCCCAGTCCCTGGCGCTGTGCTGCTTAACAAAGGCAACAAAAAGGCCACTTGCCTTGATGTCTCCTGCTGTCCCGGGCCGGGCCTTTTCCTCCTCCTTTTTCTAACAGAAAAGGGGAAGGCAGGCCTAGGAGGGAGGTCGCTTGGGGACGCTGTTTTTCGGCTGGCCGACAAGCCAACGACTACAACGTCTTCTGAGGGGGTGGGAAGGGTGGCCACGTGCACGCGAAGGATCCTGACGAGACGCAAGTCAGCCCCGGCTACGCCTGACGCGGAACTCCGAGCAAGGCGGGCTGCGGCTCAAGAGAGCGCTAGGTTTTTCCTCAGTCAGGGCGAACCTCCTGACTTGCCAGCGGCTGGACGCAATGCCAGGGACTAGCGCCGTGGCCAGTTTGAAGCGGCTCGCCAAGGAGTTTCCGTGTGCATTTGCCTTCGCCGCCACCGCAACAACTAAGGAATTGGGGAGGTGCTTCTCGCCGGACCTCTGGGCGCCGCCCGCCGCCCGCGTTCGGAATGGCACACCAGGCAACATCTTGCGGCACACTAGTGTGCCGCGGAACAGCGGTTGAAAAACACTGCTCTAGGGAAATGCAACAAGGAGAGGCTGCAGATTTCAGTTTTGTGTATATGCTAAGTCAGGCATCCACAAACTGCGGCCCTCCAGATGTTTTGGCCTACAACTCCCACGATCCCTAGCTAACAGAACCAGTGGTTGGGAAAGATGGGAATTGTAGTCCAAAACATCTGTAGTCCAAAATATCTGGAGGGCCAAAGTTTGGGGATGCCTGTGCTAAGTGATGGTTCATCCCTCAGAAACCTAAGAACTCAGAGTCTTAGTCCTTGGAGCCAGCAACTCAGCTCAGCATAGTTCTTGCTTGGGATCTCTCTCTGGGACTGTATTAAGGACTTAAAGAAGACTGGACCACATTGCTAGTTTGTTTAAGAGCAGTGTGTTACTTGGTATTTAGCAAAGTGTATTTTGTAACTAGTTTAAGAATGTTTGCAGTGAAGCTTTGAAACTCTTTTCTTATGGTGAAGTCCTTATTCTTTTTCTACTCTGCACAAAGCGCAAATCAGGGATTCCATTCACAGCAACTCTAACACTTTCCTCTCCCAAGGGTTGGCAGATCCTATGAATTATATGAATTATAGTATGCTTAATGTGCTGGAAGTGGCTGCAGTTGGGGAGGAACTTGCAAAATCAGGGAATTCCCCTTTGTAAAAGCAGAGAGCTGTCCCCAGGCCACATCATAGAACTCACTATTGTAGCCAAGAACATTTTGCCAACCTAAAATGCAAAAAGCGTCAGGCTATATATGTCAAACCTGCATTTTATACTCATTGCGGTGTTCTAGTTGACCATCAGCTTGCAGTCCTGATAGAAGATAATGGGCTTTCAATAATTTGTGAGACTAAAAAGAGTGGGGGGTTTGAAGCACAAGCTTTTGATTCTGAGCATCTGCGGACTGAGCTAGACTGGTAAGTGAAAAGTGATTTATATGCGCTGTATATGTGATATAGCATTGTGCCATCAGAAGGCGATGTGGAGTCCCTTTTTTTTTTCTTTCCCTGTTTACAATGCTTTAAACTGAAACACTTGTTTGATGTGCCTAGATCCAGCCTGGGTTAACAGACCTGCTCCAGGTCAAAAGAGAAAAAAAGTTTGATCATCTGCAGTTATTCCAGCAGAACTATTTATCACAATCAGAACATTCCCTCCTACTCTAATTCTTTTCTTCTGTACAAAGACCAGGTCTGGTTGTTGCATGTAGGCAAAGCCCCTTTGGCTTGTCTGAAATGAATAAATGATGCCAAGTACTGGGATTACACCCAGATGCACAACTCTGCCTTGCTGATGAGTCAGATGCTGCAGCTGACAGATCTGCCTTGATCCAGCACACATACATGCCTAAATAATCCATTGATTTCGATAAATTTAAGTGTGCATAACTCTGTGTTGGATTACAGCCCTGGCATGGTGGGTATTAAAGACTGTAGTCATAAAACTGGAAATGGCTTCATGCCGCTCTTTCTTTAAAATATAATTGTGCTGGAAGAGCGAGTGGAAGAATGATTGACAGTGCAGGAGTTGGAAGTTTGATGAGAGGGCAAGCTATTGTTTTCCTATTTCATTTTGTTTTTATCTTGCATTTTTATCATGTGAACTGCCCTGCGATCTTTTTATGAAGTGCTGTATATAAATATTATTACTAATAATAATAATAGATGCTGGGCCCTTACTTATATCTTTGCTTATATTTTAACTGTGTTCTGGTCTGGATCCTAAGGTTAATATATCTCAATTCTGTGTCTTGTGTAAATGCACTTGCATAAGAAAATAAAGGCTCACAGTAAGTGGTGGCAAGGGGAATAATAATCAATAATCAATAATAATAATAATAATCTATTTATACCCTGCCCTCCCCAGCCAAAACCAGGCTCAGAGCTCTATGCATAATGATCCCACATTTGCCTCCTCACAATATTTGTGGGGGATATGTGACAATTGTTTGGCCTGCCCATTATGGATGAAAGAAAGAGCAAAGGTGTAAAATCACAGGGCAGTATATTTGGGCTAAATGTTTGGAACAGCTTCCTTTTAGTGCAGTTCAACAATAGTTCAGAAGATCACAGGAGACTGTGAAATCTCATTCCATACAGATTTTCAGAAGAAAGCTGGAGAAGATCCTATCATGATGGTTTACTTGAGGTAACGGAATGGACCGCATGGTACATTTGGTCCCTTAAAAGTTGCTGATTTTGTTATTCTATCCATGGGCACAGAGTAGCATCTGATTTTTACCTCTTAGTTGCAGCACTGTTTCTACTGTGCCTTGAGGGAGGGGACACATTTTGAGGCTTAGCCTTAACATTATCATTGTTTTATGTAGATTTTGTAATGTTCTTTTGATACGCTCTATTCAGAGAAACATGGAATACAAATCGAACCGATAAAATAAATAAATAAGACAGGTGGCGATTCTGTTCATTTCAATCGCAAAAGACAAAAGTGATCTTCACCACTTTTATAATGCGGGCAATATAATTTCAGCAAGTAATTCTTTATTACATCCAGTAGCTTCTTGTTGAGTCAGTCTATAACCTTTAGAAAGCATGAGGTACCTTTCCTATGAAGCTGTCAGCTTGCGTTCCACGCAGCAAAATATTATGGTGGCGGAAAAGCAGACTTTGAAAGTCAACAAACTTGACTTGTGCCTCAGTAATGAGCAGTTTGCGCAACTGAAGTACTTTTTAAAGAACTGCTTCTGCAGACTTGAGCTGGTCACCTTCACGAATATCTACAGGGAAGTGTGTGTGTGGAGTGGGGGGAATTATATTTAAATCTGATGATAAAACCCCAATGAAATCCTAACTCTTGCAAATCAATTCCTGCTATTTAGGAATGCAATAAAGTTCATTTAGGTTTTTGAAGAGCATCCATCCATCAAGGTATTAAGTAGTGTGATATCATACTGTGAGGTAAAAAGCTTATTGTATTGATATGGAGCTTTAGTATACTCTGGTGTTGCCTCTGATTCACAAAGCAATTAGCCAATAATGTTTAAAAGTTATGGCTAATTTAACTAATGGTTAATAGAGCTTAGTAAAACTGTCAGAGTTGATGAGCCCTGTGAGATTTTGTGCAAGAACACACATTAAACTTAGGATCCTCGTCTCATTTTGGCAGTTTAATCGGCACCCTGAATGATAGCCTGTCTCGTGATATGAAAAATAATAATATGGTTTTTGAAAAAAAATATCTTTAATACTTGATTGGACGCAGTTACACAAGGTTTGTCTTTAGATGTAATAATTGAGGTTGCATCTAAGAGACAGGCCCCATATTACCTGGACCCACTTTTTGCTGTACTAGAATAATCTGTTCTTCTAAACCAGGGATGAGGAACCTGTGGCACTCCAGATATTTGTTGAACTACAACTCTCACCATTCTTGAGCAATGGCCATGCTGATTGAAGCTGAGGGGAGCTAGGGCTGGGCAATATCTGGTTTTCAACAAAATAAAAAAATTCCTTCAGTAGCACCTTAAAGACCAACTAAGTTTATATTTTGGTATGAGCTTTCGTGTGCATGCACACTTCTTCAGATACACTAGAAACAGAAGTGTCAGACCCTATATATATACAGAGGGTGGTGGGGGTGGGTGGGAATGGGAGATGGGCTGATGGGAGTGGTAAACCTGTAGATGGGTGTTAATGGCTGCTGATGGCTGCAATTAGTCCTGGGCTGAGGTGCTAAAGAGAGCTTGATCATGCATAATGAGATAAGAATCCGATGTCTCTATTCATCCCAGCTGCTTCCATGGTTTTAAGCTTGGTAATGATTTCCAATTCAGCAACTTCCCTTTCCAGTCTGTTCCTGAAATTTCTCTGTAATAAAACAGCTGCTTTGAGATCTTGTATAGAATGTCCTGGGAGATTGAAGTGTTCTCCTACTGGTTTTTCAGTCTTATGGTTCCTGATGTCAGATTTATGTCCATTTATCCTTTGGCGTAGGGTTTGGCCTGTTTGTCCAATATAGAGAGCTGAAGGGCACCGTTGGCATTTGATGGCATACACAATGTTAGAAGATGAGCAATTAAATAGAGACATCAGATTCTTATCTCATTATGCATGATCAAGCTTTCTTTAGCACCTCAGCCCAGGACTAATTGCAGCCATCAGCAGCCATTAACAGCCATCCACAGGTTTACCACTCCCATCAGCCCATCTCCCATTCCCACCCACCCCCACCACCCTCTGTATATATATAGGGTCTGACACTTCTGTTTCTAGTGTATCTGAAGAAGTGTGCATGCACACGAAAGCTCATACCAAAATATAAACTTAGTTGGTCTTTAAGGTGCTACTGAAGGAATTTTTTTATTTTGCTTCGACTCAGACCAACACGGCTACCTACCTGTAACTGGTTTTCAACATTCTTTAAAAAAAACACACAGAAAAACACCACCATGTGGCAAAACAATTGGGCTTCATAACAGCATACCTTTGCTTCACCAAGTGAAGCCCTTCTGAGCATCCCGTCCTCAAATTTTTATAACTGCCACCTTGGAAACAGCATCATTTCATTTTTTATCAGAGCAGCTGGTGAAGGCAGAAGCCCAGAATGTTTTTTCTACATTAATAAAACAAATACTCTTGTTAATAACAGGGAAGAGAGCACTATTTTTAAGGCTGTGCATGTTCTCCAATCCAATTTAGAGCCCAATCCAGAACCTTGGGAAGCCTCCCACAACCTAACCCAGATCCAGTCTCTGAACCAAATTGAGGGTTGTGTGTGCATGGTTTAATTAGGGTTTAACATTTGAATACATAATCCTTGATAGAAAATTCTCCCAGGCTGTGCATGTGATCAGCCAAAGGAGGTCAAGCACTATCACCACCAAACAGACAGTCAACACCACTTCTTTCTGTGAATTCCATTTAACAGCTTCCATAATGAGGGTTGATTTTTTGTTTTTAAATAGACATATGGCCTTGGTATTTCTTCCTTTTTGGCTTCTTCCATAGAGTGTGTGGGGCAAGCTCACTCCCATTCGAGGGATAGTGGGGCAGGATAATTTCACATGGAAACTTTTACTCATGCACATGTCTAGTGTTGCTATACACCCGAGTTTTCCCGGGCATTTTCCCAATTTTCAGAAATTCCACCCAGATGCTATTTCCGATGGGTGAATCCCAGATATGCCCAGGAAATTCCAGGCGTATGGAAGCCCTATGCATGCCACACAACTCAAGCAGCTAAGCAGCCCAACATGATGTGTAAGTGTTTAGGGCCTCAAATCTATAGCTTGAAGCACAGTGGTGTGGAAGATAAAATTGAGCACTCGCATTGCCCTCAGACCAAGTGCTATCGAAACAATTTATTATTATATTCTGGAGCTCCTGAAACCATTATTCTGCAATTGATCTTGATGCATTGCATCAACAACTGCGGGAGGATTTATTTCATAAATCGTTGGGAGACATAAAAACTCTCAAATGATTAAACAAAAGGGAATTGTGGAAAGGTAATCTGAGCCACATTTCCCACAAAAAAGCAATAACAACAACTATAGCGTATGAACGGCATTTTGGAAGCCCCTTGTCTGGAGGAAACGAGCCTTCTTGAATGGGCTTCATGTTTTATTCATGCCGCATAGTGCGCTTTTACAAGCTGCTATGCCTTCCACAAGACTCATGTGACAGAACAGATTCCCTTACCTTCAGAAATCTCAGCACCCCACTGTGTGAAGTTCACTAGCTTCCAAGCATACAAATACACAGAACGCACCAGATAACTCTGGTTGCAGGAAGCAAAAGTTTTTCTGTGAGACAACAACAGCAAAAAAAAAAAAAAAAATCCAAGCCACAGACAGAAAATAATCACTGAAGAAAATGTTGTGATTAGACAGAAGAGAGGATGAAATTACGAAACTTTCAGAGTGCAGGGTTTGAGGAAGACGAGCAACCAAACTCACATCTTCCCTTACCTGCTGGGATCCAGGATTCAGCCGCTCTGCACACTTTTTTTTTTTTTTTTGCATTCAACAGGAATGGCAAGAAACAATTATCAAAGAGATATGTTGTTATACAGTGCAGATTCCTCCTCCTTAAAAAAAAAAATTCAGAATATTTCATGCTAGCAGAGCCTGTCTAAGACATTTTGCTGTCTGAAGTGAAGGCGAATATGGTGCCTCCACCCTGTTCCATGTGTAGAAGATGATAAGACTGGAAATTAAAGCATATGTTAATACTGGCAACAGGAGAGAATCCCCACTGCATTGTAGAACAGTAGATTAGCTTAGGTGGTACAGGAAATACTAGTTTAGGTGTGTGTTTGTGGGGGTGTGTGTGTAGGGAAACAGTGGTAGGATCCCTTCCCTGCAGGATCTGACACTTGAGTCAGCTGCTTCACTCTTCTTAATCAAAGCATTCGGCCTTTGACAGTGTCATGGTTGCAGTTACGATGGACATAGCAACATGATTCAGTCCCCTTTCAGTCTCGCCAATACTCAATCACAGATCCGTTCTATCTTATTTTGTCTGGATTTTTTTTTGAAAGACGGTGTTAAAAGTCTGCACTTAACTTGCACACATTTTGCAACCACGCTGTGCATAAAAGAGCACTTTTTGAGGCTTCCCAGCGCATTTTTCTATAAAACATTTTGATGTTTTTGATGTATTCTATTTCTACGCCACGTTTCATTCAAATGAACCCCAAAGCGGTTTACAGACAATAAATAATAATAACTTGATAGAACAGAACAGAACATCTCAAATACAGCATAAATCATATAAAATAATTGACAAATCATCGGTGAAACAATTACAACCTAGAAAAACAGTGTTAGCTTATTTTTTAGCTGTTGCTTTGTTAAGTATCACAATTAAAGCAAATGTCATGTTATATGATTAACAAAACATCTAGATCTAGGGAAGTAATAGTACCACTGTATTCTGCTCTGGTCAGACCTCACCTGGAGTACTGTGTCCAGTTCTGGGCACCACAGTACAAGAAGGATACTGACAAGCTGGAACGTGTCCAGAAGAGGGCAACCAAAATGGTCAAAGGCCTGGAAACGATGCCTTATGAGGAACGGCTTAGGGAGCTGGGTATGTTTAGCCTGGAGAAGAGAAGGTTAAGGGGTGATATGATAACGATGTTCAAATATATGAAATGATGTCATATAGAGGAGGGAGAAAGGTTGTTTTCTGCTGCTCCAGAGAAGCGGACACGGGGCAATGGATTCAAACTTCAAGAAAGAAGATTCCAGCTAAACATTAGGAAGAACTTCCTGACAGTAAGAGCTGTTCGGCAGTGGAATTTGCTACCAAGGAGTGTGGTGGAGTCTCCTTCTTTGGAGGTCTTTAAGCAGAGGCTTGACAGGCATATGTCAAGAATGCTTTGATGGTGTTTCCTGCTTGGCAGGGGGTGGACTGGATGGCCCTTGTGGTCTCTTCCAACTCTATGATTCTATGAAAACAACATAGCATTTTCATAATCTATAGAACAATATTAACAACACTAACAAAATAGCAACCATAACATAAACTAAGCACTGGTTTGTACACAAACCAGGTATTTTGCACACCAGAAGTGCAGTGCAAAGTCTGGAGAAACCTGCAATCTGACTAGGAGCATTGGATTAGGTTGGCCTGCTGCAAAAGGGGGGAGGGCATAACTGAATCCTTCCCCATCCCAATGACCCAGTAGGGTTTATGGCAGTTGAGTGTACTTTTAAGAGATTGTTTTGGAGAGAAAAGGAAAGAGAGAAAGAATAATTAGATGTGCCATTGTTATGTCCTGTTGTTAGGAGCCCTCAATGGAGCTCGCACATACGATTTTGTTATAAATTTTGACACACAATGCCCCTCCTAATTTGTCTAGATAGAAGCTCTAAGGTTTTCTATCTCTGAAATGAAAGAAAGCATACCAGTAGCAGATGGCGCTTGCAAAATAAACACAATAGTAAATGATGATTATTTGAATCCGACTGAAACCAAATTGCTTCCAATGAAGGCAATAGACTCATTTCTCATTTTGTATTTTTTATCTTTGAAAAAAGAGGTCAGCTTTATTTTCTCACAACCACAACAGGAATTGGGTGATGACATTGGGACTACAGTAGATTAGCAGGGTTTCTTATCTTGGTATGGTCTCTAATGAAGAATGATGGAGGGAAATAAGAAGCAGCGGAACATTGCTTTCAATCAGAGGGAAAGTCATAGCTAGCTGAAAAGGCTTTATTGCTTCCTTGAAGAAATGGCATTTTGCACACTGTTGGGGACACATCAGTCACAAATGACACAGAAACAAGGCATGGGGAATTCCACACTCATTCAGAAATTTACAGAGAGAGAGAGATTAGTAGCACAATCCTACCCATATATGTTCAGAGGAACTTGGACACAGGTAACTGGTAAATCCGTGCATGCTTACTCAAAAGTCTTTATGTGTTTAATGGAGCTTAAACCCCAGAGTCGGTCACGACTGGACCTAATGGTCAGGGGTCACTTTACTTTACCTTTACTCCCTGTCCTGCCAACCTAGCAGTTCGAAAGCACGTCAAAATGCAAGTAGATAAATAGGAACCGCTACAGCGGGAAGGTAAACGGCGTTTCCATGTGCTGCTCTGGTTCGCCAGAAGCAGCTTTGTCATGCTGGCCACATGACCTGGAAGCTGTCTTCGGACAAACGCCGGCTCCCTCGGCCAATAATGCGAGATGAGCGCGCAACCCCAGAGTCGGTCACGACTGGACCTAATGGTCAGGGGTCACTTTACTTTACCTTTACTCCCTGGTGAAAGTACAGATGATTGCAACCTTCAATGCAGATTTTCCTTCTTTTTATCATTACACTAATTCCATTTTAGCTACATCATCCTGTTTGACTCTTCAGCAAATGCCCCAAAGCAGCAATTGTATGTGTAATGTCCTGTGTGTAAATTAACCAGGCCTTGTCTGTCCATGAAGAGGGGATGTTGCACATTTCCTGGTCAATATACATAATTGCCCACTGCTATTGGGCAGTTGGAGGGCATGTTGTTGGCCATGTAAGATTTATGAGTGGACCAGAAGCAACCCAGGAGGCACAGATTGCACATTTTTAAACTAAAGATAGAGAAAAGGGGTGTATTTCTTGGAGACTATGCATATTCACTGGAGAATATGCATATTGACAGCATTCAGTAACTCAATATGTTTGCTTGTCACAGCGATTCTGTTTATAAAATAATTCTCGCAACTAATTAAGGCTGCAGTCCTATGCATTGGAGTAAGTCCCATTCAACTCATGGCACTTACACCATACCACCAAACATGTGCTCAGCTTGGGCTGCATCTTAATTGTGCTATTGATTGTGCACTGCTCAATGTGTAAATGGTACTGAAATGAGCAGCGCATCCATGGTATATTCAAAATGGAAATGTTAAGTGTAGCATTTTGCATACACCACAGCAAGTTAGCTATGCTCAGCTGCTTCCAGTAACTCTGACCTCCCCTTGGAGAAATACACTGAAGTGTTTGTTTTGCTTTGCTTTTAGAGCTTGTATTGTTTTATGTTGTTAAAATTCTGACATGCTATTTTAAGGGACGAAAGCTGCAGTTTCATAGCAGACATTTCCTATAAACAGTTTCCAGAACACCACTGAGTTTATCAACTCGGCCATCTCACAAAGCAATGAGTTACGCACAGAGAAACTCCTAACAAATAAACCCTTCATGTGCAAACCTAGGATATGTGTGTGTGTAAATATATGGATGTATATTTGGATGTATGCATGCATGTATGTATATCCTGCCATTTTCCCTGACAGGGACTCAAGGTGGCTTACAGATAAGATAAAATAAGAAATCAGTGTCTCAGTCATTGAAATTGGTCCCTGTAAGCCACGGATCACTTAGGGCCATCAAACTTAACTTGAGGGGATCTGTGGATGTGTGTACCCAACTCATCCAAGTTCTATCAAAGATGCCCAATTTGATTCAGCCCTCGTCATAATCCAGTGCACAGACCTAAGCTTTATGTGTATTCAGACTTTAACCTTGTGATTTGTACCCTGCAAAAACAGTACACAGATATACAAAGCCTATGTACACTTGGATGGACATTGGGACCTGTGGTGCTTTGGGGTGGAAGCAGATGGGCACATTTCCAAACCCCTGTCAATGTCCTATCCATCGTGTACCCATTCAGAATATTGGCACATGGCTAATAATAATAATAATAATAATAATAATAATAATAATAATAATAATTTATTTATACCCCGCCCATCTGTCTGGGTTTCCCCAGCCACTCTGGGTGGCTTCCAACAAAAAATTAAAATACAATAATCTATTAAACATTAAAAGCTTCCGTAAACTAATATTAATCCAAGAGAAAAATAACCTAGTTCAGAATTCTTCAGTATGTGGCTTTATGAAAAACTGTAATGAGAACTGAAAGGATGTCAAATCTGAGATGAGATGATCCAAATAATTTGAAGTAGGGGGGTAGTATTTCACTCACAAAGCAAATAAAGATCTTTCACTACAATATATTTGATTTGGGAAAGGACTGTGAAAACAGGAATGACCCTTCTTCTGCTACAGCCACAATAGGCTTCAAACTGAGCCAACAGCTTAGCCCGGCTTTTGCTAGTACAGTATAGGGCAGCAGGAGAGGTGAGAGAGAGAAAGAGAAAAGCTAGGGGGGAGATCAAATTATACAGTGTAGAGTTTACTCTTTTCCTCTCATTAAACAAGAAATGGGCAAACACAAGGCACCCCCCTTTGTTTACAGAAATCAGTGGGTAACATTTGCAGTCTGTGCGCAACGTAAGATGAATTAATTTATTGCATACCTTTCTTCCCTAAAAATATTGCGTATGTTCATCTTGTTTCTGTTGAATAGCTTTCCTATTAAAACACACACACATGGCAATCCAGCAGCTTGTTTAACTAACTTCAATAGGAGGTCGGCTAGAAAGCTCATTTGTAAATGGCCCCTTAATGAAAGATTTGCATGCCAGCTTTTGGGATACTTTGCCAAGGGTTTAATATTGAAATGGGTGATTGAGGATGCAGCTTTGTACAGTCCCTAATCGCCAGTAATGTGCTGACTAAAGATTTTTCTTTCATTCTCTTGCTGTCTGTGCAGCTGCCATTGAAATGAATGATTTTATTAATTTCAGTAGGAGTTTCGGAATATTAAGATGGGGCACTTGCATGAAAGTCATTTTCCCAGCTGCCTATGCTTAGAAAACTGTTTTCGGTCCCAGAAGAGGCTAGGTGAAATGAAATATAGTTTATTCACTTTTATTCTCTTGCTTTTTATTCATTGTTCCCATCCCAAATTGTTTGCCACAAAAACCCTGTGACACAGAATATGACAGGTTTGAGGTTGCCCAGTGAATTTCATAGCTGAGTAGAGGTTCAAACCCTAATATTCCTGGTCTCAGTTCAATACTCTGTCTACCACATGTGACACTGGCTCAATCCACATGTTTCTCCACTTCCCTCACATATTATCAGGATTCAAATCAGTTACTTTTAAGACCTGCACATACATTTGAAATTATTACCTTTCTGGAGACAGCCAAGTTTGAGCTTTCTAAAACAACAGTATTTTTGAGAGCTGACTATCTCTCTCTCTCTCTCTCTGGAGATCTGGTGTGGAGTTTGGCTGTGTGTTGAGGTAATTAAGGCGCACGATCCTCTACCTCAGGTTTACCTCACCTGGGCCGGTTCACTCCAGTGGAGATCCCTCCATGGGCCGGATTGAGCAAGCCCACCCATGTTTTCTGGTGTCTGCATCAACGCAATTTCCGGCACCGCAGAAGTGAGTTCCTGTGCTGCACTGCGCCAGTTTAGCGCAGCGCACGGGCGTCTCAGTTCGAGGGCAGCTCGGGGACTGGTTAAACGACCCCCATGGGCCTTAGGTTGCCTACTCCTGCTCTACCTAATCTCAACATGCATATTTGTAAATAAATTTTACAAAATGCCATGTGGATATAGTAACTTCAAAGGAACCCTTTCCACCCTGGAAATTCTCACCACTTGGAGAAATGCCGGGCCGGGCCGGGCCGGGCTGGGCCGTGTGTGTGTGTGTGTGTGTATGTCAAGCATAACAATATTAAGACACTCTCACCACCATCAAATCAGATTCAATCAGATTCTCCTGCTGCTGTTCACACACCAAGCAGTAACTCCCCACTGCCTCACCCCTCCCTTTCTCAGTAACCTGCACAGTGATCCTCGGCGTTGGAAAGCCAGGTGAGCAATGCTGCCCTGCCTGTGCGAATCCTGCCAACTGCTACAAGGTATGACTCAGTCTCAGTCAGTCTCACAATTAGGCTCCAGAGATAAGTTCTGCTCATTCGAGTGTAGCTGCAAACTATTCAGAACAGGTTGTACTGCTCCCACTAGGAGATTATTGCTCTGCAATCTACTCAAATTGCTGAAATTCACTAGAGGGGTTTAGCCCCACCACTGAAGAAAACCCTGCAGCTTCACTATTATAGATCATTTAATTCAATATTTGTTAGCCCTAACTGTGGTTCTGGTAAAATCTGGTTTTGTTCTTTCAGCTTTTGCTGTCTCCCTTGCCACCACACAAATAAATGTTTTCGGGAGCTCATGATTCCATACAGAATTTCTCCCAACAGCATCTAGATATCTGTGTCTCCTCTGTGCTTCTGAGAACCACCTCAAGTATCAAGAATATTGATGCTAGAACATCAATAACCTTCTGCACTCGTTGATTGCCGCCTATTGGCTTCTCAATTTAGTATGCTGCTGGTGCTGGCATCATGACATGTTTTGCTTCAGCTGCTGAGCCCCAGGTTCCTTACAAGATGCAAGTAGAGTCCCATTACGGAGCTAAGCAGTCGTGGGAGTTACCAATCATGATCGTACCTGATGTTGATCAGTTAGCTGACCGAGAAGTGCTGCTGAGCTGCCATGAAGACATGCAGTTTGAGTGGTATGGGGCAAAGTAGCAGGAAAGGAATACGCACCATGATGCAGTTTTAGGGGCTTATGATAGAAAAGTAGTTCCAGACACCAAAAGAAAACTCATTTTTATTGAAATAATCCAATAGCTACTGGGGGGGGGGGAATGCATCTGACTTCTTGTTGACCACAACCTGAATATCTTTTTAAGCAGAATATAAGCAAACACTGGGTGTTTTTTTTGTTTTTGTGTTGTTATTTTTAAGGTGCAAACAAAGATGTTAAGAAATTAGCATCTGTAAAGTGGTATCAATTAATACTGGAATCTTCTGCTCCTGGGAAGTCCGGGCCAATACATTTTGCCGCCTGAGGCACAGTCCAAGGTGGCACCAGCTCATTATTCAATGTACAGAACCCAACTAGACTGGCAATTGAATCTTAACATCCGTAGTGGGGATAGGAAAGCATTTTCTACAGCACTGAGGCCTTGCAGCACAAATAACCCTGGCCTCCAAGAGCGGGCAATGGCCCCATGGCTTAGGACAGCATCCCCAAACTTCGGCCCTCCGGATGTTTTGGATTACAATTGCCATCTTCCCCGACCACTGGCCCTGCTAGCTAGGGATCATGGGAGTTGTAGGCCAAAACATCTGGAGGGCCGCAGTTTGGGGATGCCTGGCTTAGGAGGAGGAGCCCCAGGCTGAGTCTCATCCTAGGCTTGGTGCAATGCCAGGGCCTCCAACTCATCCTTGGCTGAGACGTGACAATTGTCTCATGACTATGAGAGGTTCCAGACTATCACTATTTTGGGGTGGAAACAAAGGATACCACTGAAAGGGGAAAAAAACATTGCTGTTTCTTGGGGAAATGTTTGTTACCAGTCCTTAAGATCTCTTCAAGTGTGCGTGGTTATTTTTCATAAGATGGGGAAATTCATGAGTTTTTCCCCTTTCTTTTTTTGTTGGGTGTGGTGGAGAAAATTTATCCGAAAGGATCTGGTTAGTTGCCATGTCTGATGCTGGCCTGAACTGTGGCCCCCAAATGTAGGCCACAGAGAGGTGGCGAACAGATATTTATCTAAACGAGGAGGTTGGTAGCTTCCCATTTTCTAAAGGTAATGAATACTTAAAGGTAAAGGTAAAGGGACCCCTGACCATTAGGTCTAGTCGTGACCGACTCTGGGGTTGCGCGCTCATCTCGCATTATTGGCCGAGGGAGCCGGCATATAGCTTCCAGGTCATGTGGCTAGCATAGCTGCCAAGTTTTCGCTTTTCTCACGAGGAAGCCTATTCAGCATAAGGGAAAATCCCTGTAAAAAAAGGGATAACTTGGCAGCTATGGTGGCTAGCATGACAAAGTCACTTCTGGCGAACCGGAGCAGCACACGGAAACGCCGTTTACCTTCCCGCTGTAGCGGTTCCTATTTATCTACTTGCATTTTGACGTGCTTTCGAACTTCTAGGTTGGCAGGAATAATTAGATTTACATAAATCCCTGAGGCATTTACCTCAACTGAAAGGAGGAAAAGGCCTCCTCTCCTACTGGTGAGTGTATTTGTTCACCTTTAAAAATCTATACTCTCCCAGAAGATTAGTAGTATAAACTGACTTTAGACTGAGGATGAATATGTTGGAACTGATCTATTATGCAAGTGCCCGGTTGTGAATGAGCAGTTTTAGTCATTAACTTCTTCATGCTCAAATAACTTCATTTAATACAATCAGAGCTGAAAGGGATCTCAAGAGGTCATCTTGCTCAAACCTCAAACTCCCACACTGAGGCAGGATTAATTCAAACTAAACTATCCCTGACAGATGTTTATCTGATCTATTTTTAAATACTTCCAGCGTTGGGTGATCCCTGTGGCAATTTGTTCCGTTACCCAATCACACTCGAAACCAGAGCTCTTCATAATGTGTGGTTTTAATCAATCATTCTGCACCTTAACACCGTTTTTTTTTTAAAAAAAAGCTCTATCACTTTGAGCATCAAATTCCAACACAGAACTCCGATTCTTTCTTTTTTATAATGCTGATCAGCTAATAATTTTTATTTTTTAAAATTATGTGTTCGTAAAATAAAAAAGTCATTTGTTTTTAACTCTCATATTGGTGCTGAGGGTCTCTTTGATTCTCCCCTTCTTCATTATCTTAAAATATATTCAGCAAGTAAGGAGAGGATATAATTTACACCGTGAAGTAGGATTTAGTGTATTTATTGCACTTGTTTGGACCATCTTTTTGAGGAGGTACAGAATGAAAGCCATCCATTAGACCTTAGTGTATTGGAAACAACATGGATTTCTTACATTTTTATTTTCACAACATATGTCTCCTCTGTCTCCCTCCTGGCTAGCCTATATTAATAGCAAGAACATTTTTATTTCCTTCCTTCCCTGCTCTTTCCCAGTAAGCACGCACTTCAGATTTGTCCTTTTTTATTACTGTTTCTTCAATATTGGAATGGATGTCTGACCCCCTTCCGTAGCAGTAGCAAATGTCAGGCTGCTTAGCTGTTTGTTGTATCCAATTTGCTGTTAAGCATTTGATGTGGTACATATTTTATGGACATTCCTCTCTGAATATAATGCTGCTGCTTCTTACACTGTTGTTGCCCTTGGCGGGAAGACGTAGTCCTTTGTTTCTGTGTAGTTGCAGTATTTCCAGTTCCATATTTATGGCAGAAACCCCTTTTGGTATCAATAGATGCCCCAAGGTAAGTAACAACATGAGGGCGGCTGTGAGAACAGGCGTACTAGTTCCACACTTTGTCACTATTCTGGTAGCGCCCCAAGAAGGGGGAGGGCAAATTACTGAGGGAGGACACCTCCTGTTCTCATGGGCATCTCTCGCCGCCACATTTTAGAACCCTGAGATTTTGAAGTTACAAGCGGTGCTACCGCAATGAATAAAGACCCCAAATGGTAATATTTAGGCTATATTTTAGTGTCCCAGTTCCAATTTATACATTTTAAATGTTGCTGTGCTGTATACATATGTGTGTGTGTGTGTTGTTCCTGCTGTGTAAATTTTAGTGTATTATCTTTGTGTTTTATGATTTTTATGATTCTTCTGATTTTTGTAAGCTGGTCTGTGACCGTAAGAATAAATTCAATTCAATTCAGTTTTGAGGTCAGTTCATGTAGACCTCCTCTCTCTGTTTTTATGTTTGTATCTCTATACATCACACTTAGAGGTTCTAAATGTTAAGTAATTTAGAAATATTTTTAAATAAATAAATAAATAATAAATAAATAAATAAAGTAGGCTTTCCCTTGCAGACATCCATTTGTATGGATGGGGAATAAGGAAGCTATGCATAGCTGCCAAGTTTTCCCTTTTCTCACGAGGAAGCCCATTCAGCATAAGTGAATTTCCCTTAAAAAAAGGGATAACTTGGCAGCTATGAAGCTATGTGACCTTCAAGATAGGCAGGCCAAAAGCATAGCTTCAGTACCCTATTTTTCACATGGATGCATGATTTAACAGGAGGCTACAATACTGATGCCATTGCTGTTCTTGGATAAATCCTGAACCCAGTGCTATTTTTCTAGAAAAGGTATTGCTGGAAATCACTATGAATGCCTCCCTTCATTTCTTATAATGGCAGTGGCATCATGTGAGAGGTGCTGGAACTGAGTTCTGTTGAGTTCTTGCTGGGGGAAGAAAGGAGCCCTGCCTGACCCCAACCTTCTTTGATAGAATAGGCTAGATTCTGACCTCCAGGTTGCTTTAAAATCCTGGAATTTTTTTGCAGAGTTTATAAAGTGGTTGGGATACCTGCCTTTCCACTATCCGCTGGCAAGCCCTCCCTAAGCCAAAGGATTTGTCACCCTCAGGAAATTGCTGCATATACCTATTGTTAGATACCTTCTAAAACCCTGACATTGAAATATTCACCCTTGTATCGTTTAAGTTGTGCAGAGACAGTCAATATGCTTTGTCCTATTACTTTGCGTTCAGAGCCGTAGTACTTTGTTAAAGCGCCTGCTAATTAAACCCCATTTTATTCAACAACCCTGTTGCTGATTCATTAAAGCTATCACCTGGAGTGTCCATCACACGCA
Organism: Zootoca vivipara; assembly: GCF_965207765.1. Taxonomy (NCBI): domain Eukaryota; kingdom Metazoa; phylum Chordata; class Lepidosauria; order Squamata; family Lacertidae; genus Zootoca; species Zootoca vivipara. The sequence continues at coordinate 33,070,737 of NC_142586.1, read as the reverse complement.
CTGCCTCTCAGTAATTTTGCAGTCTCTGTCCTAGTTTCCCTGCATGATCTGTACTTTAAGGTCAAGAGGAAGGTGGTAGTTCTTCAGTTTTGATATTATCTACTTGACATTGATTTATATGAAAAGCTTCAGTCTAAAATTAGACCATGTCATGCTGTTGGGACTTCACATTAAGAGGTAGCAATGGCATATTACTTGCTGCCAATTTCAGGAGGGTTGAATTAGTACTTTATCATCCCCTGTTTGGGGAAGAGTTTATAATGAATCCTTTTTTTATAATGAACACTGGAAGTTTCCCGTGTATATGACAGAATAGTTCTCCGTTGAATATTTTCTCATAATTTAAGCCAACACTAAATGCATACTTTTAATTCATATCATCAATCCAATATATTCCTAAGGCAGGGGTGGGCAGAATTGAGGTACCTACATTGTTTTATACCAGAACCATGAGGTCCAATAGCCTCTGGTAGGGATGCTTGAGGAATTTGATCTTTATGAATAAACCTGATACACCTCTCCTGGACTAATATGGAGACTGAAACATTTCTCTAAAATTTACAGTGCAGTTCATGGCTTTAATAAACATTCCAAAATGTGAATTAAAAACAATAATCATATTTTAAGATAAAATAAAGTTAAAAATTTGTATTTTGAATTAAAATTTACTGAGAAATGCATAGCTTGTAAGAGAATACATCAAAATGTGTATTTAATGCAATTTTGTGTGGGGTTTATTCAGGCAGTAGATTCTTTGCCAGTGTGGTGTAGTGGTTAAGAGCGGTAGACTCCTAATCTGGGGAACCGGGTTCGCGTTTCCACTCCTCCACATGCAGCTGCTGGGTGACCTTGGGCTAGTCACACTTCTCTGAAGTCTCTCAGCCTCACTCACCTCATAGAATGTTTGTTGTGGGGGAGGAAGGGAAAGGAGAATGTTAGCTGCTTTGAGACTCCTTAGGTAGTGATAAAGCGGGATATCAAATCCAAAATCCTCCCCCTCCCCCCTCCTCCTCCTCTTCTTCTTCTTCTTTCCTCTTTTTCATAGAAGTAGGGTGGGTTTTTCATTTTGAGGGTTATTGTGTTCTTCCTTTTACATACTGAATTATAGAAGGGGGAGGGGCAAACATCATCAGTGATTGATGGCTGAAATGAAACTCATGCTCTTGCCTACATTAAATGCTTGAACCCAGCACAGATAAATGAGTTTGCTTTTTTCTAATCTAATCTCAAATCTACTTACCTTCAATAGAGCTACAGGATATGTTACAGGGCAAAGCAGCAACACTCTGAAGGCACTGACCTATTTTAACAAGTGGCAAATTCCTTCTCAAGCTAGCATTCTGCAATCAGTTGGGCTTTGGGCATGAGCATAATCTACCCACAAAATATCTCTGATGATTTAGGATAATAAAAAAGGTGTTGACTCTCACTTCCCTTGCTATTTGATAGAAGGAAAGCAACATTTTGGAATTTGCAGTCACTTCCAGATTTTTGCAACACTGGCATGCACACCAATGGGTACCCATTTCCAGCACAATCTTATGCATGCCAATTCAGACGTAAAGTCCCATTGTATTCAGTTGTAAGTGGCTATAGAACAGCAGCCTTAATCCCCACCCCCACCCCCCACACTTTATATTCAGCAATGCAATGTATTTACAGGTACATATGATACAAACACATATTCATTTTCTACTAATTTAAAAATCCTGTGAACTGCTGTTTGGTGGTGGGGAAAACTCTTAACCCCTGCCCCCTCTCTACTTTCAACTATATTTGTTTTTATTTGTTTATTTTTTACTCTTATGTTTTCCATACACAAATGACAATAGGTGGTTTCCCCCCCTCTCTTTAGTTCTCTTTTCAACTCTTTCTTATGACAGAGAACTGTCAACAACAGAGGTTATTTAGTGAAAAGAAATATTTTATTTATTTGGCTTTGCAGAAATGCTTTAAAAAGGCAACTTGCCTTACCATTAGCTATAGCAAGGATTTTTTTAAAAAGATATCCAATACAGAAATCCATCTAATGACAAATAACACAATTACAATATAGCTACCACCCTGCGACCTGCCTTAGAAAAATCCCTCCTCCTTGCATTCCTGGTTAACTCAAATCAGGGAAGAGAAACTATTGTGAAAAAGTAACACTAGTCTTCACTATAGGAGAAAGTGCTCAAAGGCTGGAGGCCATTTGTGGAATAGGCACTTCTTTATACTAGTAGTAGGAATGAAATTTGAATGCTTTTGCTTATCTCAGCTATGGCATTGTGACGTGGAAATATGTATTGTATACTAAATTTCTTCCTCAATATAATTCTGCATTCTGAATGCTAAAAACAACAACAACTTCTTGGAAGGTTGCTAATGGAGTGAAAGCATCCATTGTCTCTAGGCTGCCCCAGATGTATTTGGCATGGCAATGAGACCAGGTATTCAATTCCTTAAGCAACTGGGATTGGTGGGATTTCCGTGAACCGCGGAGCACCTGTTTGATTCACAACAGAAAGCTAGTGGTCTCAGGGCTCAGCTTGTTTCTTTTTCTCTCTCCCCCCCCCCCAACCTGGCTCGCACATAGGCTTTAGGCAGCTATAAGCACATAAAGTACTTTCCAAAATCATTTCACTCATACCATTTGTTTTCCTAAGAGAAGCTCTGCAGTAGCGAAAATTCAATGGGAGAAAGAAATAAAAATGTTCCTTAGGGCTGGTAACAGTACCTTTCTCTCTTAGTCTCCTTCTATCTCCTGTGTTTGGGGAAAGCATCTTGCAAATTCAGTATCAGAGTTAGGTTTTTTGTTCATTTAGGGGCTGTCACAAAGAATGCCTTCTCTTAGGCCACCGCCCCCCCCCAAAAGCTCTGACACTGCTTTTGCTGATCTTAACATCTGAGAAGATCTACAGGCTCTGTTTTAATTTACTTCACAATAGCTTCATCTCACACAGCACAAAAAACCATGAAAGAACCTAAACCGCACTATAAATAGTAGATATTTAGCACTCAGTGGCAGAAAAAATGAAATGATTTTTGTACATGGAAAGGAGAAAGCGGTTAAGAGATATAAATTTATTTTCTAGTGTCTTAGAAGTTTAGTCTACTTCTAAGGCCTTAACAGTTTAGGGAAATGTGTTTTCAGTAGGTCTTATATCTTACCTTTCTGAAAATGTTCAACACAGAGGAGACAGGAATCTTCCAACAATGTGACTAACAATTATCTAGCAACACTATATTTGAAACCTTCAACTATCTCCTGTCATGGTTACAATTAACCTAATAACCTCTCATTTATGGTTTTGATGACGGTGTATCTTTCCCATTTCCCCCTGAAAAGCAACTCATATTTCTAGCTACATGTGTGTGTAGGAGAGCTGTCAAAGGAAGAACAAAAATAATGCCTAATTTTGCATAGTCATTTTTTTTATAAAAACTAATTTTTAGTTGTCAAAGGGCCAAACTAGCTGAGATTAAAGAGACATGGAGCCAGTTTCCCATTTCTAGTTTTACTGAGCAGCAATCATGGAGCATAGCTGTCAAGTCTCCCATTTTGCACGGGAAACCCTCGTATTTAAATCTGTTTCCCACCTTGTTTAGGTGATATTGAGTTAGATGAACCTATGGTCTCACACAGTATAAGGCCATCTTTAAATATAGGAAGGACTGAACATAGCTCATTAAGTATTTTTCTCTCTCTGTTGTTCCGGAGGATGTAGTTTGTTAAGGGTCCAGAGAGTTGTTAGGAGACACCAATTCCCCTCAACACCCAGAGTTCCCTGGGAACAGGGATTGACTCTGGGAATTGTAGGTCTCTGTGAGGTATCAGAATCCTTAACAAAATATAGTTCCCAGGACTCTTTTGGGGAAGGCATGATTGTTTAAAATGGTGCAATACTGCTCTGAATATATAGTGCAGATGGAGCCACAATAGTAGGAAGAACTTATTTATAGTACAAGTTGTTCAACAGTGGGACACACTACTTCAAAAGCTAGTGCACTCTCCTTCATTAGAATTAAAAAAAAAACAGATCATGAATAACCACCTGTCAGGGCCGCGTTATTTCTGGGTTTCCTGCATGGAGTTGAACTGGGTGACCCTTGAGGTTCCTTCATAATCATTGAGTCTACGATATGGCATACTTCTCCAAAGCAGTCAATATGAAACAAACTACTGCAGTGATGCCTCACTAAATCAATTGTACATTGCTCAGTGAACAGCTTGTATAATAATTGATTTTGAACTATTTGTCCACCCTCTAACCAAGTTAAATGCACTGAAGGCCATTGGAATCAACTGGCTTAGACACACTTAACACACTCGGATCGCGTGGCTCTTTGCATTGCAAATTTCTTCTTGGCACTAGAGAAAATTTAACGTTACTGATTTTTGTGGGACTGCCCTTTGCATCCACCAGGAGCACCTGGAAAACTGCATTAACCAGCTGTACTGGTGACTGGCTTAGAGCTGTAATAGCCCTAAGCATCTCTTCTGCTCCTGGTTTAAGCAGAAAAGCAGTGAAGTAAAGCAGGTAGCAGGTAGAAAGGGTGCTGGTTGGAAACTTGCAAGTTCAATGGCAGAACAACTGCCTTTCATGCAGAACACCTCAGGTTCAACCCCTGACATCTCCAGGCAGGGCTGAAACCCCAGAGAGCTGCCTCCAGCCATTGTAGATGATAGTGAGCAAGATGGATCAATGGTCTGATTCAGAATAAGGCAGCTTCCTATGCTCCTATGAGACTGAAATCAAAGCTGGAGGAAAAACTCATGGGTTTGATGATCACCTCCATTTGAAGGGAGCATTAAGAGTCAGCAAAGTTCATATTCTGATCTGGATGTGTCTCATTAACATAGTCAAGGATAAAATGCAATCTGGTTTGCTCTCAGTTGTACGGTTCCTACATAGTCACTGAGCACATGAATTCATTTGCCTCTACTGTGAATGGCTCATAATAGCTATGTTCAAAACAAGCAGTTTATTTAATTTTCTCTTCTTGGGGGAAAAGCACAAAAGGAAAACCCAACCCTCTTAATACAGTGAAGAAAAATGTCACTTGGAAGTGAACTTTCTTTCCCTGCAATTGTACCAAAATTAATAAATGACCACTTTTAGCAATATTCAGACAGCGAGGAGAAATTGATATTTCTGGACTGGAAAAAAACAATTATGTAGGCATGATGAATTAAAATCAATTGGTGCTGACAAAATAGAACTCTGCAGAAAAAGAACAGAAAAGAAAACTTAAGCATTTCATACTGGGCTGTTTCAATTTTTAAATGATTGGTTAAAACAAGGGGGGTAATATGTTGTTGGTTTCAATAATATTTCATTCATTGACTTTAATGGGATTTTGGAGAGCACAGTGTGATCAGTACAAGTCACAGTGATGGTATTCACAGAGCCACTCCTAAAGTGTAATGAGAATTAGGGCAGGGACAAATAGATATTTGAAGGCCCCTCTTTCAGGAGACCTCTCTCCTGTAACCGTTTCAATTCATTTAAAACCAAATTCATTATAGGTGACTTTAACTTAACATTTCTGCTGTATCTCAAATGGAATGAAAGCAAGGGTATGCTGGGTCTTAACTATATTTTTCAAAAAAATGACCCACCTCTGTGGAGAGAGCGAGTGTGCATATTTTGAGATGAATGAACATTATGTTGCTCCTCCATCCCACTTAGCATAAGCCTATTCCTTTCCTGTATGAAGACACAGGGCCTGGACAAAGTGCTCATCAGGTTTCTGTTTCTGCACCACCACCCCGCCTGATCTCTGTATATGTGTATATGATTGAATGCCCAAGAATTACACTGGTCCATTATGGGGAATGGTGGGGGTACTGTATGCCTCTCAGATTCTTACCCATCTCTCTCCTTTCTGATTGGCCAAGATCCTAAAGCAATGGAGCTTAGCCAACTGGTGTGGGAAAGGTGGAGGTGGAGTTAAGAGGGATGCCCAAGCCAGCTTATCACAGAGCTGCAAAATTCAAAAGCAAGCAGAATCTTTCATGCAGACTTCCAGACTTTTTGACACTGGCGTAGATCAATTGACAAGCAAATTACATCCTGTGTGCACACACGTCTAGCATTTTTCAATCAAGATGAACTTCTTTCTTTTCAACTAATTCATTGTGAATTCAACCAAACCCACGTTCCTTACTGAGGGCTATGTGTGGAGCAAGGATGAACTTTAGAAAGAAAATCATTTTTTAATTATTCAAGAGCTTGAAAGGCTTTGCTCTTGATGCCACAGACACATGACTCAGTGGAACGCTAACAACTTTCCCACAAAATAATTACTGATGAGTTAAGTACAAGCTTGAGAAATGTCACCAAAAGGGTAATTTTGAGAAAGTTGTAAGCGCTGGGAAAACTGTGGAGCAGCATGAAACTGTCTTCTCAGTCATAGTTCCACCATCACCATAGCAATGTTATAATTATGCTTTGATTGAATCCAAAAATCACAATGAAATGGAACCCTTTTTTTACTCCCACATGATCACCATGGATTCATGTTAATGCACATACTAATTCTAGTTGTATATTTGGCAAGAATGGCAGAGTCGTTTGGAAAATGCTACATCCCCTAATAGGAAACCTAATTAACAAGTGGCGCTCCATCATCTGAAACAAACGTGACTGATGATGTCCAAAGCATGTTTAATGTAAACACTCATTATTGACTCCTTGCATCTAAGAAAAAATGAGTTGTTCAAAATGAATAATTTGTCCTGCAGTGATACAGGACATTGATTTTCATCTAAATGTATTATTATTATTTAAAGAATTGTTACTGAGTCTCAGGAGACAATTGAAGAGTGTGCTTTTGGGAGTGAAGTCAAAGCATTGGAGAGTTGCAGTGCCTGCTATGGTTATAGATACTGATAGGGGATAAACATGTTTTATTGCAGCTGGGATAGATGAAGGTGTATGGTTGTGCTGATGCAGGTATACCATGGCGTTTCTTCTTTCTACACTCCTCCTGGTGGTCATTTCTCCTCTTTTCACTGCTATGGATAGAGGACTTGACTGCCTGTCTCCAGGCACTGCAGTTGTCTGCAAGGGATTCCCACATGCCAGGGTTAATGTTGCCAGCCTTCATGACACATTTAAATACATCTTTCTAGTGCAGAGTTGGCCTGCCAATGGGTCTGGTACCTGAAGCCAGCTCCCCATAGAGAAATATTCTTGGAGATTCTGCCAAGCCAGCGTAGATGTCACTGAGACAGGAATGCAACATGCTGGGAATATGGGCATGGGATAGTGCTATGCATATTCTTGTGGAAGGACACAATCATCTTATGGAGCTGAGGTGGCTATCCTATCTTATTGAGCAGTGTGAAGAGTCCCTTTTCAGCTGACCAGGTCAAAGGCCTTCACCAGGTCTCTGAAAGAGATGTACAATGGACATCTCTGTTTTGGGTATTTCTCCTGCAGCTGATGCAGTAAATAATAATAATAATAATAATAATAATAATAATAATAATAATAATAATAATATTCACTGTTGACTCTCAACTCTCAAACCTCACTGTGATTCAAGATAGACCAGGGTCCCACTACCAAAGAACCAGATCAATAAACTTCATAAAATGATTTTCGTCTGTTTTATTGCTGACACGGATGGAGATCATTTTGCCATGGGACATTTTACAAGGATCAGTTCCATAAACGTATGTGCTGAAGGCTGAAAACCTTCATTAGATCTTAGATCTGAATTTATTATGACAATTTATTAGGGTGGGATGTTCATTAATAAAGCCAACACACTCCCATTATAAATGATACTTAACAGAACAGTTTTGCATATGGTTGAACATACACTGAATCATTGGCATTATGACATTAATTATAGTGACGTATGGCCCACACTGTTTCACACACACATTGTATAGTGAATGTCCCCAAGCAGTTCTCATGAACCTTATCGTGGATGAGGGGGCTAGAGGTGAAATAACTGTGTTTATGAAGCAAAGTATCTCACTTATGTCTGATCAAGTCCAGCTCAACATCTGCCATAGCCTCAAAGTGGTTCCTGAGGATTTTAATGTGTTGTTTGGTGTGTTCATGATTTATAAGGTACATCTAACTGTTACTAGACTGTTGCAAATATTATAAGGCAAAACAGCCTGAAATGAACAAGATATGAAATAAGTTTGAAGAACAAAGGTGCTGGGTAAAATAACCTTTGCATCAAGATCACCAGCTCACTGTAAAAAAAAGCAGGATTCAATTACAGTGGAACCTCGGTTTATGTACACCTCAGTTTACGAATTTTCGGTTTACGAACACCGCGGACCCATCTGGAACGGATTAATTCACTTTCCATTACTTTCAATGGGAAAGTTCGCTTCAGTTTATGAATGCTTCAGTTTATGAACAGACTTCCGGAACCAATTACACCCATGCTTCGGGTTAAGTACGCTTCAGCTTGAGTACTCCACGGACCCGTCTGGAACGGATTAATCTACTTTACATAACTTTCAATGGGAAAGTTCGCTTCAGTTTATGAACACTTCAGTTTAAGTACTCCGCAGACCGTCTGGAACAGATTAATCCACTTTCCATTACTTTCAATGGGAAAGTTCACTTCAGTTTATGAACGCTTCAGTTTATGAACAGACTTCCGGAACCAATTGTGTTCATAAACCGAGGTACCACTATAATACGTATCACTGGTGTAAGGGAAATGGCAACCCTCAAATTTAGATGTAGCTTTTTAAAAAAAGTATTTCTTTTTAACCTGGTGAAGTGTACTTCAGACAAAATTAAAAGCGATAGACTTCAATTGGTGCACTATGGGATGCATTAATGATCGGGAAGAAATTCAGTTCAGTTTGCATGTAAAGGTGAACCTACCAAATTCACACTTTTTGGGACATTACACAAACTGATACACAGCATCCTTTGAAATGTGCACCTCTCCAAATTCTGCCGTGTAGTTCTCCAGCCAAGTAATGTGTACAAAAATGCAAATATTAAGGTAAAGTGTGCATAAAAATGCAAATGCTAGTGAAGATAGCAAACAAAAATGCAATATCTGAGGAGAAATTACTTTGCAAAAAATGTGTATATTAGTCAAAACTACACACAACAGCAATAAAAAAATGTGCATGTTGAGAGAAATGCACTAAACAGTTAATAGATTTTCATTAAACTTTCTTTCTCTTTGCAAACTGATGTGGAAATTTGGAGAACTGAATTTAAGATCGGGAAAATGAGAAATTAAATTGACAGATTTGCTCATCCTGAACTTCCATATACTCTCACTGTATTTCATCTAGGGCTATCTTCACAATGCTGCTTAGCAATTCAGAAATGTAGAATGCTCTGTGTTTCCATTGGCAATGCTTGCCTTCTGAAGGCTGATAAAACATTAATGCCTGTTTGAACTCATCACTTTGTCAAATTGATCATTCTTCTCACACACACCCCAACTTCAGCTTTACTTTTCCCTTTCACTCCCATATGTGCTTTGTTGTTGTTGTTGTTGTTGTTGTTGTTGTTGTTGTTGTTGTTGTTGTTGTTGTTGTTGTTGTTGTTGTTGTTGTTTTGTTTCTGTTTTCATTTGTAAACCTGAGGGCAAGGCCTGTGACTCATTTTTAAATTGATGTGAGCCACTTTGGAAGACAATATTCATTTGAAAAGTGGGATAAAAATATTACACATATATGGAAAATTTAGCTTCATCCTCGCAGAAGCCATGAGATAACTTGCCAAAATTTTCAATTTGAATGACTCTCCATAAACTGGGTGTGTATTTCTGGTACCCTATGAAGAACTGATGAACCAGTGGAATAACCAAACTGAAATTCCCTGCACAGTACCTTTGAGGTAGCCCATACAATTCATTGGAAATGTTCTTTGTAGCATTGACCTGTGCTTTGGCAACTGGTTGAGTGAATGCCAGTTGTTTTAAATTATCCTAATACTTAAAGAAAATGACTTCAGTCATACAATGGGCAGGAAGGTTATAAAATGTTTTCACATTTGTTGTGCACAGTACTCATTGCTACAACGTATAGAACTTTTGTGCTCAAAGGCAGATATGGAACTCTTTCGTTCATGGGATCTGCATGAATTTCAATGGAAGCACCAAATCTATATATGCAAAAGAATGCACGTACAGAAGTGATGAATGGGAAACAATTGGAGTTCCTATGCTTTCAACAGATTGCAATAGATTACTACAAGTAAATCAGTTCATTAAAAAAATAAAAAAATATTTTCTATTATTTATTAAATTTCTATACTGCCCTATGATCCTCAGATCTATCTATCTATCTATCTATCTATATCTATCTATCTATCTATCTATCTATCTATCTATCATCTACACAAGTGGTCCTCAACCTTGGGCCTCCAGATGTTTTGAGACTACAATTCCCATGATCCCTGACCACTGGTCCTGCTAGCTAGGGATCATGGGAGTTGTAGGCCAAAAACATCTGGAGGCCCAAGGTTGAGGACCACTGATCTACACACACACACACACACACACACACACACCCCAAACAAATTTTGTAGCAAACAAAAAATATTTTGTAACAAATACCCCTCCAGTATTATTTGTGATTTTTCTCCTCATCTTTATCATTGCAATGATAAATTCTAACACGTTAAGCCCCTTTCTTTCAGAATTGTCATGTAACAAACTTCAGTAGTCTGTCGGACTGTTCTTTTGCAAAGCTGTAAAAAAATACTTAACGTAGATTAATTAGTAATTGAGTGTTTTTTTAACTATAAAAGGCAGTATTTAGCAAAGTGAAATATGCAATTAATGCTCACAAGCTAGATCTTCTTAACAATGGTAAATCTTAATTATCTGGCAGTATGTCATTTATATTCAACTTGTAACATCCAAACTTGTCATCACTGTTCAGATGTCATGGGTGAATCTGTCGTTTGCATTCTTAAAGCATAGTTAAGCAACCTACAAAAGAGGAAATAAAATGTTTCACAAGTCATTCTAAAGGCTCTGTAGATTAAATAAGAATGCAAGCTTTCAGCTTTATTGAAGGGCTCCAGCTCTTTGACCCCACTGCAGAACTGCTGAATGCAGCATTTAAAATTTGGCACAATATGTGCATATTTATTTCAATACCAGTGTGTTGATTTCCCCTCCCCACAATCCAAATCAGAACTTGGGATGCATCCAATTGCTTTCTGTTTGCTGATGGACAGAAACCATCAGCGGGGCAAGAAGGAAGGCAATTTCCAATGGTTCCTCCTCCCACATGCAACTCCCTACACCCCTAAGCCAGTTATTTTGTGGCTTTTCCCCACCACAGTTACTAAGTCTAGGTCTTAGTAAAGCAAGAGATCTATAGAGGCAATGCCTATTTCACAACAGTCTGCTAGGAGAAACTTATGTCCTTGCTATGGTGGTTTTCCATCTACTCCTCCTGATACAATGGCAGCTTACCTGAAGGACCAAACAATTCTGCAATATAGGAAAGCTTTCTCGGGTGCATGATTCACTGTGCCGCCTACAGAAGTATTTGATGGTCATTTAAAAAGAACTCAGTTCCAGAATCCTTGGGGAAACAAATTGATCACTAAACCACTCTGGGAATTGTAGCTCTCTGTGAGAAGTAGGGGTCTCCTAACAACTCCTAGCACTTTCAACTACAGTTCACGGGACTCATTGGTGTTTAAAGTGGCATGATAATATTTTAAATGTACAGTGTGAATGGGGCCAAAGTTGTGTGTGTTTTCTCCTGAATGACATCCCTGATCATGCCATAAAGGGGTAGGGAAAAGGCATTGGGGGTCACACACAATCTGTTCTCTGCATTGAAACACATGCTTTTGTGCTGGAGACAGTATTTCTTACGCTCCATAATCATACTGTGTTTCAAATGGGATATTTTACAATCATATTTTCCGCTCGGTGTTTTCTTTTCTCTGTCTGACTAACAAGACTACCGCAAAGTGATAGTGAAACAATGTTGTTCCTTAAAGAAATAATCACCTGGATGTCAATATCTTAACCAACTCACTCATAATGCAAAAAAAGCAAAAAAAAAATATTGAAAGAAGAGGAAGAAATCATCAGATGGCAGAAAATTATAGAGCAGAAACAAGATCATTTTTCGAGAAATGTTATTTTGATATAGTGATAAAAGAAAATATAATATAAAAAGTGCTAAAGTATCACTTTCAGGGTGTTTTTTAAGTCTTTGACAAAACTTGTCATTAGAAAAGCTTGTGAGGAAAATATTCTCAATATGAGAAAACTGTCAATGACAACTGCAGTAGCAAGGTAGAAAATAGACTCCGACACAGCACATATTTAAACTGTGACATATGCCGAAAGATGTCTTTGGCATTCTAGGTGAAACTCCATTTGATGGAAGTCATCGGCAAAATCCTGACTAATTAATTCTCACTCATTCAAGGGAAGTTGGACTTTATTACCAGGTTTCTAATATTATACTATGTTGCATAGACTAATGATGGGCAAAACACACCTCTGGTTGCCTCAGATGCTAGTCATTGTCTTCTTCTTCTCCGTTTTCCTGGATGTTATTTTAAAATGCCTATTGCCTCAGATCCTTGTGAGATGTTTCCTCCCAAAAATGTTCAGGGGGAACGACACACAATTGGCTGAAGCAGCTCCCTAACCCCACTCCACCCCAATTCACAGGCCAAAAAAAAAAAAAAAAAAAAAGCCCTAGAGAAGACAGAAAAGATGTTAGCACCAGTGGGGAGGGGTTCCTACAGGCAAGAGAGAGTAAACACATCATGTTAGGGTATATAATAATAATAAATAATAATTTTTATTTATACCCCGCTCTTCCCAGTTTAATAACCGGGCTCAGGGAAGCTAACAACAGATATAAAAACATTGATTAAAGACAACTTAAAAACAGCATAAAACACAACATCAGTATAGCATAGCCAGGGGAAGGGAAAAAGGAATGGAAGCTTAGGTTAAATTGAAGGCCAGGCGGAATAACTCTGTCTTACAGGCCCTGCGGAAGGAGATCAAGTCCCGCAGGGCCCTAGTCTCATGGGACAGAGCATTCCACCAGGTCGGTGCCATCACTGAAAAGGCTCTGCCCCTAGTGGAGGAAAGTCTGGCTTCTTTATAGGATCTGTAGATTTATCTGCCTCCTAAACTGAATCAAGAGGCAGAGCAAAGTACATATAGCAAAGTGGGGGTACATTGCATTGCCTGTATAGCTGAGCATCCCCGCATGAAATCTCACAAGCAGAATTGTGGTACTGGTCTGTTGCAAGCTGGCTGTGTCTACAATAAAGTATTGATATTGGTGTTGCTGTCATCACCACCGTCATCATTATCATCACTAGATTTACGAATCAGCTTTTATATGTGTGTCAAAGTGATTAACAGACATATAATAAAAAACAGCTAAAGCAGTGTTAAGAGCAGTACCCAGAAATCCCCCAACAATACAGAATGAACACCTGTGTCAAAGACCTTTTCAACCTGCTGGAAAAGCACGTCAAAACAGAAATATCTGCTGCTGCTTCCAAAAAGTACAGAGAGTGAGCACCTGTTGCATCTCAACAGGGATGCTGTTCCACAGAACCAGGGCAACCACACTGGAAGCTTTGAGGTACTGTGGAGCAGGTTTCAGATATTTTAGGGACTTGAAAGAGAAAGTGACCTACTGAGTAAAAAAAAAAAAATTAAATTTTTATTTGTTTTCTTTTTTGTTGTTGTTGTTTTCTTATAGGTATTGTGTTTATGTTTTGTTTGGGGCTTGTGTTGAAGGAGCAGCTGAGGGGAAACCAATCCCCAGAGCCCCTCCATCCCTGTCCTTTCAGTGGCAGGGAGGGGATGAGGGGGGAGGGGGGAGGGGGAGGTCAAACCCAGCCTTACAATGGACCCCTCTGATTCTCAATGCCCACGGGTACTACTGGTGGCAGAAGTGGACTTGTGGGGGGAGGGAAATTGGAGGGACAGATTATGTATATTGTGTTTTGTTTGTTTTATTTCTATAAAAAAACCAATAAAAATTATTATAAAAAAAAAACCACACACACACACACACAAAAAAAAAAAAACACAGTGAGCCCAGCAAGATGATTCAGAAATCCAGGGCACCTCCAGACTGTCAGCATCTTGCAGGAGGAATTCACAAACATATGAGAAAATTTAGGTTTGCGCAATTAAAATGCTCTGTTGCCTCAATATAACAAATATAACACTTTTAAAAACAATGTGGACTTTTTGTGGTTAGGAAAGTGACAGGGAAATGCATTGAAAGTGCGGAATGAACAAACAATTCCCAGGAAGATGTATATACGCTCCACAAGCAAATCAGGATGAATGCTCATTTTCACACAACATTCCTGCAAACAAATGAGAATTGATGCTCAGTAAAGACCAGATATAATCCACGTTGGCTCTGCTCAAGCAAACTGGGATGAATGCACAATAAATATGTCATCTGGAGAAGCCCTTACACAATCTATTACATTCAGTGATCTGACACCTTATAAAATGCAGATTATATTATTGTTGCTGGTTTTTTTTTTTTTAAAAAAAAAGCCTCACAAAGTTATAGGAGATATCTCAAGTCAATATATTTCGTATGCCATCTGCAGGAGTTGGTAGTAACACAAAACGCTCCACAAAGATTGTAAGTTTCCAAGCTGTTAAGGCGATTCTTGAGAAATCTTTATTTTTCCAACTGTTTATTGCTCACCAGCCCCTCAAGACGTTATGGAACATCATCCAGATATCTTTCTTTACTATGTCAAGCTGCAGATAATGTTAATACAAAACCCAGAAACTCCAGGAGCAGATGCTGTTCTCACACTTGGAAATACCAACCACCAGGACTCCCTTTAACTATTGGTTGTCAAACTCCATTAAATTGTGGCTGAGCTAACAATAGACTACGGATGTTCTTTTTAATTAGACTGTACAGATATATCCAAGCTGTTGCAGTAAGGAAAGCATTCAGATGACTTTGGAGTGAAACTGCTTAAAATGCTATACTGTCATCTTTAAAATCTTATATTCATAAGAAGGTGACACTGCCTGCCACCTGGGTGTTGAGCCTCTGGTTGGAGCTACTTGTTATTCTGAAATCACTCAGTCTCAACTTTTGGCGCTACTTCCTCCTTCTCGCCTCAGTCCTGGATGTAGCTTTCTTACCCACCTAAGCCTTCTGGGCATCTCAGATCTCTTCCTGCCCTGCTTCTGATGTACTATGACAGTTTGCCTCTCCCTCTCCCGTAAATCTTCATCTGCAGTTTGTGGTGAATTAATATAGGTGTCCATGTGGAGATACATGGGCACAAGGAGAAGGGGACGACAGAGGACGAGATGGTTGGACAGTGTTCTCGAAGCTACAAACATGAGTTTGACCAAACTGCGGGAGGCAGTGGGAGACAGGAGTGCCTGGCGTGCTATGGTCCATGTGGTCACGAAGGAGTCGGACACGACTAAACGACTAAACAACAACATGTGGAGATACAGTGTAGTGTGGCAGTTGAGAGTCTGAACTATGACACAGACCTCTTTTCTCTGCTCAGTGATGAACTCAACAAGTTGCCACATTCAGCCAACATGTGAAAGGGCTTATGGGGAACCTGGTTGGGCCAGGGACCCCCTGTACAGATAGGGCTCCTTGACATGCCCGCCAAATACATGGTCAGCAGGTGAGCATGTTCACTAATAACGTTGGGGCCTAGGTACAGGGCTGGCTCATGTGCAACCCCCACCACACATTCTTTCAGCATATTGGGGGGGGGGATTCTGAACCTCACAGGATTATAGTGAGCAGATACATTAAATCATGTAGTTTTGCGAAATGTACTATATAAATGCTGTTTGGTTGTAGAAGCCATAGTATTGACCATCACTAAGCAAAACAAGCTGACAACCTGGGCCATAACTGAGATTTGCTGATCAGACTATTCATGAAAAAGTTCTCCAGACTCTCCTCCAGGAAACGAGCAAGCTTATTATAATTTTCAAGGAGCGCATAGGCTTACTAGTTCAAACAGTAACCTCCACCTTTTTGAATCATATATCACATCCTGTGTGTGTAAAGTCCTAATTAAGTTTGATGATATCTGCTCAGTGCTTAGGAGATAATTTATATCACAGATTCTCGACATCTAACGGTTTGGCACAGTTAGCTTCTTTTGATTAGGAAAGGCTCAGAACTGAGACAGCATAAACAGTGAATTGTATCTCGTCCCTTAAGAGGGAGCCCTTTATGTTCAAAGCTTGGAGCTGCTTGATGCAGTGATACAAACCATTTTCACTTGGCCTCACTAGGAACTTTAGGAGAACCATCTAAGGTGACTTGCCGTGTTTGTACTTTCTAATATCTTCTTTGTAGAATTATGTTGATCAGCCTCTCACTTGGCTACATTGAAGCATGGTAGAAAAACTCAATTTAATGGTATTCAGATTATTTCTAATTCCTGCTGCGGGGTTCTCTTGCACAAGGAAGATGAAAGGATGAAAGAGGAGCATTGTCCCTAGACACAAAGAAATAATCATGTGGAGATGGAAGAAGGTTAAATGCTGCAGCCAAACCAAATCATTCTATTCCAGTATCTCAAATCCAGCACAGTTCTTGTTGTCTATTACTAGGTTCTATGGAACTCGGCCACTCATGCCTTCTCAGCAAGTCAACTGCAGTACACTTATGCTTGTCAATATACTATTAGGATCTAGTTCACAAAGGAAGGCTTCTACAAAGGATCTGCTTCACAAAGAAAAGTTCTGTACACACGGTGTTCAATAAGCAACGCCATGCACATAGGCTTTCTTGGTAAGGAATGCACAAGTATGCCTCATGTTCACCCCAAAAGAGTTCTCATCAGCATCCTGTGAGTCTCTGACAGGCGGGGAGAAAGAGGCGTGGAGGCACTGGTTCACAGAGGGGTAGCGAACATAAACTTGCTCATCTTATTTGTAGCAGATTGAACACAGAACTATGTTTGCCCTGACCCTGATCTCATGCAAGTGATCTTCCATTGCTCTCCTGCTTTCAAAACTCACCTTTCCTTTAAGGCCTGCCATCACGAGTTCTGTAACATGCAACCTGCTTTGCATGGAATTTTGTAAAGGCAGGGGGTATTTTCTTAGAAATGCAACCATGAATGGCTTTTATTTATTCAGATAGGAGATTAAAGGATGGGGTTTATTCATGACTTGCCAGCATGTGTACATATAACCCGACACCTTTGTGCCCAAGCAGGTACATTATGTGACCCATGAGAGCAGCAAAATAACCAGACTATACAATGGTGATGGGATGAAATCAGGCTAAATCTTTATTGACAGCAGCAGGCAGGGCAAGGGTTGGCATGGCATTGGGTACCAGGATCAGTTCATTCCACAAGCCCCATGTTGATGGAATGGATTTGCCAGGTTTTGACCTCTTCAAACCTGTTCCATGGGAGTCGGCCAGTGTGGAAGCCTGCAGTGCTGCAAGCCAAGCAAGCAAAGTCTCACTGGAGGACCAAGGTGCAGATTCCAACCAGGCAGATACTGAACCCAAGCTTGGGTTTGCCGTGGTCAATCCTCCCCTCAGGCCCCTTACGCCCCCATCATACTATGTTGATCCTGCCCAATGCCATTTCTGCCCTCATATAAACAACATTCTTCCACCTAACCAAGGGGGGAGGGGACTCAACTAAGTGCCAATCATGTTGTGAGGTAAAAAATCATTTTCAGCCCTGTCAACCAATGACCCAAAATTGCTCAGTGAAGGCTCTAACATGAGGGTGGGCAGGTGGGAAATTCTCAAAGCAAAATGGCTCTGAGTTCTAGGAGAATCAGACTTATATAGGCTTGCCTGGTATATTGCTGTAATCTATGGGCCACAGCACCATCAGGCAAAGGCACCCCACACGTGGGGGGCACAGAATGGGGCAAATGAAGAAACAGCAAGATATCCTATGTAGAATTTTATAGTCATAGAATCATAGAATTGTAGCCTGTCCATTAGCTCTTATAACGAATTACTTTTGGTTTGCAGACGGATACTTTGGTACTGAAAGCCATCTTCCAGTGTGAGATGGCACCTTGAACACATTTTAAAATGATAATACAAGACAAGTCATTCTCACTAGCTTATCAATAGTCAGTTCTCAGCCCAGCTTGCTAGTTGGTTTGGCCCTTGCTGAGCACATTATTGTCTACGTTATCAGGCTTCAATGCATCTGTGAAATTCACAAGTTTCTTCACACTCCTCTTAAGGGCTTTGGTTTCTTGGAAATTTCAGCCAAGTTTCCATTCATATTCTCTCAAAGGCGGGTTGAGTAACACACACACACACAGCACAATCATTTTTAACTTAAGAGCCTCCCCCAATCTGATGATGGTTGTGCCCACATCGTAGTCAAATAATAATTTAAATTAAGTGGCAATTCTTTTTCCCCCTGAAACTATTGTTGTTTCCCAAAGCATTGCTATACAAACAAATATTCTGATTTCTACCCTGAGCTCAACCCACCCTTGATCTTCTATTTTTAGAAAATGGTCTTGTGATTCTCTCCCAAGTACTGTCAAGAACCCCCCCCCCCCCATCTTGCCACCTACCTGCTCTCAGGCCAAAAAAGTTCAATAAAACAGCAGGAGGGTGTTTGAATCTCACAGTTCCTGCATTGCTGCCTGTAATGAAGCAAACACCCCCCCCCCAATGTTCTACTGTATTTTTAAAATTTAAAAGGGGGGACTTCTAAGAGAATAAAAATGAACTCCCCTGACAAACAAGAAAGTCTGTATGCCTGGGAAGATTCTAACTCTTCAGAAAGTTCGAAATAGAAGCTAAAATTATCAAATGCTTAAGGAATTTCCGTTCAATATTTCACTGAATACCTCAAGGTAAAGATGTTAGCGAGAACGTCTTCACATAATGACTGCTTAATCAGGCAGATGGTTCCTTTTCAGAAGAAAAAACAACATTTCTATACTCACCCCCCCCCCAGCAGAACATGTTTACTACATTTGTAGCCTGTCCCTCAAAAGAGCTCGGGGTTGCATTTCATGGGATCTTCTCCCCCACATTTTATTGTCACAAAACCCCCATGTGATAGGTTAGGCTGAGACATCAGTTGTTGGGTTTCGGGGCTGAGCAAACCAGAACTCTGGGGTTTGCTCAGGAATGAAGCACAATAATTCTATGCAGGAAGTCCCACGTTTAATCCTCAGCATCTTCAGGTAGAGCTAGGGAAAGACCCCTGCCAGGAACGCCAGAGAGCTGTCAGATGGACCAATGGTCTGACTCTCAGTACAAGCATCTTACTAGGTTCATGTACTTTATCCGCTGTGCCAAAGCGCTCAGTAGCATCTTGTAGAAATATCTGCAAAGAAGTGCTTTAAAAAAATATTTTGGCAGCACTGAAAACTGACATGCCACACACATCACATAGAACAATGCCACTTTAAGTGGGATATTCTGGAATTACAGAAGCCATCCCAACTTCTGATTGGATCCTGGGATGTTCCATTTTGGCTCCCACAAGATCACGGCCCCCAAAGATGTGTGTTTTGGGGAGATGCGTTGAGAAGTCGCGGTGGTGGTGGCGGCGACATGGTCAGCCCCCCCCCAACACTTCGTTGGCCTGCAGCCCTCTCCTCATTCCCTTAAAAGAGCCATACTTTGGAGTGTGAAGCTCATCATGAATTTGCATTGAGGATATTATAAGAGATCATGTTTGCTTGAATCTTTCATAGCTGATTTTTTTTTTTACATTCCTCATTTTTGTAGAGTTCTTTTCTCCGTCTTTCTTGCATGCTACCATAATGATATGTGACTCTGTCAAGGCAACAGTGGGAGGTAAGGAGGCAGGCTGAGGACTGGGCTGAAGTTGTTTTGTCACCTTCAACAGCTGTTTCATAGAATCATAGAGTTGGAAGAGACCACAAGGGCCATCCAGTCCAACCCCCTGCCAAGCAGGAAACACCATCAAAGCATTCCTGACATATGCTCTCGTTGAGAGCATTATCTGCCTGCCCAGTGTGGCTAGCCGAGCACCAGCTTGTAATGCCCGATCTGTTTCTATGATCCGAAGCACAGAGTGAAAAACTGCCATGGTGCACCTGCAGCAGCACAACCGGACGCCTTCATCTGCCCCAGCTGCAACAAAACTTGTCGCTCCCACATCGCTCTCTATTTACAGCCACAGCACGTGCTGCAACCTTCCAACAGCTTGACCTCACCCCCAAAGGTGCACTCCTCCATTGTCTCCTGAGACAGATGGATGCCAAAATCAATAGGGTAGATTTGGCAAGACAGTATTCTGAAATCTGAAGACTGTCACATTGCTCTAGAAATCCAAAAAGCTGTATGAGTGGTAGAGAAGACCTCAGATTGAAATAGAAAGAAGAAAGGGGAGGCAAGAATCAGGCAAAAATGATGGCCTGGCTTCCCAGAAGAAAATTAGTTCTTTAAGCTTGAAGGAGCTGGAAATACCCTGGGGTCTGTTTATTTCTGCAGCAGTATTTACAGATGCAGGTGAAAATGGAATTGCTAGAAGTGAAATGACACTTTTCCATTGCTACAATGCATTCCACTTATAAAGCAATACCCTGCATGGCTATGGGGTTTGGGTTTCTTAAGCACTAGCAACATAGTGCTTTTATGCAACCCACCTAAATTACCACAGCCTTTCTTTGTCTTTTTCTTTTTAAGCATTCAGGTGAACTCTTTGAAACTTCACTGTTCCAAAACAATGAATGGAATGTTGTGTATGAGATGCATGTCCTCTGCAAGAGCTGATTCATGAATAGGTTTTCCTTTTCTGTCACTGATGGGAAAACTATGGGTTCATCCCGCAAACACCAGTAGAGTATGCTCGGGGTAACCGTCATGGATGGATAAATTTTCAGAATCTCCTCACAGCTGCCAGGAGTGCAGCATGAGCACATGGCACACACACACACACACACAGCAGCAGCAGCAGCATATGGAATGTGGCAATCGGATGCTGTGTTTCCCTCAAGTGAATTGATAGAAGTTGAGTGTGGATCACAAGTCTAATTGCTATGATGGTGCTTTTATGTTAGGGAACACCCGCCCACATGTATTCAGCAAACAACTCATCAAGCTTATTGGCTCCCTATAAGAGCTATAACATTCACAACTTAATTTACAATTCTCCAAAACACATACAGGATCAAAGAACAGCCATAAATCCAAGTGCAAGAATAATAGTGTTTACAAAAACGGCCAAGTTACTGCCATTATTATTACTGTTGTTGTTGTTGTTGTTGTTGTTGTTGTTGTTGTTGTTGTTGTTGTTGTTGTTACCACTACCAATCAATGGATGGGAATGTTGACATCCCCACTGTATCCACAAGCAAGCAGTCTTTGTATTCAATAGTTCCAAAATAATACCATTGACAAGGTCTCCTATTATTCTGGGGGATATCTGAACCACAGTCTGGCAAGCTGCTTTTGTGAATACTAGGGATGTGTCAGAATTCTGAGGATTAACCTGTTCAAAGGAAAGTGTGATGGTCACTGAGCACTTAGGAGGGAATCAGCCATGCCTGTAATGTGTGAAGTGGCCCTAAATGTATCAGCATCAAGATGAAGGGAATGTTTCCACCACCTGTGTGTGTGTATGAAGAAGGCATGCAGGAAAAGTATCAGAGGGCTCTTCCAGTTGACCTGTTTATTGAGCATTCCTCCTGATTTATTTGCATAAAATATGTGCCGCAGTTATATGGCATCTCTGGTTATTGAGCGTTCATTCTGATTTGTTTGGGTGGAGGTTATATGACATTGTGTGTCTTCGTTGTTATCCCACACTTTGTGATGTGTTTCCCCATCAGCTTCCTTGTTGTGCAAGAGTGCCAACTGCTCAAGTTTGATTTGCAGGCACACAAGTGAATCATACCCACAAAATAGAGACCGTTAAGAAATGCCCTGAGAATGGCCATTCCGTTCCTTTAGACTGCAATCCTATGCTCATATAGTTGGGAGCAGTTCCCACTGAACTCAATGAGGATTATTTGGGGGGGATACATGTATGGGGTTGCAATGCTAGGGTGTTTGTTATTGTTGCTCTGATTATATTTATTATTGTTGTTTCATGGATGTCAATAGTGCATTCCAGAGGAACTTAAGCAAAAACAATTAAAATGAACATGTTCCTTTGCTAAGGAAGGGCCATGGCTCAGTGTTGGAACATCTGATTTGCATGCCAAAGGTCCCAGGTTCAGTATCTGGCATCTGCAGGTGGGGCTGGGAAAGACTCTTGTCTAAAATGCTTGAGAGCCACTGCCAGTAAAGGTAGACGATACTGAGGTGGATGGACCAATGACCTGATTTGGTATAAGGCAGCTCCCTACATTCCTACTAGAGATTCATTTTCCAGTACCAATTTGAGGATTTGCTCTTCTGCATTTGCTTTGCTTTGCCCTGAAGTGTTTGGGCTGTTGCATGTTATGCAGCGAAAATACTTAGACCTTCCATGTCCATATATGTGCCTGGATCTCTGACTCTAAGGATCTGGGGATCGAATGCAAACATGGAAGAGAGGGGTGATGCATGCGGACAAGGGTTGAAAATAAGCAGATGAAACTGTATATCTGGATTTCATTTGCAGATTACATTTAAACCTTCATAGAAGAGGTTGATCACAGCTGTAACTCATGCTGAGCTGAAAGAAGACTTGAGCATCCGTCTTTAGATCAGCATGGTCCATGGTCAAGGATGATGGCAGTTTTAGTCCTGTGACATCTGGAGGACCATAAGTTCCACATCTGCACTCTGCAAGCATACCAGCTATTTTCAAATAGCTATAATAAATGCTTTTAAATTCCACGAGAAGCCTTGCTTCCCATGCCCAAGTTTGAAGTGTTAATATTTGCTTTTAATTAATGAAAGGGCACGTGAACACACCATAAATTGCATTTAATTCTAAGTACAATAGAAGAGAGCGGGAGTGGTGCTGGTTGGCATACAAATAAATCACAGCAATTTTCAGTGCAGAAAGTTTCATCTTCAACAGCAAATATAGGTCAGCAAAGGAAATGAGTCTATCACGCAGATATATTTGATACTGCAATGCAATTATTTAAGGTCTGATGTTCTGAAGTGCTAAAGCATCCAGGGAAAAGATGAGCAACTTTGAAATTCCTATTAGCTTCGCTGGGAATTGAGGATTCTTTTCACATCCCAGGAGTCCCTTAACATCTAACAGGACCCAGTCCCTTGTGTCAACATATCAAAATCAATTTCAATTATTCCGAACCCTTACGGGATTATTTAAATAAATGTTTGCAAACAATCATGACTTTGTGTGTGAACTCAGAAGATATAGTGTGAAATACAAGAGGCATAAGGTAAGATGCTTGGGCAACATTTCATAATATTCCCTTTCGGGGCAGGGTATTTGAGAGAGGGAGTGCCTAAGAGTGACATTCAGCTACTCTTGAATGAAACTGATTTTCCGAATCCATTTCCATCTTGTTTTAGGGGTGTTTTTAGCACAGAAAATACTTGGTCTTCCTAACATATGACATATGCAAGGAAAAGGGCAGGGGAGTATGATCCTGCACATTCTCCTAATCCTCTCTGTGGCTTTTGGTACCATGGTATTCTTCTGGAGTAATTTCTATGTGTTGGGGGTACTATGGATGGGATTCACCTAATCAGGCCCATCAGCAGAAGCTAGACATTGTTTCATGGGGGTCAGGAGAACCCCTTGGAACAGTTCATGGGAGAAGGAGGAGCTGGGTCATTCCACCTGGAAGCAGAAATGCTTTCTCAGATAGGATCATTGGAAGAGTGAGACACTGAATTCCACCATGCGTTCAATGGCCTCACTCCTTCTTAGGATGGTCAGTTCCTAAGGAGGTGCTAGAAGACGACTGCCCAACACTAGTTTTCCTGTGGAGCCCATACCCACTGACAGTCTGTTCCTGCCTTTGTCCCTCCTCCATAGATTAATTTCCTCAATCCTCTGCCTGGAAAGAACCATAGAGGCAATGGGTAAAAAAATGAAATGTTGCTCTTTCCCACTTCTTTCTTCAACTCTATGGACTTTTCAAAGCTGAAGATTGGCACCCAAGCTGCCAATTGACAGTCTGGAGAAACCCAGAGGAGGGGAAGGAAATGGAAGCAGTATCTCTCAAGACTGGCATTGGACAACCAAGCTCAGCCTAGAAAAGAGCACAGAAATTGAGAAAATCTTGCCCTGCTCCACTCTTTCTCCACTCCATATCCAGTTTTTGGGTGGGATGAAGAAACATTCAAGGAGAGACCACACAGAGTGCCATTGCCTCACAGGCTTCCTACATGTGTCCAAAAGGATCATGTTTCCATTTTGTGGGTGCTTATAGGAACAGCATTGGTGATATACACCTAGGTTCTGACTGACACATGCTGCATTTCACTGGCTGTGACTTGGTTGCGAGCTGACCCTTCTTGGACAGTGAGAGCCAGACCATAGCTGGCAATATTTCAATAGGACTGGCACAATGTATTGTACATGCAGTTGCTTTCGAAAACTCGGAAATTCCGTATGCTGGCTGGATCTAGAGAAGAACAGGTTTGAAATTAGCAAACAGCTCCTTATGCCAAAGACAATCCTATTTTGGAACAGTATGTAATATTGCATTTGGATCAAATGTCCACTTAAAAAAAGTGGGGGGGGGGAGTTAAATGTATCCACTTTGATCTTTAGTTGGGTCTAAGAGCACTTGCTGTTGCAACATTGGCTTATTTTGGCTTGATACTGCTGTCAAAAAGAACTCTTGCTTGGGTAGAGGAGTCCCCTGGGCATGCCTAGGACCCTAACAGAGATTTTCACCGCTGCCAAGGTGTAAAAGTTCAAGCAACAGTTCCTGAGACTGAAGAGGAACATGCACTTGCAATATACGGTAATGATGTTTTCTAGTCAAATCTAGTAATATCTAAGGCAGTTGAAAAGGCTGCTGAAGTACAGAGATAATAAAGATAAAAGCATCCAACTACTCTATATTACAGCTCCTGGTGTGAAAGCATAACTGCAACTGAGAGAAAAGGCAAAACAAGCTGAACAAAAATGGATGTGAAGTGACAAACTATTCATTTTAAATATAGGGGTGTGAATTGTCAAAAGGGTGGGGAGGAGGAAGGGTTGATAATGGAAGAGTTCTTTAGAACAGAACATTCCCCCCCCCTCAATACACAGCATCCAAATACAAACATTCTTTGAAATCTAAAAAGCCTATTGTTATAGCACAACACGCATTGCCAACACTGAACCCTCTTGCTTTGCTCAGCATGGCAGATCCAATCTTTGTCCATAATGTTATGTCAGTAGCTATCTTTGCATTCATGTCATAATATCAGTGAATAATGCACTGGTGGCTCTTCATAGAATAGTAATAATAAAAAGCAACCCCCCCTTAATTTATCACCTTTCTTTGGAATCTGTTGTTCTTAACTGATGAGACCTTCCAACTGACAGTTCACAGATCTTGTGCAGTACTGGTTGGCAGGCAGCACAGAAATATTTAAACCCTTTTGTAAAGCAATGACCTGCCTATATTGGCTTTTTGTACAGTAAGCCCGCAACGTACACACACATTTGCCATGCAGAGTGGCGGGAGCAACCCAGCCGGAGACTGGGATACAGTAAGAATCAATCAGCTAGCATGCCAGAATGTTTGGTTGTGTTTTAATATTCTGTTGGAAGCTGCCCAGAGTGGCTGGAGAAATCCAGCCAGATGGGCGTGGTATAAACAAATTGTGGTTGTTGTTGTTGTTGTTGTTGTTGTTGTTGTTGTTGTTGTTGTTGTTGTTGTTGTGTCCATTCAGCCCGGACACTGAGATCCAGCACCGAGGGCCTTATTATTAATTATTATTATTATTGCTGCAGGGCTGCTTTTGGTTTGGAAGACAGGCCTAGAATCCCAGAGTTTGTGTCTTGGGGCCCAGTGCTTCAGCACACCACATACCATAGGATTTCTACACTGGACAGCTCTTTCCTTAGTGTCACTCCAGGGCATTGTGGGAAATTAAAAATGGCAAATTCAATCTGCTGCCACGACTAGTTCCAGAGAAGCATGAGAGGATCCAACAGTGTAAGAGAGACCCAAATTTATGCACCTTGTCCAGGATCCTCTCAAACCTAGAACCAGCCCTGTTGGTGGGTCCCATATTATGACATAGGCCTAAATTAGTCAAGTGAGCAGTGGGAATATAAGCAACTTATTCACATGCTGTGCAACTGTTCAGATCCAGAAAGGAGGATATAAGAGTTAGGCAAGAGTGATTGGAAATACCTGTTCCCTGCAATATGGCCGTAATACAGGATTGATCATAGAATCATAGAGTTGGAAGAGACCACAAGGGCCATCCAGTCCAACCCCCTGCCAAGCAGGAAACTTCATCCCTTGTGATGAAATGTTGCGTGGTTTCCTTGAACTCAGTGGTATTACTGTGGAGCAATCGTTCAGTAATGACAGTTGGTAAAATGTTCATTTGGTATAATTCTGTCTGGCAATATAAATAATTACAAGTTCCAGAGTCAAATAAAATAAAATGTCAGCTCCTTGACATGAATTTAAAACCTGGGCAAGTCAATTAATGGCACTCAAATCCTAAAGTTATAAGTAGTCACTGCAGCATGTGAAGTGGTTTGTGCCAATCTTAAATCCTATCTCACCTCTTAAATCACCTCTACTTTGCACACAGTTTATAATCACTATTACTACTATTTTTGTTATTATTACTGTTTATTAGTCTGACCTTCATCTTCTGAAAGCATACAGAGCATAAACAGTTCATGCATCAGCTCACATAAAACAATAAAAACACACTATCCAAACAAATGAAATCACTTAAAATAAGAGAACGTGTTAATCAATTGCAAAACATTACAAAGCCTCATCATTAAAGTTAGTGGAATGTGGGTTACCATGGAAACATTATCCCTGTCCAGGAAGGGTCATAGGTTCTAAACCATCAAAACCTGGCCTTCTTTGGCACTAAGACCACCTGGGCCTCTATGGGCAGTACAGCATTCAAGAAAACCCCCAGTAGTCTGCTCCTTCAATGGATGTGTGATCCTTCAATGGATGTGCGAGCCCATCTAGAACAGGGCTGCATACCCAATTCCCAGACCCAGGCACCACTTACACACAGCACATCCATCTTGTCAGCATTCAACCTCCATTCATTGGCCCTTGTATACTCCATTACAGTGGTACCTCGGGTTACAGATGCTTCAGGTTACAGACACTTCAGGTTACAGACTCTGCTAACCCAGAAATAGTACCTCGGGTTAAGAACTTTGCTTCAGGGTATGAACAGAAATCATGGGGTGGCAACGCGGCGGCAGCGGGAGGCCCCATTAGCTAAAGTGGTACCTCAGGTTAAGAACAGTTTCAGGTTAAGAATGGACCTCCAGAACGAATTAAGTTCTTTTTTTTATATAATATTTTTTATTGAACATTTTTTCAACAAACATACAACAAACATACAAAAAACAAAATACAAAAACATATCAAAAACATCAAAATACAAAATACAAAAATATAACAGAAAAATATATCATTTCTCATCCATTATAATACTCATTGTCTTCAGGCTTCCCCAATTCCCTACTATCTGTTTTCCATTTTTTTAAACTTCTATAGCAGTTTCTAAATCATCTTCTTTCCCATCATGCAATCCCTTTAAAACTTCTAAGTTAATTCATCTTCATATCCTTTACCCTAATTTCAAACTTTAAATCTTCTATTGTTTCCCTAATGCCTTAACCTCTTTACTTTCCTGGATTTTCAAACTCTAATTATCGAATACATTCCCTATATACATTTTAAATTTCTTCCAGTCCTTTGAAACTTTGTCATTTGTCTGGTCCCGGAGTCTTCCTGTCAATTCTGCCAATTCCATATAGTCCATCATTTTCATTTGCCATTCCTGCTTCGAAGGCAATTCTTCTTTTTTCCAATATTTTGCTAATAAAATCCTAGCGGCTGTGGTGGCATACATAAACAGATTAACATCATCCTTGGGGATTTCTTCCCCAATTATTCCAAGCAAAAAGGCTTCCGGTTTTTTCGAAAATGTGTTCTTAAACATCTTTTTCAATTCATTGTAAATCATTTCCCAGAAGCCTTTTATCTTAGGGCATGTCCACCACATATGGTAGAATGAGCCAACATCCTGTTTACATTTCCAACATTTATTGTCGCTTTTGTGGTACATTTTAGCTAGCTTGACCGGCGTCAGATACCATCTATACATCATTTTCATCAAATTTTCCTTCAACACCGTACAAGCCGTAAATTTCATACCTTTCTTCCACAATTTTTCCCACTCCGACATCATCACATTATGACCCAGATCCTTGGCCCATTCAATCATAACTGATTTTGTTTGCTCATCTTTCAAATGCCATTCTAACAACAAATTATACATTCTGGACAAATTCTTGTGATCTGTCTCTAATAACTCCGTCTCTAATTTCGATTTTTCTGATTGGAATCCTAATTTTTTGTCTAACTTAAATACCTCATTTATCTGCACATACTGAAACCAGTCACTCAACCTATCTTTCAATTGTTCGTATGGTCTTAACTTAAAGTGGTTTCCCACTTCCATCAAGATATCTTTGTACTTCAACCTATTCTCATCCATATTTGTCCTTTTAGGTTTCTTTGCCTCAAGAGGTGAGATCCACCTAGGAGTTCTCCTTTCCAACAAATCCTTATATCTCATCCAGACATTAAACAATGATTTCCTGATTATATGGTTTTTAAAACCTTTATGCAATTTCACTTTATCATACCATAAATATGCATGCCAACCAAATGCGTTATCATGACCCTCTAAATCCAACAAATCATCATTATCTAACAAAAACCAATCTTTCAACCAACAAAAGGCAGCAGCTTCAAAGTAAATCTTTAAGTCCGGCAGGGAAAATCCTCCTCTTTCTTTAACATCAGTCAAAAGTTTATATTTAATTCTTGGTTTCTTCCCCTGCCAGACAAATTTAGACAATATCTTCTGCCATTCTTGAAAGCATTTCATTTTATCAACTATCGGTAGGGCCTGAAATAAAAACAACATTCTCGGCAAAACATTCATTTTAACAGTTGCTATTCTACCCATTAAAGACAATTTTAACCTCGTCCATACTTCCAAATCTCTCTGGATTTCTTTCCATAATTTCTCATAATTGTCTTTATACAAATTCAAATTTTTTGACGTCATATTAACTCCTAGATATTTCACCTTTTTTACACACTTCAGTCCTGTGCATTCCTCTATATTCTGTCTCTCTTGTAGTGTCAGATTTTTATCCAATACTTTAGTTTTCCCTTTATTCAGCTTAAAACCCGCCACACTGCCAAACTCTTGAATTATCTGCAGTGCTCTCACTGCACTCTGTTCGGGATTCTGCAAAGTCAATACTAAATCATCTGCAAAGGCCTTTAACTTATATTGTTTTGAACCCACTGTAATCCCTTTGACGCCTTCATCGCTCCTTATCATATTCAACAAAACCTCTAGTACAGAAATGAATAACAGGGGGGAGAGTGGGCACCCTTGTCTTGTTCCTTTCTCAATTCTTATCTCATCTGATACCACATTATTTACAATAATCTTCGCTCTTTGCTCAGAATAGATACCATTAAGCCCATTAACAAAATTTTGGCCAACCTCCATTTTTTCAAAATTTATTTTCATAAAATTCCAAGAAATATTATCAAAGGCTTTTTCGGCGTCCACAAAAATTAACATTGCTTTGGTGTTTATTTTCACTTCCAGTCTCTCCAAAATGTCTATTATAAATCTTACATTGTCCTTCATATGTCTTCCAGGCAGGAATCCTGCCTGGTCTTTATGAATTAAGTCTTTCAACACCCTTTTCAATCTTAACGCCAAGATACTAGCAAATATCTTGTAGTCCACATTTAATAAGGAGATTGGTCTATAATTCTTAACCTGAGTCTTATCCACATCCGGTTTTGGTATCAGAGAAATAAAAGCTTCTTTCCAAGTCTCTGGTGCTTTGCCCCCCCCTAAAATCTCATTTGCTACCTTCATTAATGGTTGTATCAACCAGTTTTTTAATGTTTTGTAGTACTTTGAGGTAAGTCCATCCGGCCCTGGGGCTTTGTCACTTTTCAGTTCTTGAATCGCCATTTCGATCTCTTGTCTTGTAATCGGTCCATTCAGTAGGTTCTTTTGTTGTACTGGAATTTTCTGCAGCCCATTTTCTTTTATAAATTTCTCTATCCCATCTAAATCTTCTTTTTCCCTTTTATATAGCTGTTTATAATATTTTGTAAAACATTTCCTTATCTCTGCAGGGTTCTCAATAGATTTTCCTTCTTCCATAATCTTTATGATGGTATTCTCTTTTTGTCTTCTTTTCAATTGCCATGCCAACAATTTCCCACACTTATTAGCCGATTCGAAGGATCTTTGCTTCATTCTTCTAATTTCCCATTCTATTTCTTCGTTTATTATTTGGGAATACTGCACCTGCAAAGCTTTTATTTCTTTTTGGACTTCCTGACTTTTCGGATTATCTCTCAATTTTTTTTCTTTTCCCTTCAATTTTTCCAAAATGTTTTCCTTCTTTTCATTTCTCTTCTTCTTCCAAATTGTATTCTGTTGGATCAAAAATCCTCTCATTACTGCTTTGCTGGCATCCCAAACCATTGTAATATTCTGCCCTTTGTTCAAATTTAATTCGAAATAATCTTTCAGCATCTTCTGGGCCTTGTTGATTATCTGTTCATTTCTCAATAAAGAGTCATTCATTCTCCATCTAAAAGAACCCTGCAGGTACTGTTTCAGCTCCATCAAAACTGCGTTGTGGTCTGAGTAGGTTCTGGGGCATATCTCGCTTTTTGTCACTTTTGGACATAAGTCCTTGGTAATCCAAATGTAGTCCAATCTACTTCCTGACTTTTGCGAGTCCGAGAAAAAGGTGAACTCTTTTTCCAATGGATTTCTTAGCCTCCAAACATCTACTAAGTCTAGGTTCTCTACCAAATCAAAAAATGTTTTTGGAAGCTTACCATCATTAGATATTTTTTGTCTTTGAGTTCTGTCCATCATCGTCCAGAACGAATTAAGTTCTTAACCCATGGTACCACTGTACTAAATCAAGCACTGGCCTAGCATTTGCACAACCACCTTCCAAGTATAAGCTTTGAATGATGTGAATATGTGACATTTGATGATACTAACTCTGGGCAGTGGAGTGACACTGAAACATTCCATTATATTGGCATGATGCCCCTGAGTAAGGTTGCAAAGTTAGTGCAATGACACAGATTATGACAATGACTTTACTGCTCTATCATCACTGCTTCATTTGTGGTATTTAGGACACTGCATAGGACCAAAGCATTAACCCCCTTTATTAACATGTGCCAGGAAACTTAGGATCACTGAGTAAGCAGACTGTGAAACACTCTGGGATTTAAATGAATGGGATTTAAAAATAAAAATAAAAATTGCATTTATATTTTCCAAAGAGCTCGAGGTGGCCCATTTGGTCCTCCCTCTCCTAATTTAATCATAACAACAAGCCTTTGAGCTAGGTTAGGCTGAGAGTCAGTGACTGGCCCAAGGTGACTTTCATATGAAATGCTTCTACTGTATGTGTGCATCATTGTGCATGCGAAATCATTTATTACTTCAGTGTGAACACTGCCCAAATCACACAACTTTTTTTTTTAAGCCAATTTATGTTCAAAAAGCATTTGGAGAAATTTGGTCAGAGGGGGCTGCTGAAGTCTCAGGTGTGCACATGAGTTTCTTTTCAACCATAGCCCATAAGTTTAAAATTCAGTTTTGTGTGGTTAAGGGTACTCTATAATTGAGGTCTAGCTTTATTTTCCTCTACAGGCTAATGTTTGTTTGTTTATCTCTTTTACACTGCTATTGGGCCATTTTTCAAAAGCTAATATTTTGAATTAATGTGGGGCAATGCAAATTTGTTGGAAAACTCAAGGATGAAAATTGCAAGCCAACCAACCTCCGTGAGATTGTGTTGCAGCTGATAGATAAACCCAAATAAGATTTCAAATATGAATGCATTCATAATAGAAATAACTATGTTTAGGATCCAAATGGGAACACATTCTGTTTTTAATGGTAAGAATAAAATAATATGCAGTTTATGTTCCAATCCCTACTATTTATTAGTAGGCTGTTGATTTACAATCCACACCTCCCTTGTTTCTTCCAGAAGTGGGAGCAGGGCATTAATACTATGCACTAATTACTGCAGTTAAATCAAGCAGAACTCTTTCTTTTTACACACGTTGGTTTATAAAAGTGCCAATTAGCTGAAACTAAATAAGACAAAGATAATTTGATTTGAAATTGCTATCTGTAGAAATGTGAGATGTATGCTTACTTATAATCAACTTTAATGGTGGCTATAAATGTTAATTTTGCTAATTCAGCTTCAAGATTAAGCGTTGTGGCAACCTTCTTATTAATTTACTA
This sequence comes from Zootoca vivipara, assembly GCF_965207765.1. Classification (NCBI taxonomy): domain Eukaryota; kingdom Metazoa; phylum Chordata; class Lepidosauria; order Squamata; family Lacertidae; genus Zootoca; species Zootoca vivipara. The sequence goes on along the minus strand of NC_142586.1, from coordinate 33,038,315 downwards.
AGGATTAGCAAACAGTTTGGAGCATACTTGAAAGGGAATTTAATGCAGCAAGAATAATACAGACCCAGATAAAACCAGATGTTCCTTGCAAAATGAGCCAGGTGCTCTCGCATGTGCAGTGTTTTCTTTGCAATTTAGGTATCTACTCTGTGGGTGATGCTCAAAAACCTGAAATCAGTTTTAAATTAATCAATTTAAAGGCCGATGACAACATTTCTTTCTATCATGCATACAAATCTTAAGTGCCACTTTCTGAGCCATGTGCATGCCTCTCTCTGTGTGTGCTGGGAACAAATTAGATATTTCAGACGATAGAATTCTAAGAAGTGATAAATTGTAGTTCATAATCCTAGTTCAAGTGCTTTACTTCAAGACAGCAGTGGGGAATCTCCAGCCTGCAGTTTGCATTAAGCAGCAGTCGTAATTTAGCCTATGTGACCATTTCCCCCCAAGCAAAACTTACCTATATAATAACAGGTGTGTAGACCAGGTAAATACACAGCGCTCTGCTGAAAGCTGAGCTTCCACCTGCAATGCCCTGTGCCTTTGTCCTCATGGTTTGATTTCAAACTTTAAGGGCAAAGGAAGCAGGATTTGCAGAGACCCACGCAGAATCAGATGAGTTTTTGCAAAGCCCTGTGCCTTTGCTAATAACGCAGTTATTTAAGGTATAACAGCCTATTAACAGAGAGCTTGTGATCGACTGCCATTTCTTTCCACATCGTCTAAATACAAAGCCTATCACACCTACACTTGCAAAGCAAAGCTGTTTCACCCACAGAGGAGATGCATGTCTTGTCTCCAAAGAACCACAGACAATAAACATCCATGTTCCATATAAGGACTAAACACACACAACTCAAATTTACAGGGCACAACAAAAGCCTAGAAGGCCACACAATATACACCTTATTAAAAAAAAATTAGAACCCAGTTTCTCTTTCGGAGATTCCTATCATTGCTAAGCAGCTTCTTTCCGCTTCCCTTTTGACTCATTTTGTTACAGAAGGTTCTAGATTCAGGTAGGTAGCCGTGTTGGTCTGAAGAAGTGTGCATGCACACAAAAGCTCATACCAAGAACAAACTTAGTTGGTCTCTAAGGTGCTACTGGACATTTTTTTATATTTTTTAAATATACTGTATTGTTACAGAAGGGTTTACTACACATTAAGAGGAGACTATGTATCCCTTTACTACTAGTATGCATCCTTAAAGAGACAACACAATCCATCTCTGTTCCTTCCACTTAACCCAAAGCTGGGTGCGTGTGTTGAGATGTCCCCTTGCCCAGCTCTGCTGGTTAAATGGCCTCCTATCTATTGTCAGCAACGGAGTGATGGAAATTCCACCACTGTAGAGCTCCCTCCTCTGCTCTACAGGTGAGTGGAAGTGCTGCCAAAAGGATCCTCCACCCCAAAAAAGAGAGAAAAATTTCTTGATCAGAAGCTGAGGTTTAGGTTGCCCCCAACATTATCTGTCTGAGTAAGGTTGCTGATTTTTTTTTTTTAAAAAAAGAACCTTCCAATACATTGCAGTGTGTTGCCTGGAAATCACCCAGGTAGAAATGGGAAATATATATTTCAGGAAATCTTACTGATCATTGCCAATATTCTCACTGAGGAACCCCTGGATCCCAAGGTACCCTAAAACACAGTTTGAAAGGCATGGTCTTACCCATCAAAAAGCAAGAGACTCATAACAGAACTGGGGAAGATCAGCATTCAAAAGAGAGGGGTTGGGGGAATGGAGATTCCTATAAAACGTTATGTATACAAAACACAATCTTCATCTTGTGGAAAAATTGATCTTAGCTCTCCCAACCATGCAGTCATAAGATGAACACTAGCATAGTGACTTCTTCCCAGGGAGAATCCGCTCTTGGCAGAAAATCAATGAAAGTTATTTGAAATGGAGGAGTTATGTAATTAAGTTTCACAAAACAATTGGTTTAATATTACCGCAATATTTACTGAAAAGTGAAACTTTCACATCACCACAACATGCTCCTAGCAAGCAGTGGATAATGGCTGTGGTGATTCTGAGGGTAACCTTCGTATAAAAACTTCTTCTTTTTAGTATAGTGTCCCCATATATTTAACAAGCTCTTTCTTATCTGTCCCTGGTCCAGAGCTCCCACATATATAAACTTATTTGGACACTGCATTGCAAGGAGTAAAACTGCATTTGCAAGAGAAAGCTGTCAGGTGCATTTCAGCATGTAGGTTTTTGCAAATACTTGTCTTATCCATGAAATACTTCCCTATACATATGTATATGCATTTTGCCGCCCAGTTTAGTGATGTCTGCTCAGAAGTAGGTGTACGGTTCACTGTTCTGTACCTGGTTGTCTTTTGATCACATTATTGTTACTCAAAACTGGACTGTAGAAGTTACATTTTAAAAAAAGTTGGATGATCTTACCCTGTTACAGCAATTTGTGAAAATAATACTTTTTGCTTGCAGTTTCTTGATGGTGATGTGGTCACCTCTTACATAACAGGTATCATTATATTCCAATATTATCCAATATTTATAGTACTGCCACTGTTAATGATTGCCCACTATCAATAATTGTTTGTGGTCAATTACATACAATTAGCACATAAGAATGGGATTCAGGGCCAGCCAATGTATTTTACAGTCTGAGGCAATGAACAAAATGCCCCTCAACCGGAATAGGGATGGCTTGATCAATCTATTTCTGATCCATACCACCTTCACATGTAGCCAGTCATTAATTAATTCTGTCACGCTTTCTGTGGATTTTTTTTTAAAAAAAATGCATGAAAAACCCACATTTACAACCTCTTAAAAGTCAAGGATCCCTTCCCTCTTCACCTTTGCTCTTGCCCAGGCGCATCCTGAATGACAAGATGCAACAATCACATTTGTACACACACAAACACCATAGCTGCCAAGTTATCCCTTATTTTAAGGGATTTTCCCTTATGCTGAATAGGCTTCCTCGTGAGAAAAGGGAAAACCTGGCAGCTATGACAAACACACACAACATGCAGAGAGATTCCATGTACTTCCCTATGTCATAAACACAAATAATCCACTATCATTCATCCCCTTCTTCTCCCAGACTTCACACAAATCCACCAGGCCACCCAATCACTCCAAAATGTCCCTCTCTGTCATCAAACCACAATCACCAATCACTTTATCCACTCCACTGAAAATGTACTGGAAAAATACCAGAAGACAATGAAACCCCGCATTGACAGAACCATATAAAAGGGGTGTCATCTTGACATTTTGCATCATGTGTAAAATGTCTGAAAGCTGACATTGTCCTATTAGAAGGAAATTGAGATAGAGTAGGAGCTAGACAGCTGTCCTTTGGCATTCTCCTTGACCATCAGCCTGCTTATGAAGATGAATAAACTAGGAATTCATTCTATTCAGGTTAAAGGGTAAAATGAATCCTTAGTTAAACATCCATGTATTTAAATAAATATACTGGGTGATGTTTTTTAGATGGTCAGGCAGCAATTCCTTCACTGATTGCCTCTCCTGTTTACTTCATCTGTTGCCCTGCTATTTATTTAACAACTTGCAAATTAATCTTAGAGTGGCAAATCAGAATCAATTAAATTGCAGAGAATCATAGAAAATGGAAATGAACCTAACTCTTGGGTCAGCGAATCAATGTGTGAGATTTTTGTGTGCTTTCTCTTTCAAGTGCTAATAGGAAGCTTTGTATCTGTAGAGAGAGAGAGAGAGAGAGAGAGATTCGGTGCAATGCAAAGCACTGTGTACTTCCTTATAGACTTCAGCTCCAATATAATGTGCAGGTGTGAACTTTGAATGGGAAAGCACACAGAGAATGGTATATTGTTATGGGAGGTGCAAAATTTACAGTTGATACATCACCACCTACATACCAGTTCCCTCTTTTTCTGGGAGAAAGTAATAAAGCCGAGGATATTGAAGAATTTAGTGATGCTCAAGTCAATGGGGGATGAAGCTCAGCAAGCGTATATGGCAATGCAAGTAGGTAAGGTAAAGGTAAAAGACCCCTGGGTGGTTAAGTCCAGTCAAAGGCAACTATGGGGTGCGGTGCTCATCTCGCTTCAGGCTGAGGGAGCCGGAGTTTGTCTGCAGACAGCTTTCCAGGTCATGTGGCCAGCATGACTAAACTGCTTCTGCTGCAACAGGACACAGTGATGAGTGCCAGAGTGCATGAATTCACCGTTTACCTTCCTGACACAGGGTACCTATTTATCTGCTTGCACTGGTGTGCTTTCAAACTGCTAGGTTGGCAGAAGCTGGGTCAGAGCAAGAGGAGCTCACCCCGTCAGGCAGATTTGAACCGCTGACCTTCCAATCGGCAAGCCCAAGTGGCTCAGTGGTTTAGATGACAGTGCCACCTGCTCCCTCACCAATGCAAGTGGTAAGTGGTGGCAATGGATGGGTGGAGAATGCAGATGAAGATCCCAATATCGAAGTAAATGGGAAAATCCATTCATAAACAAGAGCTTCACGTGTTCATTGGAGCTGAGCTTGACATCAGACCTGAATAGGCATGTATGAGAGAGAAAGGTAACTTGGTCCCCTTCAGTCCATCCTAAATCAGGTCCAGACCCTTCTTGGCTTGCTTTTGGCTTGCAGTGTGATAGCTTGCAATGGCTTACCCTCACTGCTGCAACTTGCTTCACATTGTTTCTTTATCATCCAAGCTTACCTGTAAAGCTCCTGGGATGCTTTCTGTTAGGTCTTATAGCCTCAGAAACCATAGGAAATACATTGTACATGGTTCCTGATGTATTGGGTACTCCTGTGTATGAAAGGGAGTTCACAGCCACATAATGAAAAGTGGAGGGACAGTAAAGGGGTTTGTGGGGTACTGGTGGTGGTCAGAGGATGGAAGATAAACCCTGTCCTAGTCCATATATGATAGGGCCTTCAATTGGAACTGGGCTGAGTTTCAACCAGTTTACAAGCCCAAATTAAATTGTTTGAGTTAGGCCCACTGAAAATTGCACTGGAAGGAACTTGCTCAGCAGCAATTAAACCATATATCAAAATCCCAAGCCAAACTGATACACTTAAGTAAGGTATTTACAGCTCTTGTTTTGAACATCTACAAATCCAATTTCTTATGCTTTTTTCCAGGGCACTCTTTTATGATCCAAAATGTTTAATCTTATGAATATTTTGATGACATTCATCTCACATCCTAAAAAAAAAGTAGCATAATATTAACTCCTAGTTCTATATTTCTTGTAGAAAATTGCAAAGATATCTTTTGTTTGTTTGTTTCATTTACCTATTGAGGAATAAACTCTGCTTACCTTATAATGACTGGTCTAAAACCTTACAATGTCCTGGGGAGAGTGGCATTCTCATGGCAAGTTTCCATCCCCCCCCTTGAACCATTTGAGGGTGTTCCCCCCCCCATGATCAAGTGGTATATAATTTTTATGAAATAACTAAATAAATACTACTACTAGCCATTTGAGTTGGGATGGTCATAGTTGTGGTTGCTGCCTACAATTCACATCACCTGTCAATAGGAATGGGGGAACTCATTATGTGCCGGAACCAATCCCATTTTATATCAGTATCTCATAGCTCAATATTAATTCAAAACTGCATTTAACAAACCAATCCTAACCCAGCCTAGCAACATCTACATCTAAAGCTCCGCTGGCACCTGCCTGTCAAGGCAGAGAGTATCTCACCTTTGGATCCTGTGGATCCCTGACCAACCCAACTCTACCTCATCCCGAATGGGAGGATCAATGAAGGCAGCCTACCATTTGCTCAGGTGAAGGTTAGGCTTCTCAGCAGGGCATTTCCACCACCAGCATCATCTCTGCTGTCTGAGACTGCTGGAAAGGGGCTCACAATGCATCCTAACCTTTCCCAACCATCAGAAATGTGTAAGATTGCTACTTCAATTACTTAACATCTTTTAAACAAAATTAAAAAATCCTTCCAGTAGCACCTTAGAGACCAACTAAGTTTGTCATAGGTATGAGCTTTCGTGTGCATGCACACTTCTTCAGGTATCTAAATGCTGTCTACAGTAGCATGCATGCTACATAGGCACTTGACAGGCTTCTATTAGGCTTTTCTTTGAGTTTAACAAGCCTTTTCCCATGGGTCTCGAGAAAAGAACCTCGACGAAAAGTCTTCACAATATTGTACTTATGAGAGCGCAATAATTCGTTTAGCTATCAATCTCAAAGAAAGCTCATCATTTGGAAAGAAAAATTAAATCCTTGCTTTCTCGCTCTTTTATACTTTGAAATGCTAGCTTATACGCCCTCCCAATTCTATCTTGCCTGGACCTGAAACAAATTTTCCAACATTCATTATAGTGTTGCTAGCAAGATCTTAATGGCTTCTTCAAAGTCATTGACATGATAAACCATAATGATTCTAGTGAATCCTGTCGATGTGTACTTCGAAGACATTTATTCTTCACCATCGCCACCAGAAGTAACTGTGTGCACTAAACCCCAAATGAAATTTTTGATAAAATGTAATTACTATGCTGACACTGTAGCTTATTTTCTAAGTTAAATAGCTTTCATTTCAACTTAGTGATGGGAAGAAAGCAATTCTTTCTTACTCTGATATATATATCTTACAAATGTCCAAATGAGGCTTTACCAAAAGTTTTAAAATAAACAGATTGTCTGTCATGTTCATTCGAAGACTGAAGTTCTGCCAAGTTTCAGTGAGAACAGATTTGAGACATAAAGCTTGCATAAAGGAATTCAAAGGACATGCTTAACTTTTTTTTTAAGCGTCTTAATTTCTGAAGTTACTTTAGTTGGTTAAAGCAAGTTCATTGGTTGTATTGCTATAACTACAAGCTCCTCCTCCTCCCAAAAAAGTATTAGACATGCCACGATATCAATGGGAAATTCTGATATACCACTCAGGCAAACAGTGTCCCAAATTAGAAAAGAATCCTGTGTCTGTCTATTTGGAAATAAGTTCCATAATGTTAAATGGGGCTTACGCCTTTAAAAGAGTGTTTTGCAGCCTTGGTGTCCTTAAATGCAAAACCACAGAGAATGTACACGTTATGTAGCTTCAGTCTGGGGATATTTGCATTTCTAATTGTATTATGAATGCTACCCCTCTAGTCTTGTGACCCTGGTGCTTTTTTGTGGGATACAGAGCACACACTGAGCTCTTGAATGAGCCAGCGTTGGCCAGTGCTTGTGAATTCCCTGAAGGGAATAAACCCAAGTGGAGCTCGCATTTGCTCATATTGTTTTGGAAAATACAAAATTGATCATTCAGCTTTAAATGAGAATGGACCAAAAAAATATTCCCCCCTCATCCCTACTGACCTGAGGCCATGCTGGCTAAGAGAGATGGGGCTCCAACAACATCTGGAGGGCACCACATTGGCCAGCCATTGTTTAAAAAGATGAGGCAAAGGTGTAAGATGCCCAAATGAATGCAAAGAAAGAAAAAGGGTCAATGGATAAAGAAAGGGGAGTACTATCAGGAAGGAAGTTGCATGTTGCTCAGTGGCAATTATACTGATAGGTTCTTAGTCAGTGTTTAACATGACAGAATGCCTGTATTTCTGCAAACACGGCAGAAAAAGAGAGCTCAATAAGAAAGCTCAGTAAGTGTTCATTTCATAGCTAGGGATGAATTAAAATGCCATTTGAAGAATCTTTATCTTTCGCAGACTTCTTTTTACTAAAACAGCTAATCAAGCATATCCAAACTCTTCCAGAAAGTTATAATATCTTTTTAATGCCGTAATAAATAGGGCTCCATAAAAATTGTTATTGGCAACAAAATGTTACAACGTAATTAAATTTAATAAAAATGGCTACATAAACGAGGTGTTTTGTGAACTCCAGCAATTATTAATAAGCTTTTTATCTTTTAATGATACACTTACGAAAACATTCTGCCACTCTGTGAACTGAGAAATGAATGATGATGGTGTCCGTTTAAGAAGTGCCATTGAGGGAAAATTCTTTTATGCCCTGATCCTATGTTGTGGTGGTGCTTCACTGCCCGAGCACATCCAAGCAACTTTAATGGGTTCCTCCTTGGCCCTTGTTTTGGCACGTCAACAGGTGTAGCAGCAATACAGATTTCCTGTCATTGTGACGTAAAAATATTGCACAGGTGTATCTGTAAGGGAAAGAAGGGAAGCAGTGCAGCTTATCTTTATGTAGAATAAAGTTCCCACTGTTACTATCGCACTCCTGTCTAACTAAGAAATGGAGCTTTAGCAAAAGAAAGAAAGAGCTTCTCAGTGCTCCACAAGCAGCACATCATTGCAGAGTGTTCCTTCTAGCAAAACCCATGGACCCAGAGAAACTCAGGAACTACAGAGAAACAATGCACAGAAAAGTACAGAGGAACACAAGGCTTTGTTGGGGGGCCTGCTCTGACTTGAGGCATGCTGTTGACATAGTGGTTCAACCGTGGAGGGTTAATAATGCCGTGGAGGGATACACAAATTTGCATCATTATTTGGCCCCAGCACTTAGTGGCTGCAGGCCCCTATCAAATGGAGTCTCTCTATAAGCATGGCTGGTGGGGTGGGTCCTGCTTCATGTCTCTCCTTCTGCTGCCACCAGATGGAGTAGCTGCTACTTGCTACCTGGAGGAGCAATGTTGATTCTCAATCTGAGGCAGGGAACAGGTTTAGGCCCTACTCTAATGTCCTTGAAGGCATGCCTTTATTTAGTATAAGTGGATTGTTGCAATTAGCTGTTGTGGAAGAAACAGTGTTGCACTTGGGGGTGGGGGATAGGGCAGTCTCGTGCAGGTCGGCCGCCCTGGCGCTGAGGGGTAGAGATCGCTCCGGCGCCCCCGCCCTTGCAGGGCGCAGCATGGTTTCCGCGCGGCTTCGCAGCGCGGCACCCTGCCTACCAGCCCGGCACCCTGGCACACCGCGCCACCGGGGATCTACCTAGAGACGGCCCTGGTGGGGGAGATGAAATCAGAGGGTTAGGGGCATGTCATTACTAAATCTCTACACATACATGTGTTAATATACTCTAACACTTTCAAAGTTTGTGCTGAAGAACAGCAAAGTTGCTAATAGCTTCTTATCAGAACAGGTGAAAATTGAAACATGACCCACTGTGGTACTGAGGTGCAGTATAACATATTACATGCGGCGGTGCTTTACATGCATCAGCACCAAAGTCCACAGCTGTGTTTCTCTAAAGGCATAGATCCAGTTAAACTTCATTGGATTCATGGCAGGATCTTGTACAATAGACAGAGTCTGCTTTTCTGGTTCTAAAATGACATTGCAGATACCAGCTGAGTGTGCTTCACAACACATTACTCTCATTCCAAAGTGGATTCAGCCCAGAGGTTTACAAAAGGGTTGTGGCACAATCTTCCCAGGAATGTACAACTTAAGAGTTGCTTGCAATTCAGAGGTGCACACTCAAATACTACGACACATTTTAAATCGTGGCCTAAATGTGAAACATTGCACGTCACGGGAAAGGATTTTTTCACTGCTCCCTGAAATGCTAGTTTTCCACCTGCACTGGTTTTTGTTAATCTATTCATTTTTGTGTGAGTGTGCATGCCATGCCCAACCCCATTACCCAAATATATTTACCTTCAAGTTGGATTGGGGATACCACAAGAGAGACATACAAAATGAACATTTCACATACTGAGTTGAGCTAACTACAGACTTCTTTGCAAGCTTCTATTTTGGGTTGCTTTGAGGCTTGGATCCTTAAGCTGCTATGGGCTAAAAATAAAAAAAATAAAAATGAATGGCCAGCTGAAGATTAGCTCACTTGGATGAAATTTATGTGTGGAGATTCTTCTGAGTCAATAGATTCCAAAGGAAGAAAGGCAACCAAGTTATGATATTAATTCTGTGTTTTCTTCTTTGCTAGTAGTACTATGCTGAGAACGATTTGAACAAATAGCTTGAAAATCTTGAAACATTTGAAACAAGTACAATGCTGCAGCTTAACAGTCCTATTGATGTCCACATAATTAACATTCCCCCCTCTAAATAAATCCCTCCCTCCTTTGAAGCCCTAAATCCTTTATTTTGTTGCGAAATATTTATTGAGGTGCAACTGACTTCATATGAAAAGGCTAAATTGAATTCCAATTCTAATCAGCAGAACCTTATTTCAAAGGAAATACAAAATAATGGTTGACTTTAACTTGTCCTCAAAATAAACATCATGTAGAAACAGGGCTGGGGAACCCACAGCCTTCCAGATGTTGTTGGACTTCAGTTCCCATCAGCCTCAGGTCAATGTTCAGGGGTGATGGCAGTTGAAGTGAAACAACAAGAAAGGAGATTCAAATTATATGTTAGGAAAAATGAATTCCATCTGTCAGGGGTTCTTTAGCAGTGCATTGCAGGGGATTGGACTAGAGGACCCTTAAGGTCCCTTCCAAGTCTAATTTTATGATTGCATGATCTGCCACTGAGTGATTTCCTGTACCATTTTCATTGAGATGGATGGGAACCACTAGCATTCTTCCTGAACCCTACTAGTGGGGTACATGGGCTGCAGGGGAAGCGGGAACTGACAATCATTGCCTCCCTCCAGCCCGCTTATAGAAGCATCTGATGATCAGAGTTTACGCAGAGGAACTTGGAATCCAAATCTATGTCTATAATCTGCAGGCAGCTTCCTTATATATCCCAAGAGAAAATTCCTCCACACGACAAGTTGCCCAGGCAATCAAGCAATAGGTTGGGAAGGAAGGGTTTTTATTTAAACCATTATACAGCCACTTATGTACCCTGAATATTTGATATGCAATATCTTCTGCCTGCAATACAAACAATATTTGATTAAAGCTGTGCTTCCCTGCATGCTTCAATGAATAAGAACGAGAGTCTATTTTATAAGTAATGTGCTGATGCATCAGTCCATACCCAAGAAGGAGATGACAACTCAGTTTCCAATAAGCAAATTAAGGGAAGAAGAGGAGCAAATTATAGAGAAAGTGTTTTCATTATATTGTACTTTTCACAAGCAGAACAGGCGATCTTCTCATCTTCATGAAGTATGCACACTGTAATGGCCTTATTACCGTAGGAAAATAAAAGTAAATTGAGTTGTAAGTGAAATTGCTGTTCTCTTCCACATATGATTGGAAAATGAAATACTTCTACACCAGGATGACATTAGATCCAAATCAGAAATTTGCCTTGTTAAATTAAATATTAACATAGAGGCATTTTTTAAAAATAAGACTCCGACCCACAAAATCCGTAGATAGACGGCACAGATTTGAGGTGGAAGAAGTGCAATCTGGTCAATCGGGTGGTGTAAAAGATCGTGCTATTTATAAAAGACACAGGGCGGGGCAGGAGAGATGCAATGGAGACGAGGAATTTCTTGTGCTGAAAGAGCAACTGTTCTGTTTGGACTGATGGTCTCAGCAATAAAGAGTGAAGGCAAAGCCAGGTTCTTGCCAAGGAACCCTGGACAGCTCCATGTGGGGCTTTGGCTAGAAACTCCATAAGAGCTGGTCTTAGAGGGAGTGCCAAGAGTGGAGAGTGGGTAATTTTCCCAGGGGGTGTATAGGATTAGTCAGCAATCTTCCCTAATGAGAGCAGGTAGCTCCAGGCGTCAGTAGCACGTAATTTTGCCCCACCTTGTAGTGTGAGCTTAATTTAGGGAGACAACCACAGACATGAGAATCCTAGAAATACAAGCTGGTATATTTGGTGAATGAGTCTGGTTGTCTCCCCTGCATTTCTCCATTTTTTTTTATTTTCTAGTTGTCACTATGGCTCCTGTGTGTTGGTTGGAAGTTGTTTTAGTGGTATACAGATATGAGTACCAGTACCTCATTTTTTTTAACACCCCCCCGCCCAGCACTGTCAGTACATAACATGACTTTGGGAGTGAATGTGATGTCTTTAGGAATGCAAAAATAAACCACCATCCTATCTATCAGGGCAGTGCTTGGCATCATGTACACATGAGGGTTGGTGGAGGGTGGTGTTTTGTTTTGCTTTTGGCACCTCTACTGAAAAGATGGAGATGGCGCTTCCCGAGCCATTTAAGGGGAAGGAGGATTCTAATTGTGCTATGGGAAAAGAAAGTGGAGGCTCCTTTTAGAGTCTTAAACATGAAATTCAAATCGTGTTTTAAATAAGCACAGGGGAGATCATTATTTACCTAAACATTGCTGGCTGTTTGCCTTGTACCCAGGTGCCTGGAAACTAGACAGAGCATATGCGCTAGGACTGCCAGGCACACTTTTACAGCACTAAGCACAAGTCCTGGCAATGAACCCTTTACCCAAAGCCACCATCAAACGGCTATGCCAACTCTGCGCAGCTGGCAAAGGGAGTGCACAGGAGAACGTACGTGTTCCTTTTCTTCTGCAGTGACTCTGAGGAAGTGTAAAGTTTTGGGAAATGGCAGGCTTTGAGTGTGTTTTCTTCTCTTCATGCTAAGAAAATGTGTGTAGGGAAGCGACTGCAAAAAGAAGAAGAAAAGGTGTGAGTCACTGTAATGCAAGAAAGGTCAGACATGAACACAAGACATTTGCCTGGCAGAGCTCATCATTCATGCACCTAATACTTGCATCTCAGAAACTGGCATGAGAAAGCTGAACGTCTCCATCCCTTTTCTGCCGAATTGCCGGCCACTGGAAGGTCACTGATAACATCAGAGCCAGTGACCTACATGAACAGGCAATTTGGCAGAATATAAATAAGCATTTATTTGTGCATTAACTTTAAAAATCCCTTTAGCCATCTTAAATATAGCCCTTCATAGATAAAGCCCTAGGGTGGTTTACAAATAGATGGATGGATGGATGGATGGATGGATAGATAGATGATATTTTAAAAATATTTTCAAAATAATGAAATATAACTAAAAACAATAATGTTTTCAAAAAAAATTAAAAAAATATTTTTTAAAACCCAAAATAATTAAATCTAATTTAAAGCAATACCCTAACTCTGAACCACAACAGGGAAAGCTTGTATTAACTTGTTCACCAATTCCATATGAATCAAACTGTGGAATATTAACTAACAGTTATTTAGCTACAGAAATAGATGTTTCTTAATTTGCTTCCTCAAATATATAATGATGGGGTTGGATGCACCTCAGTGGAGTGGCGATTCCACAGGCATGGGGCCACTGCTTAAAAGGCCCTTCACTAAAACCTTCATGCTGTGTGATCACCACCAGCTCCTCATTTGCAGATTTCAAAGTATGGGCAGGTATGTATTACAGCATGCATTATCCCGCCTTTCTATGGTAAAATCAAACTCAAAGCGGCTTTCAAATAAAACATGTATTGCAAGCAAAGCAGAAAACAAACCTAATGATTAAAACATCCAACTAGCTGAAAAACAGCAATAACAACAAAACAAACACATGAGCCAGACTGCAATACGTAAACCAAAGATTCAGCTGCAAAATGTCCCCTGGAATTAAACAGCCTTTTAAAAACATGGGGCCTGGTGGGCTTCTCTTCTTTGGCTATTCTGCGGCTGAGGAGCTACGAAAATGGCCTCCTTCTCATTTCCATCCGTCACTCGTTTGTTGCCAATGGGACACTAAGGAGGGTCTGAGAAAGTGTGGACAGATCTTAGTGGACAGATATTACTGAAATACAATGGTCCCAGGCTATTTCTGCCTCAAACATCTGGCATGTATATCCATATGCCAGCCTTTCATGCCAGCCTTTCATATTTGGCAGTGTGGAGTTGAAAAAAAACATTGTGTTTTGAGTTCACACGAGGTGGTTGGAAAATGACATATTTATGTGCTATATAGACAAAGCTGCCTGCATGTTTAGCCTGGGTCCTAGGTTCAGCTGAAGGATGCTTTAGAACAGGCATCCCCAAACTTCGGCCCTCCAGATGTTTTGGACTACAATTCCCACCTTCCCCAGCCACTGGTCCTGTTAGCTGGGGATCATGGGAGTTGTAGGCCAAAACATCTGGAGGGCCGCAGTTTGGGGATGCCTACTTTAGAACAAAGGAACTTGATCCAATCAGATCTCTCTCACACACACCAACATCCAGTCCCATGGATCAAGCAAAACTTGAGATCCCATGCAAAGTTCCTGAGCTGTGGTAGCAGGGTTTGGTTCATCACACCTAGTATCCTCTCATCCTAGAAGCAGGTTTGTTTCCTCAAAGTTCCTAGGCATTTGAAATGCTGATTCTCAGCTAGAGACAGAGTTCAGGTACCCTGTCTGGGAAACTGTCTGCAGATGAAACATCAAAATTTGGCAACAATACCGGCAAATGTAATTTTAAAATGTTAATGGAAAATGGTATAAGGAAGAACCATTTGCAGAGGAAGACAGTTAAAATGATTTACTTAACCAAAGGTATATAAAAAGAATAGAGTTAGCATCTCTCACAGAACTTGGATAAATTCACATTGTATACTTAAAACTTTCACTTCCTTCAGATATTCATCTCTATAGTTCCTGGCCAATGCAACTGACAAGGTTTAAAGTTTAGCATAATTAGCAGCTATCAATCATACGGTGAAGTTTATGGTGTCTGACTAGCTTTTAAAAAAGGAAAGGGGAAAAAAAGAACTCCTCCATCAAGCCAAAATTGCTTTCTTTCTTATGGCCCTATAAACCCTGTGTGTGCATCTAGTAAAGGTCAGGCAATATCTGTGCAAGGGAAAGCTACAAGACAGACTGGTGGAACTGCTTCATTAAACATGTTTAATGCAGCAGTGCTTTCTATTTTGCGAGTATCAAACACACCTGTTTTAGATCAAACCTTTCTCTTGTCTCTCCGTGTGAATTCTAAAGGGGAATATTGCTGTGAATATCTTTCTCCTTCTCTCTTTCTCTGTAGTGAATTCTACCAAAAATCAAAAGTTGAAATAATAAGCTACCTTATGAAAATATATTCTTGGGTCATGTAAGGGAGGGATAGGACTCATGCTCACCCCTTCCAGGTAGACTAGGGCAGGGGTCAGCAACCTGTTTCAGCCGTGGGCCGGTCCACTGTCCTTCAGACCATGTGGTGGGCCAGATTATATTTTGTGCTAGGTCCGTTGTATGAAATATAGTCAAGATTGCATAAACTGGCTTTATAGCCTATCCATAAACTGAAATTGAGGTACAGCTGTCCTATGGTTGCCAGTAAAGAAAATATACGATTTATATGAAGGTCTAATCTACATGAAAGTTAATGTTGCAGCAGTGGCAGCAGCTACCAGCTAATGCTATTTTACACATGCCCTGCTTAGACTAAAGACATTTTATTTTAAACACTTAGTTTTAACAAATCCTTCTCTCACCCTCTAATGCTCATTCTCTCCTTATCTGTCTGATCTTTTTACATGCTTGCTTCTTGCTGTTTCTTTTCCTCCTCCCTTTCTATAATTCTACCCTTCCTTTGCAGAATCTAAAACATCAAAGGCCTCAAAAGCTTAGAGAATTTTCTGTGTTCTTTTGACACCTAGCTTTCCATACAACTGTTTCTTCCAGCCCCATTATAACAACCACACATATTGATGCAACAGTGGCAGTGATGTCAATGCAGTGCAAACATGTCAGCAGAAGCATTGGATTAGTTCTGCCAAAGCAGTTCTGCAACTCTAGACTCCCCCTCCCACAATTATCCTGCACTGCTCCAACAGTGACACTGCTTCTGGAAGGCTAGGACTACCCCACCTCACCAGCCACTGCTGAAACAAATGCCTTATAAACAAATACCTTATAAATGAGATTCCAAAACACATGGCCAAAAGTAGGAGGATGGGAACTTCTGAAACAACATCAAAATGGTTTGATAATATTCCTGAGGAAACTATTGTATACAGGATGCAGGGGTGTTGCATCAGAGATTAATTTAATTCCTTTGGAGTGAACCATTTCACCCAACAGGAGATTTCACAGAGGCAAAGTCTGAATTAAGCCCTACACCATGGGAATTAGCTCAGAGCAATCAGCTTGAACCTTGGTTGCTGAAATCCGAAACCCAGGATTAAGGTTATTGTTCTCCATCTTGTCTCCATATCAGTTTATTAATATCATCAATGCTAGGCAATTAAGTGAAATAATTAAACATTCACATTGATGAAAGGTGATTGCGAGGGAACCTGAATGAAATGCATATAAATGATTAACCCCCCCCCCCTATACAATAAATTATGTACTGGCAAGTGCTTCTCATAAAAGATAAAAGCTCTGCAGGAAAAAAAAGGAGTGCCAAAAAGAATCTTAAAAAGCAAGGTGTAGGTAAGCACATCGCTAATAGCAGTGAATTAAAAACTAAACAAAAGAAGACAAAGGGCATAGCTGCCAAGTTATCCCTTTTTTAAAGGGATTTTCCCTTATGCTGAATAGGCTTCCTCGCGAGAAAAGGGAAAACTTGGCAGCTATGACAAAGGGTGGAGAATTTTGGGTCCCCATTTTCCATCTGCCCAGGCAAGGACATGTGCCAGTAAAGGCAGCTGTGAATCTGAAGGATTAGAGGCAGGTGTGGAAACAAAAACCAAAAGCCAACATTGCAAAGGAGGAGAAAAGAGAGCAGGAGCTTCACAAGATAGACCCAAATGAACAGAGGCAGTTTTAGGGTAGCACAGCCAGTTTGGCCAAAGGGGGGGGGCACAACAATGCTGTAGAACGGGGATATCCAATTTTAGTGTCACACAGGGTGCCACTGAAATTTGAGAGCCCAAAGTCTGCTGCTGAGAACAAGGTTAGTTCTCAGGCCTTGATGTGCTAGGGTTGGTCCTTGGGGATCAGCTGACTGGTGGTTTTGCTCTCTAGCCAGCAAGCTTGAAGCCCATGGCTCAGTCTTCAAGCCTCCTAACTGTGGCGCAGAAGGTGCACTTATAGACCCTGGTTGCCAGAAGTTTAGACCTTTAGACTGCAATACTCTTCACACTTACCTGGGACGGACTTCTCCCTAGGCATGCATAGGACTGTGCTGTTAGAGTGACTGACAGGGCAATCTTATGATGTCAAAAGTAAGTCTTACTTATAAAACACACACACACACTCGCACATTTTCCAGGGGTAAATACATGGCTATTCTTGATTTTTCAAATCCAAATATATTTTAAATGATGTTAAGAATTCTATAAGCAAGCTACTGTAAGTGTTTCTGTGACCACCTCCATCTCAAGGAAAATATCCAAAATGCAAGCAAGCGTTTCTCATGCACATCCCAGCCGGTTCTTCATCTTTCTCCCTCTTTTGTTCCAAATGTGCCTTCATTGCCAAGGGAGATCATGTAAATGGAGCAGGTGCATGTTCTAGGGCGGCAAGAGCACAACTCAAATTCACTTACTATTTGATTTCACTTGCAGCGGAGCCAATGCCTTGTAATGTTCTCCGGAGCACCACAATATTGGGAGCTATTTTTAAGCATTCACCTTAGAAGTCCTGGAGCTCAGCTTTCTTTTACAATTCCTTTCTTCTAAAATAATTATGTGGGGGAGGGGGGAGTGTGGTGTGAAATCAGCCTAACTTTTATAAACGACAGAGAAAGATTTAGGGCCTAAATGTGCCCTAAAGTGTACAAAAATTAAAAAAGACAAATAAAAAGGCTCAAAAGCTAATGGGCTTGCAAAAGAGGGAACATTTGATGCAACACAGACTTCTGGTTCAGATTTGGATGTTTTGTGGGGTGGCCATTTGGCCTACTTTATAGAGGACTGTCTTGCATTTGAAGGCATCCTCATTCTGAAGGTATGACTGGCCTATGTGTGGGTTAAAGAATCATGAGAGTAGCAGGGGCTTTGAGGTTGCCCATCAACTGTTAGCTCATCAACTGGGCACCAGACTCAGCTGCCCAGGTCACCCAGTCACAGTCTTCCCCACTTGCGTGAGAGGAACTGTATTGTGTTCTATTTTAATTGCAGTGGTTACTTCAACATTTGCATACTTCAACCTATAAATAAGCAGATGCAAATTTGCATCCTCCTTTGGTGGCGAATTTCCTTTTTTCTTTATGTGTATAGCCTTGCAGAAGTGGCCTCCGTATATATTGGAGGGTCTTCTGCAACTCGCAGGGCACTGTAAAACTAAATAATTTTGCTAGAGCAAGGCAATAGCACAACAGGACCCACCCCACCCCCCTCTTCTTCTGCTGTGTGCTATACCCAAATCTGTTCTGGATAGGGTTGTTGTTGTTTTTTTGAGGCGGGGGGGGGGGACCCAGAATAGATTTAGTAAGTATGCAGGTGGAGAAGAGGAAGAATGATTTGATCAGTGCTACAGTAAGTACTGGGACCCAGGTGGCGCTGTGGTTAAACCACTGAGCCTAGGGCTTGTTGATCAGAAGGTCGGTTCGAATCCCTGTGACGGGGTGAGCTCCCGTTGCTTGGTCCCAGCTCCTGCCAACCTAGCAGTTCGAAAGCACATCAAAATGCAAGTAGATAAATAGGAACCGCTACAGCGGGAAGGTAAACGGCGTTTCCATGTGCTGCTCTGGTTTGCCAGAAGCGGCTTTGTCATGCTGGCCACATGACCTGGAAGCTATACGCTGGCTCCCTCGGCCAATAATGCGAGATGAGCGCGCAACCCCAGAGTCGGTCACGACTGGACCTAATGGTCAGGGGTCCCTTTACCTTTACCTTACAGTAAGTACAACCCACACACCTGTGCCTTGTGCCTAACTTCAAGAGACTTCATCGGAGGGCAGGGAGTTGTATGTGGGAGAGAGAGAGAAACACGTAACAAAGGTCTGTAGACACGAAAGCTATGATAATAGCTTAGGGTAGAAAGTACTTAAGTGGCATTGTGGCCACAATGCAAATCCTATGATTTAAATGATGGTTGATGGTTTTCAGAGTGAAAAATTAAACAACTTTTATTAATTGATAATAGCCACATATGTGAACTGTTACCGGTAAGTAAATGTGAATTTAGATTTCTTTCCCTTTGTAAGAAGGCTTTGAGATTAGTTATTTTAGTTATTAGCTATATTTTCTTCTTACCTACTTTAGTCACAAAACAATTATCTGAGATCTCAGGCTGAGAGAAAGGAATTCGCTAGGGTTGCCAGACTCAATAGAGGACAGGACTTCTGTGCCTTTAATTGCCCTGCTCTCTTTTGAGTCTGGAAACCTTAAAGAGAAACCAGCAGACCCTTTGTTTAATTTCCAAGCAAAGGGTCTGCTGGTTTCTCTTTAAGGTTTCCAGACTCAAAAGAGAGCAGGGCAATTAAAGGCACAGAAGTCCTGTCCTCTATTGAGTCTGGCAACCCTAAAATTTGCCAAAGGCCACCCATTATGCTTCAAGGATTAACCTTGACCCATGTGCAACCACAATTCCTGTCATTATGGTAGCCTAAGGGCTAGTTCCCTGTTCTGCAGGCTGTTGAGGGCAGAGTGGTCCAGTATTAAGAGTGAACTCCTACCAGAAGTTCATGTTTGTGATCTGATTCTTCTTTGCCAGTTTTCAACAGGTGTGCAGTCTTCAATGGTTTTAGAGATTAAGCTACACTGAAGGCCTATTGTCATTCACTGAATGTGTGGAATATCAGCTGTAAAGCAGTGGAGTCCACACTGGGGTGGCAGTGCTCATCTGACTGCTGCGTTGCTGCTGCTTGCCAGGAAGGAGAGGAGGAGGAGGGACAAGGTGGCTGGAAGGTCAGTGCAATGCAAACACAGCAGCAAAGCCAATCCAGCACTGTGCTGGTGCATTTGCACTATGCCAACTGCTTTGCCAGCTGCTATGCCAGCTGCCGGGAGGCTACTGAGTGCCCCTGCTCCACCACATGACTCACTACTGACATACAAACAGCTTGACATACATAAAGACAATTCTCACCTTCTCCGGCATGGATCCAACAGGAACAATCCCATTCCAGAACAGCTTCTAAGGCCAGTTCAGAGTAACCTTGGCAACAGAATCACTGCTCAAAATGCCATGCCGATTCTGTCGAGTCACATGTTGCTGCTTTAAAATTTGCAAGCAATGAGTGTGCTCTTCAGCCTATTCATTATGTGGTTTCTTCAAACATCAGCAACATGCCTCTACCAGGAGCCAGTGGAGCTATTGCAGAAAATATTATATAACTGTAAGAGGGACAACACCAGCCTGGCAGGTGAGTAATGAGATTGGTGTAGGCTACTCTGTAGAGGAAGCACAGCTAAGGTGACCTAGGACAATGATGACAAGTGAAAATGCATAGCTGCCAAGTTATCCCTTTTTTACAGGGATTTTCCCTTATGCTGAATAGGCTTCCTCGCGAGAAAAGCGAAAACTTGGCAGCTATGAAAATGCAATTTAGCTTATGCCGTGGACTAGGCAAAGTAGTGATTTTCACAACATAAGCTCACAATCCAAGACCAAAGCAAGCATATTTAAGAACTTTGGTATCAATGGACTCAACAAAACTATTACTGTGTTAGATTACGGACCCTGACTTTAGCAATTTCCTGTATGGTTAATAGAAGGTGTTTAAATGCATCCTTGACTTCATCCCTGTATTCTTCAATGCTACTTTTTAAATAAAAATCAGTTACCTATACAGAATTTTTCAACAGGTCTGCAAGCTGTCGCACAGCAAAACATTTAAATGAAAACTTGTCTTCATAGAGATAATGGTTTTAAAAATCAAAAGTTAAGCTGAACAAAAAAATAAATGAAGAGAAAGTCCATTCTCCCACCCTTCTGGATATAGCCCGTTTCTAGTGAAGCAATAATAACCAATATGCATGTGTCTTATGAGGGATTAAAAATTGATTAGGCAAAATGAAACAATGTTTCATAACTGCAATGATGCCTGTTAAGACTAGAGCTCCTGGAGGCGAGGGGCTGATCAGGGCTGGGTATTGCAGAAGTCTTTCAAAGCCTTGTTTCAAGCAAAAATAGCTGTGGTATAATCTGATCCAAATCCCTGCTCCTCTTTCAATTTTGCAACCAGGTGGCCTCTGGATTCTTTACAGAGCTGAGGATCTAACTGACAGAGGCAGCAGAATCTGAAAGAGTGTTAAGGCAGCTTGTGAAGCAGAGAAAAATGGTGACAAATATGGATGGCATCAGCAGGAGGGCTGCAAAAGTATCAAGGAAAAAATCCTACAGGATTGAAAGCTGCTGCAAAATGACTGTGTCCTTTGGCAGGGGGAGGATTATTGATAAGACATAGATTCAATTGGGGAACATTTTTTCTGAGAATTGTTTCATGTCATTCTTTAGCATCATCTCCAGCCCTTTCCTTTTGGAGAACCTAAATGTTTGAGTGACCCTGCCATTGACAAGAGAAGAGAGAAATTAGGCCCACCAGCCTGGCCTGCATAGTCCTTTTTGGCCAGGCATGTCCACCCATCATTTGCCTGATGTCATAGATTGTCAGGTGCAGAACAGGGGGGAGCCACAGCTGCCAAGAAACTATCAAGAGTGCTTGAGATCCTTTGCAGTGGGGTTTGTATTTAGTAGTGTTTAACTTAAGCTCTGCTGGGATATGTTCCACTTGGGAGGTTCTGATCAGAGCCAATACCTTCTGAATGCAAAGCTCAAGGGGGGGGGGGTCCTGTTACACTCAGGAGCTCCTGATTGGAGCTCTTAAACTGTGCCAATACCTGCTCCAATCAAGAACCCCCAAATGGAACCAAACCCAGTGGGGATTGCATTCATGACCAAAGCTAAACAGCTTAGAGTGCCATAGCTGCCAAGTTATCCCCTTTTTTAAGGGAAATTCCCTTATGCTGAATAGGATTCCTCGTGAGAAAAGGGAAAACTTGGCAGCTATGCAGAGTGCACTCCCAACTCTTCCTTGCATTCTTCACTGCTTCAGTGCTGGATGCAAGCCCACTGCTTTCAAATGGGCTCCACCTGATGCCCTTTGACATCAAGCAATTGGCAGGTTGGTGAACTCAACCACCTGTCTAAAATGGCCTAGAGATCACCGCCCACTTTCTTATCTAGCCTGCCAGACCAAAGCAGTTCTCCTCCCCTGTTCGGGAGTAACATTTTCCCCCCAGGAATTAGCAGGATAGAGAAGAAATGGTGAGAATAAAGTCAAGGCTTGGTCGTATCCGACATAACTAGAAATGTGAACAAGCCTTAAGTTTCATAGATGGACAACAAAAATGTCCCATTTATACTTCACAGGCTTGCAATCCATATGCCATTTATCCCGCAGTAATCCTATTATTTGTAGCAAGTATGACTTTCTGTGAGTTGTTCATTACTTTGGACTAGTTACTACTTGTCAGTTTGTCAAAGAGGTTTCTGACACCACATTTCAAGGCCTCGTGAATCATGCAAGGTGTGTCAGCTGACATCTGTAACTAAAGATGCTGACAACATTCTTTGAGCTGAGGCTTCGGAAATGAATTTTGGGGGCTCTTGAATCCTGTCTCGAAATGAGTGGCACACTTTAACAAGCCATAAACTTCTTATTTGGCTTAGATTAATATATGAGCCAGAGTAAAATTCCTGATTTCCCACTCAAATCTCTGCTGCCATCTCACATCCACAAAACTCATCCCCATTGTTTCCCTTAAAACTAGGTGGAAGCAAGAACAGCTATGGAGAAAAGAGGAGAAACAGGAGGTAGGTTTCTTTCTTTACTTGCATACTTCTCTCTGTTGCTCTGTTGTGCTAGCCAATAGCATGTCAAGGAGGCTGTGAGCCAATCAGTTTTTCTAAGGGCATTTAATGACAGGGGAATGAAATTAAACACCTTTTCTTGCTCCCCCCCCCACATCTGCCTACTTTCACAGCTGCCCAAATTCAGGGGTAAAGAGATGAGAAAGGGACAAGGGTTGGCTTTTTGCTGGTGGGCTGCCAGGGTTCTAACACTTTAATTGGCTCAAGGGTTCTGAGTTTTCTGGTTCCCTCCCCACTGTGAAAGTCAGATTTTTTTGAAGTCAGGCCAAAGAGAATTTCAGATACCTTGCCCATTTCTATCTGTAAACCTACACATGAAGCATAGAATAGCCATGGAGATTATGCATCAGAAGAGGCCCACTGAGTAGGATGTAACCATTGGGCTAGCTTCTCAGCAGGTGGGTTGCTGTTGCTTATAGGGGATGGTACAATGGTGGTGAGATCAGTGGGGTACAAACCAACACTGAAAGGTTGAGTAGTGGTTCCTTCCGCCACTACCTCACATACCCCCAGCCGATTGCTTCTGATGAGGACTGAGTGCCAACTATTTTCTACACCCATGGTTTGGCAGTTGCCTCCCCCCCCCTCCCTCCAACTCGAAGCA
This sequence comes from Zootoca vivipara, assembly GCF_965207765.1. Classification (NCBI taxonomy): domain Eukaryota; kingdom Metazoa; phylum Chordata; class Lepidosauria; order Squamata; family Lacertidae; genus Zootoca; species Zootoca vivipara. Next base: position 33,015,187 of record NC_142586.1, on the reverse strand, counting down.
TGCATCTCTAGCAGGCCTAGCTATATAAAAAAAAATCCTTCCTCCTACCTAGCTATGGTAGGAGATTCTTCCCAGTTCTAATTAAGAGCTTGGCAGGGAGTTCCTTTTGAACTTCCATGGAGTTTAAAGAGCAGTTGAGGGTGTGTTCTATAGGATAAGCTTCAAAGAACTGAAGTTCATGAGAAAGTGAGTAAAATGGCACCAAACAATAAGAAGAAAGTAATAAAAAAACACAACAACACCAACACCAAACACACATTGGCTCAGTTCAGATGTAATAAGATGGTTTCTTGCTACAAGAACAAGACACAGGAAGTTTCAGGCTTGTGCAGTCCCCTCTTTTCTCTTGGCCCTCTGAGGAGAACCTTTCAATTCTGAGCCAATCACAGATCCCTGAGATGTCTCAGGGTGGCCTGTCAGGGGACACACATGCTGGTGGGGACTGAAGAGGTAAAGGCAGAGATGTTTGACTCAGCTCAGTGTGATGCCTGTGCTTGCTTTTCATTGGCGAGTTTCATTCAAGCTGACAGGACTGACAATGCTGCTACTCTCAACTGGTTCTACAAATTAATGTCTGTTCTTCCCTCACGGTGAAAGCCAAAGTTTTGAAAAGAACTGCTCACAGCAGTAAGCCATTCCAAAGAGTGAAGTCACTTTCTGTGCATCTGTCCTTGGTTTTGGAAATGTTTCAGCAGCTGTGAGTTCTGGCAGTTCCATGCTGTTGCCAACAGTTTTGTACTTGGCCTTAAGTTCATCCCTGATTTGCTGCTCTACAAAATCCCATTGAACGTCCTGTGCGGCATAGAGTGGTTAAACACCAAATGCCATTGTTGGGGGGCTGCTCAGTTCAATTTCCTTCCATTTTAAAACTCTCCTGAGCATCTTCCGCTCTTGACTCTGGTTAACTGTCCCTGAAGTGTTAGGAAATGCTCCAGGTCACTAGTTTCTAGTTCCACTTGCCACATTTCCCTCAAATGCTCTTTTGGGGCCCGTACAATTGGAGGTTGAGTTCTGACTAATGTCAACCACTAATGCCAGATCACATACCCATTTGCGGTTTCTTAGCTCTGCAATCGGGTTTTCCCTTGATCTCTGTGGAAAGCTGCATTTCATCTTTCCCTTCATGAAAATGCCTCAGCATAGTCCCTTAGCGCAGCCAGCCCATTTCAAAATAGAATCTCTTCTTCCCTGCTTCCCCATCTCTCCATCTGCTATATACTGGAGGGAAAGCTGCTGCCTCTCTAGTTCTTGCTAATCATAGTTTAAGCAATCCCACAAGTACAGATGTAATGGGGAAATGTGGTTAGTATATAGTGGAAGATATGTGTCTAGGGCCACAAAAGAGTAGACGGAGAGGGAGTGTGCAAGTACCAAGGTCATTCTCAGAGTGGGAAACTACAATTTTCTGTTACTTCTGAATTGAGCCTTTATATTACTTCCATTTGAAACTGATGAGAAATGCCAATTTGAAATATTTCAATAAGGACCCTTTCCAAGTTGTTTTCCATTCTAAAAACCTCTCTCCTTTTTATTAAATAACTCTAAGGGTAACAAGTCTCAACAGTGGTTAGTTAAAACCAGATGACAAGTGCAACTAATATCCCTGCCACCATTTCCTTTGCATTCACTTGTAAGATGCTAGAATTGTTTCTGATTATTAGCATTTTTCACGCTCTGTCGGCCTATAAACTGGCTTCCTTCAGCTTCTTCTTGGTAGTTGAAATGCCATATACATAATCTCTATCCCTGACATCGCAGACACTCCAAGATAACAGACTGCAAGATCATAAACAAAGAATTATGACCCCTTAATGTGATAAAACAGCAGGAGGAGAAAGAGGATGAGGACAAGAGCATCTCTAATATGACATATTTAAAAATTAGCAGTTTAGGGTGGAGGGAGTATGATAAAACAAGCTAATTGATGTTAGCATTTTCACAACCCATTTTAAAAGAATATTTACACTTCCTCTAAATCATCCTCAGCTGCTCAGGTTTTAACAGAGGCTACCACTATTTATGTGTGTGAGAGAGAAAGGCAGGGTACGATCCAGACAAGATAACCATTTAATTTGAGTACCCCACATCAAGATCCCAATACCACCCACAGCGAAGACTCTTTGAGTCAAAGTATTGAGGGAAGGGTTGCATTTATTAAATATAACAAATTGGAGGAACTGCAAACCAAATTAGCCAAATTCAAAAAGTCTAAGCAAGTGAGGAATTTACCTAAATTTGGTAGCCAAGCATCCATCCAGATCTCTGAGAATGTGATGCAGCCACAGGAAGGGACTCCAAGGAGCAGCTGGCAGCAGAGAGGATTCAGCAGCGATAAGGGCATGTTGTAATAGGAAACTCCAGCAGGGGCAGCAGAGAGCGCTGTTCCAAGCCAATTGTGTTATTGTTGTTTAGTTGTTTAGTCATGTCCAATTCTTCGTGACCCCATGGACCAGAGCACACCAGGCATTCCTGTCTTCCACTGCCTCCTACAGTTTGGTCAAACTCATGTCGGTAGCTTCGAGAACACTGTCCAACCGTATCGTCCTCTGTTGTCCACTTCTCCTTGTGCCTTATATATATATATATATATATTCTATGTCACTTTCAAACAGATCATCAACCTGCCCTTTCTCTTCTTTGCATACTTGACATCCGACTTCTGCAGAGGCTTTCATACTCCAGAACAAGAATCAGCATGAATAGGCTTATTCTCCTTCCAGAAACCTTAAGAGGAATTGCCAATTATCAGAGAGAGCTAGCAAAAGCTGCCTTGAGGTTACAACGGCAAATTTGTCAATTCTTCCAGATCACACTGCAGCTAGGCTTCTCAAAGCCTTTAACTGCAAAAACGAATCTGTGCTTCATAGTATCTTTCCTTTCATAATATGGTGTTAAACTGAAGGGGAAACTGTAGTTGAGTAAGAAAAGAACAAGTGAAGTGAGATTCTGCACATTCCTCTCCCCCACTTTTAGAATTGTAGCTCTGTGAGGGGATAATAGGGGTCTCCTAACAACTTTCAGCGCTCTTAACAAACTACAATTCCCAGAATTCTTTGGGAGAAGCTATGACTTTTAAAGTGGTTGTTGTTGTTGTTTAGTCGTTTAGTCATGTCCGACTCTTCGTGACCCCATGAACCATAGCACGCCAGGCACTCCTGTCTTCCACTGCCTCCCGCAGTTTGGTCAAACTCATGTTTGTAGCTTCAAGAACACTGTCCAACCATCTCGTCCTCTGTCGTCCCCTTCTCCTTGTGCCCTCCATCTTTCCCAACATCAGGGTCTTTTCCAGGGAGTCTTCTCTTCTCATGAGGTGGCCAAAGTATTGGAGCCTCAGCTTCAGGATCTGTCCTTCCAGTGAGCACTCGGGGCTGATTTCCTTCAGAATTGATAGGTTTGATCTTCTTGCAGTCCATGGGACTCTCAAGAGTCTCCTCCAGCACCAAAAGTGGTATCGTGCCTTAATTGTGTGATGTGAATGTGACCTCTGAATGACTCACTTCGGAAACCACTAGTCGAAAACCACTTGTCTTTTCCCTCTCTTTTCCTTATTCAACAGTCTCTGAAACTGTAGAACCATTTCTGAATAGAAAAAGCAATGAAGCAGCTGGCTTCTGGAATATATGTTTCCTACATACCCTTGATATTCAGTCCAGAGACCTAAATACATTACTGCCACAGCACAAGTCTCACTCTTGGTCAATAGCACTCAAATGTCAAGCCTGTTTACTTCCCTTGGCAGCAGAAGTTCCTTGGCTTGGTCCAATTTGTTCTGATCCTTCCAAAGCCTTGGCTGCCTTTTTACATTTCTTCGTGACACGCAGGCTCCCCTTCATACAAATCCAAAGCATATGCTAATGATACCACTGTGTCTGTTCCCTACGCAGCTATTAGTGAATGGGAGATCTGCACGAGACTTGCTGGAAATCCCAGAGATCACCGCCTGCGCCTAGTCCACTCTGCCTTGGCAGTCTCTCTCCCAATATTTTTCAATCAGCCAAGGCCTTCCTGGCTGCTGTGGGCCATGTGCAATCCTAGTAACATGGAAAGAGGCAGGAGGAAGTGCCAAGGGAAGCCGTTAGATTTGCTAGGATTACATCTTCAAACCACCACCCCCCCCCCAAAAAAACCTAATAAAGCAGAGCCAACCATTTGAATAGGCAGTGGGGCGGTGCAGCTTATCTCCTAACAAATGGCTATCTCAATGAAAAATATAGTGTTCTTAACGCAGCAAGCACCTAAGGAAGAAATTGTTTTTCTCTCTCTTTCAGCTTTTTGGGATACCTGTCAAATGCAACAAGACAAAAAGAAAGCAAAGACTTAGTGGAGCCTAGTTTTAACTCTAGTTATTGATAATCAGCAACATATTAAATCTCAAAAGATGATAAAACCGTTACAAATGGGATTCGTACCATTTGCTGAAGTGTGGACTGGTGTTTTTCAGGGGTCCAGCCAGTGAGCCATTCCAGGACCCCTCCTTCACATCTGATTTTCAGTTTCCCCCTCCTACAACCATCCCTCAGCATCCCATGCTCATTGAGGATGCTCAATCCTCACTGAGCTGTTTTGAGATGCCTTAACCCCTTTAGGATTTTTCGCAATAAAGTGGCACTTCTTCAAATCTCAGGGTTGTCCCAAACCTGAAGCTACCTCCTGTGTCTGTATGAATTGTGCCATTTTGCCTACGCAAGGATTTGCACTCGGAGAACTAAATATCACTATTAGCATATAGGATAAATCAGAATTCTCTCATTCCTGGGTTTAGAAGAGATCATTCAACTCCACATTTGGCTCTTAACAACAACAACAACAACAACAACAACAACAACAACAACAACAACAACAATGTAAAGTACCCCTGGATGGTTAAGGTTAAGTCCAGTCAAAGGCAACTATGGGGTGTGGCGCTCATGTCACTTTTCAGGCTGAGGGAACTGGCGTTTGTCCACAGACAGCTTTCCAGGTCATGTGGCCAGCATGACTAAACCTCTTATGGTGCAACAGGGCACCATGACAAGTGCCAGAGTGCATGGAAATGCAATTTACCTTCCTGCTGCAGCGGTACCTATTTATCTACTTGCACTGGTGTGCTTTCGAACTGATAGGTTGGCAGAAGCCGTGACAGAGCAATGGGAGCTCACCACTGTCACGTGAATTCGAACTGCCAACCTTCCAATCGACAAGCCCAAGAGGCTCAATGGTTTAGACCCTAGTGCCACCCACAACCCTTTTTAAAATATTGCATCTGATGGTCACAAAAAATGGTATAAGGGAAATAAAGGATGTGTGTGTGGCCAACACTGAGAGAGATGCTCTGTTATTCCAGCATAGTTACAATTTTTGTCATCTCAGCTGTGTTTCCTTTAAAAAAAGAAAAACTCCAAAAATTATTTATTTTTTAAAAATGGACAGTTTAAAAAATCTAGCCTGCATCTATAGTGGCCAGTGCTCACCATCTATTGAACTCCCACCAACCTCCCTTTTTCTCTCTCTTTCAGAGTAAATGTAGACTGCTGTTCCTTTAATTACAACAGTCCCTGTTGGGACATTAGTTCTCGGCTGGCTCAGAGAACAATGTCTCCTATGGTGTCTCTAACACTAGAGAACTTGCTTTGACACTGAACCATTCCTTAGAAGTCTGGATGCTTGCCCAATACGGATTCTGAGATGGTTGAGCTTGTAAGATTTAGTCACAATACAATCATAGGGTGACAACAGCTGCTGCAATTCCTAAAAAACGTTAAGGTTGTATGCGTTTATATAGGCTTCTTGGTTAAGTAGATGCTAAAACTAGAACTACAAGCTATCCTCAGTTTAATTGGTAGATTAATCAGCCTTGACAGTGCACTCTGATGCAGACTTGACAGCGCACTCTGAGGAAGCTCTACAGAGACTCATCAACCATTTTGCCCAAGCCTGCAAGGAGTGTGGTTTTACCATCAGCCTGACAAAGACTAACATCCTGGGTCAGGACATCGCCAGTACTCCAAGCATCAGCATTGGTGACCCCACACTTGAGATGCTAGACAATTTTGTCGACCTGGGTTCCACCATGCTCAATGCTGAGCTGGTTCATAGCTTATAACACACTTAAATATGTAGGATTGAGAGTTGAAAGCATAGTTGGCTGTGGGGTGTGTGTGTTCTTTTGGTATTGTTATGTTACTATCCTAAGAGATATAAAAGAAAACAAGGAAAGGGTGGTAGCTTTGACTTATGACTTCCTTCAGTATCTTAGATTAATATAGCCATTTATTTAAATTTAATCTTTTTTTAAAAAAGATGCAGAAAATCAATAAATAGAAAATGTCACAGTGGCTCTGGTGGCTACTTTAGAGTAACGACTCCTCACAGCTCTGCATTTTATCCTTTTATTTAGTGCAGTCTATTTACAGTGCTTAAACAGTGCTATGTACATGTTGTCAGTCGGGTGCAGAACCTCCGAATGGAGATTCCCGCGTTTTCCTCCAGCAAAGTAGCCTGGGGATACTAAATCTCCACCCACGATGTTTCCTGCGCAATTCCGGGGTCGCTGGGATCGGTCTTCTTCCCGCGGCTTCCCTGCTTCCCACTTCCGTTCCCAAGCGGCGCCTTGGCTCAGCTACCTTGCCTGAGCCCTGGCTCCTACTTCCTGATTCCTCACTAGAAACATCCCCCTCCCCGCTCCCACTGGCGCTTGGGGAAGAGCTTGTGGATAAGATGGGAGGCGGCTGTCTATAACTTCTGTCCCTCACATCCAATGATGGATTTATTTCACTAATTGACAGATGTGTACGCACCTAAATTCCTCTATATACAGCAGATAAACTGAAGTCATTGAGTTTAGGATTATCTACTGTGTATTTTATTGCAGGCTCTAAGAATGCCTGTGATGTTTCAACAGGAGTAAATAAGGATTCTCTTTGCTGTCTTGTTGTGTGTGGAGACCTTTAACCACCCCCAAGAAATAAATTCAAACAAGACTCAAATTTTGGTTTGGTTTTTGGCAGAATTTAGGCCACAACTTTATTTATTGCAATCAAGTGAGTGGTTGCATAGGCCAGGCATAGGCAACCTCGGCCCTCCAGATGTTTTGGGACTACAACTCCCATGATCCCTAGCTTACAGGACCAATGGTCAGGGATGATGGGAATTGTAGTCCCAAAACATCTGGAGGGCCTAGGTTGCCTATGCCTGGCATAGGCTCTGGTTTGACTAGCTCCCTGCACCCTTGCAGGCAGCGCTGACTCTGGGCACCAACCATAAGTCAGCCTAGGGTGAACACCTGGGAAAGTGGCAAGCAGGGGGGGTCTGCTAGGCCTCCACCCAGATGAGCCCTGGATTCAGGCTCAGGGAACAACCCCTCACTGGGAAGACCAACCATGAGTCCATGGATTCCTTTAGAGGAATACCCAATGCATAGGGATGGCTAGGCATCCTGCCACCCCTATCCACCTGAACCAGAGCCTATCCGCAATCTTATAAGTTGTGACGATTTGCTACGCAGCAGGAAAAACCCAAATGGCACCAGCCAATCAGCCAAGTGGGGGAAATTCCTGCCGTGCCCCTGTCCCAACGACAGACAGCACACGATGGCATAGCAAGGTCATGCGTGCAAGGCCTAATATAGGGAGAGGTGGGCGGGTGTTCTGATGCACTGGCCCACAAGAGGAAGCTCAGGGACACATGCATGGGTCCCTCGATGGACTTTAGCTGGCATCCCATTGGTCTGATTGCACCCAGCATCCAATAGGGTGTTGTGGCCATCCAAGCACAGGGTTTGGTTGCCAGGTCACACTGTAACACATGCCCTCTTGTTAGGGAGGACCCGATTTCTGCTCAATTCATTACATCAGAGTTTCAATGCCTTGTCGGGTCCCCTCAGCTCAGCACCCAGTGCGGCTGAACCGGTCATGCTACCCTAAATCTGCTTTGTGCCCTTAAACATATACTCACATTTATCTTTACATCTCATACTGTAAGGTGTTGCAAGGGTAATGATTTATTAGCTTCTCCAATTCAGGATAGTGTGCTTTATTAATTCCTAATGAGTCAAAAGCAGCATAGTAGGGCTTTAAGTGTCTTCAGTTCTGTTTGGGATCAGAGATCCCCCCCTTTTTTTTAATGATGGAATTGAACGAAAATGCAAGCTATGTTGCATTTTTCAAAAACAGAGAGATAAATGTCCTCAACTTTTTATGTAGTGGTAAATTTTATTTCTATGAACAGCAGGAGTAATTGCTGCATGTGCACAGCAAAATGGCCTGTTTTGAAAGCAGCATTCTTTGCCTTTGCAGATGGGGAGAGGGAGGGCTTGGTTTCCATAATCTATATGTTCCTACTGGTATAGCTTTTAAAAAGTCAGCCCACGGTCCTGGTGGTTTATCCATCGTCAGTCCCTGCATTATCAAATATGCATTCAGCTGTGCTATGGAAAGAGGAAGAGTAATGGGGCCATTTCTAAAGCCTTATCTGTATATATCTCCTTTTCTCTTTAACAATGATTGCTATTTCTCTGAAACTGTTCTGGCAGTTTGCAAGTAATAAAAGAGTGAAATGCTTTTTACTGGCTTTTGTGAAGTTGCTTTTTTCCCTTCCAAAAGGAAGGAGGGGGGAAAAAATCAAGATTTTAAATGGAAAGGGGTGCTGGAAATTTCATGAAAAGTTGTTGTTTCTTCAAAAGGTATCTGAGTCTATGATTCAGTAATATATTGAAGTCCATGTCAATGGATTCTTTCTCTTCAAATAAATAGCTTTCTCAGACTTGCCAGAATTGCAATGAATGTTTTGCACGTTACAGCTCTTTACACTTTGAGATCATACTCCACCCTTTAAAAGCTCATATAAGCCCATTTAATTGCTTATTTAAGAAAAAAAAACTTCCATGTTTTAGCATTTAGCGATCCTTGTGCTCACAGGCTTTCCCCTTCCCTTCACCTGCATACCAAGAAAGGATTTTTTTTAAAAACAAACAAGCAAACCACTTTCATTTCAGGTTCATGGCAAAGTGTAATTTAATGACACCCAGAATACACGATGTCACTAGAGAGCACCCTGCTGCTTCCATTTTTTTGTCTTTCCTTGGCTCCAAGTCTCTATTTTCTCCAGAAATGATAGCTGGGAATAGATAACAAATTCGGACAGGGTGCATTTGCAAAGTCCATCAATATCTGACACAGACATGGAAAATAAAGTATCCAAATCTTCTCTCTGCTGGCCCTGAAACTTTTGAAAGTGCTGAAGTTAAATCTCATCTGCTTCCTAATTCTATCAAGACACACCAAATCACTTAGCTATTTCAAGCCCTGCGTCATTGTATAATCATCCAATTAGTACTAAAATGCACCCACCTAAAGTCAAGCATCATTCTGCTTCAAAATTATAAAAACAAGCACCCCGTTCTGCTGCCCGATCCACCACATTGGGCATTTGAATTCAATGTGATGTTAGGAGAGCAACCTTATTTGCTTCAAAATCTTTGCTGTGTTAAAGTCTACATCCAAGTCTTTAGTTCAAATGCTTGCAAAGTCCTGCAGCTGATGTACTTGTCTAAGTTCTGAAGTTTGGAAATTTTCCAACTTCTAACTCAGATGATCTCTTCAAAAAGTCTTCACTCAAATCCACAGTTCCAACAGATACCCTTCAACAATTCCTGCAATATCCTACCACAACCCACACAGTATGATGTTACATGCCCAGTAAGGGACACAAGATGCCTGTGTGTGCATTGTGGAGGAATGAGCAATCTCTGCTGACTCATGGAGAATTAACCCATTAGCTGCATTCCTTAAAATATTGCACACCTGCTCTCCACTTTTTGTTGCCTCTTCTTTCTCCCTCTCTTCAGATTACTCTGCCTCCCCCTTCTTTCCTAGGCTAGTCTTCAGTAGCTTATCTCACAATTTGCATTTTATTTTACATTTTCCGTAGAGCCTCCCTTCTTCGAAAATGATCTGTCACTGTCTCTGTTACTCCCTCTTGGGTACTTTACAAGGGCACTCCACTACTTTAGTTGTTTGCAGTGTATTTTGGTAAATGTGCTCATTAGAATACAGCAGGGGCTGCAGAAAGAAGTTCAACTAGAACTGGCATTTTTTCTTTCTTTTACAGTTATTTATGTTCCTGGAAGATTTATCCCCTAAACATGCAGTGCAGGGGTGGAGAACATCAGGAGAAGTTCTCCTGTCCTCTCTATCTGGCCTGTGGAATTCTCCTGGAGCTTTGCTCCCAACCTTGACCATGATCCCTCTCATCCAGCCATATCCCTCCTGACCCTTCCTCCACTTCCCCTGCCCCAGTGTTTTCTTTTAGCTGGAATGTGCCCATAATCTGTAATAATGCCTACCTGGATGGAGGATGGATGCGTGTGAAGCAACCTCTGATTTTTGTTTGGATGGAATTTAGCCTACTATATTCATTACCCTAACAACTTTGGCCTCTGGCATGTGGACCCCAGATGGTTGCTTATGAGGGAATATGGTCCTTAAGCTGAAGTGGTTTCCTCACCCTGATGTGTCCTAAGCGAGCATAGTAATGGTGGCTTGATCTGATTGCAGCTACTTGTGTACACTGTCTGAATACAGTGTTGTAGAAATTGCCAGAGATATCGATGCTCCTGACCTCCTGAAGAACAGCCATCCATAAGGCTTCAGAATCCTCTGGGTGGGGTGAAGAGGAAATGTCCTCTTCATAAAGTTCCCCTGAATGGTACCATTCTCTGTACAGTCATACCTCGTTTTAAGTACGCTTCGGTTTGAGTACTTTCAGTTTAAGTACTCTGCAGACCCATCTGGAATGGATTAATCCACTTTCCATTACTTTCAATAGAAAAGTTCGCTTCAGGTTAAGTACACTTCAGGTTAAGTATGGACTTCCAGAACCAATTACACTCAAACTTCGTGTTAAGTACACTTCAGGTTGAGTACTCTGCGGACCCATCTGGAACGGATTAATCCACTTTCCATTACTTTCAATGGGAAAGTTCGCTTCAGTTTAAGTACGCTTCAGTTTAAGTACGCTTCAGTTTAAGTACGCTTCAGTTTAAGTACTCCACGGACCGTCTGGAATGGATTAATCCACTTTCAATTACTTTCAGTGGGAAAGTTCACTTCAGGTTAAGTACGCTTCAGGTTATGTACAGATTTCCAGAACCAATTGTGTACTTAAACCAAGGTACCACTGTATATACATATTATAGCAGAAAGATGTGGATGGGATGAAATATGAGAAAATGCAGCTCTCCTGCCAAAATGGCTTGACGTTTTCAAATTATCCTTCCTCTCTGTTTAGTTAAATAACTGGTGGGATATTAGCAAATATTAGAGGGTTTCAAATAGGTATGTTCCCACTCATCCAATGCATAACAGAGATGTTATAAAATGACCGAACTCGTGGATATGTCAATCAATCCAGGTCATCTGCAAATGTGAGAAGGGTTCTTTTCTGAAATCTTCATTTGGCCAATTTTAATAACGATTTAATATTTCCCTTAAAGAAAAATCCCTTGGGAGGAACAGAAAGTGACAAGTCGCTGCTTCTCCTGACATTTCTAGGTTCCGTGTCAGGGGGGGCATTGAATAGGAAAGAAGACAGTGAAAGATGGACTAACGTGCCTTTGTGGAAAGTAATAATATGGAGTGAAACAGAGCTAGCAGACTTGATCATGAAAATTACCATTGTCCCAATGATCAGGTATTTACACATGTCTGGTTTAGTAAGGCCATGCTTTTAGACTCATGTAGAGCCAAAATCTTCTCCAGCATTACTGAAAAGGCTGTTTTAAAATTCTATACTAGACAGTTTACATTTGCTTTTAAATCCAATTTCCTTAATTTTCATGCTCTCTATTAACAAGCTGATGAGCTTACCAATAACCAAAATATCTCTAATATCACACATATTGGGATTAACAAGTAATAGCTAAACTGATGGAACATTAAAACCATACCTACCTGCAGCTTTTAGATGCCTTTATTTCTAATTTAGAAGTAAGCTTTAAAAAATCTCCACAAACCAGAATATGATTCTATGTTCTGTGACGTAACAGAGGAATTTATAAACTAATGCTATTTAAGCAGGACAGCATTGAGAAAATAGAAATGGGATCCAGAAAAATCTCCAAACAAACACCCTTTGTTTATTTCCCTTTTGACATTCCTATTTTAACAAGCAGCTAAACAAAGGATCTCATTTATGATGTTGAGAACTGCCTTTCTTAAAAAACACACACACCGTATTTCATATCATGAATCATTTGCTTAGTGAAAATTGTCGTTAAAGGTGTGCTTGTAGATGATTCATTTACAACCTTTTACATAGTAATTGTGATGAATCATTGGTGACCTTTTTGCACATTACAGGGCACAACGAAATATAATTCCATTTTTTGTGCTCTGAGAGTACTGGCACAGCACTTCTGTCATGTAAACTATCCACAATAATTTATTGTTTTAACAGATTTTTGTTTTTGTATTGTATTTCTGTAAACTACTTAGAGACTATTGTAGCTATGCAGTATATACATTTGTTGTTAAATAAATAAAGATAGATAGATGATAGATAGATAGATAGATAGATAGATAGATGATAGATAGATAGATTATAGATAGATAGATAGATAGATAGATAGACAGATAGATAGATAGATGATAGGTAGATGATAGCTTTGGTTGAAGACCTAGGCCTCCACAGAAGATGGGGGGGGGTCTGGTTGGCAAGAGTCTGGATGCAGTAGAAGCACTATTAAAAACAAGGAAACCTATTTGTGCACACAGTGTGGTGGTGGAGGAAGAACCCTTGTCATTAGATTAGAACTTGCACAGGAATGAGCCTTTTGAACATATGATCTACTGAACTAGTATGCAATACGATAATGTATTTGTCACATTGTGGCCAAAAGGTTAGGTATGGGATATGGAAGATTGGCTAAGTTGAGCAGGTCAGCACCCTTAGGAGTCTTTGAAGGTGAGGAGCATTTTTGAAGAGAAGAAGAGGAGGAGGAGGAGGAGGAGGAGGAGTTTGGATTTGATATCCCGCTTTATCATTACCCTAAGGCAGGCATGTCAAACCTGCGGCCCTCCAGATGTTTTGGACTACAATTCCCATCTTCCCCAACCACTGGTCCTGCTAGCTAGGGGTCATAGGAGTTGTAGGCCAAAACATCTGGAGGGCCGCAGGTTTGACATGCCTGCCCTAAGGAGTCTCAAAGCAGCTAACATTCTCCTTTCCCTTCCTCCCCCGCAACAAACCTTCTGTGAGGTGAGTGGGGCTGAGAGACTTCAGAGAAGTGTGACTAGCCCAAGGTCACCCAGCAGCTGCATGTGGAAGAGCGGAGATGCAAACCCGGTTCCCCAGATTACAAGTCTACCGCTCTTAACTACTATACCACACTGGCTTTCAACACCACACTGGCCCATGTGAGACGAGGAGGTGGATAGGAATGCCTTTGGAGCTGCTCAGTCTCACCCTGCAAGAATTGTGTGACCTTGGACTGAGTTAAGAAGACTTCCTACTCACCTTAAGAGTGAGGTGTGGGTATGTGGTTACAATCAGGTCATTCACTTGCCCTGAACAAGGTGCCTTGCCCAGTTTCTGTTGAGTTTGGTTGCTCTCACAAATGATTCTGCTGAAATCAGTATGGAATAAAATATGACCCTAGTTAAATCCCATGTAATTGTCTCTTCTGTTAATGACATTCACAGGTAGCCATGGGCATGTACTCCAAAAGTGGGCTTACTCTCAGGTATATAGGATTGTAGCCTCAATGAGATCCTTTCAGTGACATTAAGATTTGCTCCAGGTTCCCAATCATGCCAAATATTCGTAACAGAGGCACATTTCCCCCCAATAATTCCAAGAAATATATTGAATTTCCATGTACCTCTTCCAACAAAGGGTGTTATGAGGCAGTAAATCTGGAAACTAATAGCTAAGCAGAAATATGTCCTGTGGAGCACTTTCAAAAGTAATTTCTTTATCATATTGCAAATTGGTATGTGATAAACCATGCGGCATGTAGAATTTGAGTCAGTTTTGATTAGTGGCAGGGCAAGGTTTCTGATTTCAATGTTTAATAATTTGCTTCACAGTATATATAGTATATCTTTTCATAAATGGCAGAAAGGAGAACGGGGTAAGATTATGGTCTTTTCCAGTTTAGTGGGTGTTTTAAGGGCATACCTGCTCGCTGTACACCACAAGTTATTCATTCTTACAAATTATTTTAGATGCTCAGTTATAATAACAATTGTTAAGACAACATCTTGAAGTGATTAACATATTTATTTCATTTTGAAAAACACCTCCTTAAAATTATAATACTGTACATTTAAAACTAAAAGCCGAGTGAAGCCAGTGTTCCACAGATGATAGTGTTATCACAGGTAGGTGTGTGTGTTGGTACACTGGCTAATTCTGGTATTCTGAGACCCTTCTAAGCCCAGGATCCAGCAAGTGTTAAAATATAAACCAGGCTAGATTTCTGGTAAAGTGATAGCCTACACAATAGGCCACTAACGGAACAAAGTAAATGGATCCATGCTTCATAATAATAATAATAATAATAATAATAATAATTTTTATTTATACCCCACCCTTCCCAGTCAAGACCGGGCTCAGGGCGGCTAACAACAAATAATATCAACACAAATATAAAAGAAACAATTCAGTTAAAACAACAGAATAATACAATGTTAAAATTCAATTTTAAAAATCTACGAATAAGATAAAACCATTATAAATAAAACCTTAGGGGAGGGTAACTGTGGAGTCAGACTGCGTCAGTCCGAAGGCCAAACGAAACAGCTCTGTCTTGCAGGCCCTACGAAAAGATGACAAATCCCGCAGGGCCCTAGTCTCCTGAGACAGAGCGTTCCACCAGGACTGAGAAGGCCCTGGTCCTGGTCGAGGCCAGCCTAGCCACCTTGTGACTCGGGATCTCCAATATGTTATTATTTGTGGACCACAATGTCCTCTGTGGGTCATACCGGGAGAGGCGGTCCCGTAGGTATATGTATATGAAGTCTATCATAGTTGCATGTCGAGACCCCACACCCACCCCCTCGAGGATGAATAAAGACACAAGGACACAGAATATATGGTTAATGTTATCAGGCAAATTCTGGCTTAGGCATTGGATAGACCAGACTATGTCTGACTCCTGCCCAATGTGCAGGAAGTCTGGTAAGGGTAAACCACTGGTGGGGGGAGCCCCGTCAATGCAAACCAACTGGGTTCTTGAAGGGGTCGTGGCATGGCCCTAGCCCCGCCCTGGACTTCGGACGAGATACACACACCCGGATTCCTTTAACGGAATACCCTTAAGCTTGGAGGGGCAGGTGATGGCCGGCCGGGCCCCCCCTCCCCCAACATGAGGTCACCCAATGCCTAACCGCAAACCTTACAAAGTTGTGATGATTGCTATGAGGTAGGCGAAAACCAAATGGCTAAGCCAATCTGCCAAGTGGAAAAATTCCTACCAGGCCCCTCAAGAGTGACCAACCAAGATCCATAGCAAGGCCAGTGACAAACCTGAAAGGAGGGAGGGAGGGAGGGAGATTGAGGAAGTGAGCCCAGAGTCTATCATAGTTAAATTCAAAGGAATCCACAGGGGAGGGGAAAAATGAAGGCAAATCCGAAAATCACATGGTGGTGGTGGTGGATTTCTTTTGGTAAAAATAAAAATATAACTCAAATTCTCTCTGCAATCTTTAAAATTGGGGGGATTCTAGCTATTTTGTGCATGGTATGGTTAAGAATAAACACATATTCATAACGATTGCATGTCATAACTCTAGCAAAATACAGTGGTACCTTGGTTCTCAAACGCCTTGGTACTCAAACAACCTAGAACCCAAACACTGCAAACCCAAAAGTAAGTGTTCCATTTTGCGAGCTTTTGTCGGAAGCCAAACATGCTCCGTTTTGAGTGTTACCCTTCCAATTTGAGTGTTACGCTGAGCTCTGTCTGTTTTTGCTATTTATTTTGTATTTTTGTGGCTCTTTTTCGTTTTCTTTTTATGACTGTATGGAACCCAGTTCAGCTACTGATTGATTGATTGATTGTGTGACTGCAGTACATTGTTTATTGTTTTCATTTTATGGTCCTGTTAGATAGTAAGATTCATGTCAAATTGCTGTTTTAAGGGTTGTTTTTAAAAGTCTGGAACGGATTAATCTATTTGGCATTACTTTCTATGGGAAAGCACGCCTTGGTTTTGGAACAGACTTCCAGAATGGATTAAGCTTGAGAACCAAGGTACCACTGTATCCTTAACCTCTTGGTAGTGTGTGTATGAATACACATGAGTGCTGAAGACACATGTGGGTTCAGGCACATACATTTTAACAGATGATGCTGCATGCCCAGTCAGGGTGCAAGGGTGTGCCTGCATTCGCCACCAACCTCTGCAATCTCTAGGTGCCCATGATGGAACACAATGTCCAAACACAATCAATAAGTTAACAATGGGGTTCTCCCTCCTTTGCAGGGGACCGGCTATGCAATTTTGACCCATGTGCTTTCACTTTAATATGCATAGGCTATATATGGATGTAATGTATCTCCCCTACCTTGTGCAGCTGGGACTAGTAAACATGTTAGGGGGTAACGCACAGGGTAAGTGAGGAGGGAAGTTGCATTATTGCTATCATCATCAAGCCTGGCTGTACATCATATATTCTAACACATAATATTTTCAGATGTGTTTTAAAACCTGTGCTATATCACAGTTGGTCAGACATCCCTGCAGCAGGGACCCATATTGAGGAGCTTGCTAAACATAGGCTGTATCATAGAATCATGAAATATTCTAATTTTCATATTATTTACAAAGATAAAAGTGCTGAGTGAAAAATCTGATTTTTTTAAATTTATTTTTTGCTTGGTGTCAAACTAAAGTGCACAGTGTTTAAAACGTGTCACTGTGTGGAATTTGAAGTGCCTGGTGACAATTCCTATAATTCCTATTCAGTTTTAATTAGATGCTGAAATGGAAAGTAGAGACATATGAATAGTGAAAGTATAAAAACAAATTGCAGAATTAACTGAGGGCTTCTTTAGCACACTCTAATACCTTATTTTAGTATTGTAAAGGAGACGCTCAAGAGCTCTGCTTCCCCAAAACTTAGCTTTCTTGAAAGATGCCTACATCCAATGAAGGTCAGAAAACATTAAACAAATACTAATAAATACTAATTAAAGCAAGGTGGAAAAATTGTTAGGATGCATTTTGGGTATGTTGGATATGAACATTTGCCCATGAGGCTGCCTGTTATAATGATAAATGATGGTGCAGTTTATGCATAACTTGTGTTATATGAAGTTTTTCCTAGGATACCATTGATATCACTCAAAGTGAATTGCACTGCTCTTAATGAGTGCACTGCAACAAGCAGACTGCTGTATATACAACCTGGAATCTAATGTTTTTGTTGGGCCATAATTTTTTTCAAACTTCATAGGCTGTTTTTCTTCAAATGAAGATTTTTGGGAACATATACCAGTATTTTTAGTTGAATATAACTACTGTTGTGAATTTCCAGTTTTTTGACGACTTCCCACTTCTCTTGCCCTTTAGAACAATTGCATTGATGAGAAGCAATTATTCCCATGGGAAGCTTACTGAAGGGTCTGTCTAGACTTTCATATTGGTTGAAATTCCTGGGATCAGGATTTGGCTAAGTAGCAGGAAACAGAGAGCAGGAATAAATGGACAGTTCTCTGAATGAAGGGATGTAGAAAGTGAATGAATACCTATGAAAGAAACCAGTCTTTGCACCCCAGTCTCTTGATAGGCAAGATATATGCTTATTTATAATCAAGAAGTATTTTTTCGTGAAATAAGCTCTTGTAATAATTGATTGTGTTTCTAAAAAAGGGTTACTCTTATTGATGGAGTATGGAAATCTCTAAGATGCTTTTAATGGAGGCCATAATGCATTGTTGGAGGCAGAGAAGTAACAATAATGGTCTAATAAATTACCTCTGAGGATACAAGAAGAGAGAGAAAAATAATGACACATGCTTCCATTTTGGGATATAGAAGATGGTAAATGTCTGGAAACTGGTCACAATTCACAGTCCAGGTTTCTTGACAATGAAGGATGCTGCCTAGAAACCAAGCCCTTTGTGTCATTGGCCCAGTCCTGTGCAGTCCTGTGCAACATCCAGCCAACAGAGATTCAGCAGTTGCCTTCTGTGCCAAATTCTTAATGCCTATTGAAAACTTTTCTGTTTCGCCAGACCTATGCAAGCAATTCAGAGTACTTCTCCCATCATGATCTATTGATGTTTGTTTTTAATTTATTTTTGCTTTTAACTTGCTTTTAACTTTTTTAATTATTTTATTCTCGAGTTTTATGTTATAATATGGTTGTAAACCGCTGTGGTATATTTTTTATGCTACAGTCGTTTTACTGGATAACATTGTCATGGAAAACAAACCTAGAATCAATAAAAGTTTACAAACAAATGAAATTGTCCCATTAGCACAAGGACGTCTGTCTGCACAACAGAGACTCCTCTTTCTCTCTTCTCCATGTGCACTGCCTGCCCCATCTGCTCTGAAGGGTCAGGGGGAATCCCAGAATGTTTTGCTGTGTGGGGAGAGAGATGCAGCGAGAGGGGGGAGAGAGAGAGGAATTCCCATTGTACGAGTAGAGGTCCTTGCACAAATGGGCTGACTTCATTGGATACTCCCCAAATGTAGGGACTAAACCAGGGGTCAGCAACCTTTTTCAGCCATGGGCCAGTTCACCGTCCCTCAGACCAATGTGGTGGGCCGGACTATATTTTGGAAAAAGAAACGAACGAATTACAATGCCCCACAAATAACCCAGAGATGCATTTTAAATAAAAAGACACATTCTACTCATGTAAAAACATGCTGATTCGCGGACCGTCCATGGGCTGGATTGAGAAGGTGATTGGGCCGCATCCGGCCCACGGGCCTGAGGTTGCCTACCCCTGGACTAAACAATGTATCTGGATTTCAGCAGCTGTTTGAAACAATTTAGTGAGACTGCCTGCCTAATGTCAATTGGCAGGAAGTTCCAAAGCACAGGTGTTGCCAGTTGATTCAGAATGCACCGGGGACATATAAACATGGGCTATATTTGGGCTGCCTCTGTGTACATATGAAATATTTCAGCTGATTCAGAATTTTCACCCCAACTGCTGTAGTCAGCTACACTGTGCGGGTAATGATCATGGTCTCTGCATGTGCTATGCCTACCAGCAGAGAGCTAATTTTGGGTGTGGACAAAGTGATAAAGCTTCATGGCCAGATGTGCTAGCTATGATATCATCGGGGGACGGGGGTAACATTCCTGATACAGATACAATATGTTATAACACTTCATGAGTATGATAAAGTGTGACTGCCCTAACCCGTAAAAGCTTATGCCTCAATAAAATTGTTAATAAGCTAAGGTAGGGCTCTGATTTGCTTGCTGCTTTTGCTACCTCAGCCTAACATGGGCACCCCTCTGAAACTTATCTAAGGCATTAATCTATAATACATTGGCTTCAGATATTTCTGAAACTCATTTCCAGCGCTAATGATATACTTTCAGAAGCCTGCAAAAACACCAGTAATTTTTCCCACTATAATAATGAACCCACTACTTTATCTATATAACCTCCTTGCCCTTTGCCATCCAGTGTAATGACACATATTAGCTAGCCATACAATGGAACCCTTCTGCAAGAGTGCCTGGAGCCTGCAGAGGCAAACTTGGCGGAGGAGTACAGAGAGATTATATAGAATCTGGCAGATCAATATTTTCAATATAAGATTTAAATGGTTCATTTTTAAGCTTGAACTCATATTAGATTTTTTTTTTTAGGATAGGAACCCTGTATCTTGGACAAATAGACACATTGCAAGTTTCCATCTGAGTAAGCTGTTAAAGTTCAAGGAAAGAATCTAACAGATGCTTTGTATTTCGCCCATCTAGTCTAATATAATATATATGTAATCATAAAAATAGTTTGCAGGTTTGTTTATTTGTTTGTTTTGCCTAGCAGGGGAAAATAATAATAATGAGAGAGTTGGATGGCTTTTTAGTTTGAATTTGAAAGTAGTATTCCCCAAGATATAATAGCTATTATAATTTTCAAGTTGACTCAACTGCAAAATTTGTCATTAACTTAATCGATAGAAAAGGATGTCTGTAGACTTTAGAGAGGTGTAATTCCACCAGAAAACTCAAAGGGAGTGGTTTGATAATTGTCAATACTTCGCTCCAAATCCAAGCATGAAATGAATTGTCATTATTTAAGTGAGACTCAACTTACCAAAAACAAGCAGAAAGCATTGCTGAGTTAGGGATGTTTCCCCCATTCAGTATTTATAATGCAAATGGGCACCTGCTCATTACTCCAAACTTGATTATTTTTTTGGGAGTGGGTGTATAAACCTTAGAAAGAGTTAATACTAGCACAGTAAGCTTCACCTGGTTCAATTGCTAGATTAATCAATTTAAGCTTAAATCAATAATAGATCTCAGGGTGGAGTATGCAGTAATTTCATAATTATATAATAATAAACATAAGTAGGGTTGCATTGCAACAATCAGTGCATATTTCAGTACGTTCTCTTCCAGCTAGATCTACTGTTTCCTGTGTACATACATGAGCAAATGACTTGGAATACTCCGAGATCCTCTCTAGGCATGATTTCAATTGTGATTTCAGTGAAATTCCATTGTACATAACAGAACTTGCACACCATTCTCCTGAAACGGAACACATTGTCTTTTCAGTGCTAGAAAGCTACCCCTTCATGCTGAGCTAGGGCACTGGAAGAAGAGACCTTGCAGAGACGCTGCTGCAACCCCGAACCGTGATGCCACCGGATTACTTCCAGCAGCACTTGGAGATGCTGGGAATTAGACCTGAGACTTTCTGCATGCAAGTGGATGCTCTGACGCTCTGCTACAGCCCTTTCCGGAACTAATAGAATATACTTCAATATGTCCTGATTTGTTCATCCATAATAAAACAAGCTTAAAGTTTCCTTCCTCCCCCTTGCTTTTAGGAGAGGATTAGGCCAGTTGGGGCAGTTTTTTGGTGTAGCTGGATCTGTCCTTGTCTGTTTGTCTGCATTAGTTCTCTACGAGGATCAAATGCCCCTTGTATAATTCATAGAATCCTGCACATTTCAAATGCTAGGAGCCCTCTGCTCTGTCCCGAATACTAACAGCTTGCTTAGCAGCATGGATAATGGCTGCCATGCCAACTGGTTAGTTAACATTTTACATTCAGCTGAGAGCCTTTTCCATTCTTTTGACTTTCCATCTTTTAGTACGAGTGGAATTAGAAAGCAATATAGCAATTAAGACCGAACCTCTTTTAGGCACTACCAGGCTTATTAATTTCTTTCTTTCTTAACAGAAATATTTTTTTCTGTCTTCATATTTATAATGACAGACTGTAGTTTTATCTGTGATTATTCCTGTGAGGTACAGAGTATGAGCTGTTTATATAAGATGAATGGAACCATGAACTTATAAGTACATGCTCCATTACACTTAGAGTGTATTGCTTCTTAATTTACATCTTGCTTTGGGCTGTGTGGGGGGCTATTCGGGAATTTTTTTGCATTGCTTTTTCCAATTCTCTGTATTTATCTCCCAAGGCTGCTTTTATTTCTCAAATTTGAAAATGATTTGGTAGGCAGAAATGTTTTACCATACATTTGTTTGATAAATTCCCTAGTTATCTTGCTTATGGCATCATAGCAAGTTTAGAAGAGAAGAGGAATATAATGACTTGTTTTGTCTGATGGGATAGGGAGAACTTGAAGATACTTGAAGATTTACCTTTTGTAAACAATCAGGTATCTTTGCTCACCCGAGAAGGCTTGGCTCCATAAATGTATGAGAACAGGAGACCTCAGGCTGGGCCTTTTTGATACTCAGTCCCAAGCACTTACACATTCTTCACCTTTTGAGAATAGGGTTTGTGTTTTTCAGGTGATGAGCAGTGTTTGCTCCCCCGCTTCCTGCTTACTAAAACATGTTTTAAAAATAAATCTCCAAAGGAGCTTACTACTGTCAGCTTATATTCTATAGTATCAAGTGTGCATAGGATTAACTGACATCCTGGTAGCAGGTGCTTATGACCACAGTGAAGATCAGAGTACAGCTTTGCAAATTGTCTAACCACCTCCCCCTACACTGATTTGCCGTTCAACAATTTGGTGATGCCCAGCTTTTCCAATACAAAACAAAAGTGACTATTGATGAGTGCACTGAGATATGAAGTATTAAGTAGTGGTGGATCACAAGAGCTGTATAAATGCTGTGCTCTCAAGTAAACCATTTTTGCCCCCTTGACTAATTGTATTTTCAGTTGCTTCTGTGAAAAGTTCAAGATACATAATTAGATTTAATCATATATTAAAAGCATCTTACTAAAGTCTCCAGGTACAAAATTCTCCCTGGATTTTGGGACATCTGAATTACTGGCAGAGCACTACCAATGCTCCAGTGATTTAAGATTCTTCCTCTTTTTATTTCTGAGACCACTGCACATAAGCATGTATCTCCTGCCACTGTCACTAGTTGTCAATGTGCTTAAGCACATTTATGCACTGTTTATCAAGGATCCTGTATGTGCGGTATTATTTTTTTTTAAGGGCTTGTGCAAGTGGATAAACTTTTCAGGAAAAGCATAGGCATTCATTGGAAACTGCAGCAATCTGCTCATGTGCCAAGCCAGGTGTCAACTTTAGAAATTCCTTAAGTTAAAATAGGAAGCAGCATGGGGCACAGCTGACAGATGGAGTTGTCCCTCATTCCATGGAAACTGAACCCCGGGTAAGTGCTTGGAACCCCTGGAATCTCGTACTGCTGAGAGATAGGGGTGGCATGCAAGAAGCCATTCCATTCTGTTTGGGGACTGCAGAAGTGGTAAGGCTACTTTGGGGTAGAACTGCTTCACCAAATGGGGGGTCAATGGTGTCACTAAACTGTATTCAGTCCTAGTGGGGCACAATGATCTAAATGAGTTTTTGGACCTGCAATTGATTCCAGCAAATTCTCCCACATTCAATGTTTGATGTTTTCTTGTTTTTTTAAATATTCTTTTGGGAGCCACCCAGAGTGGCTGGGGAGGCCTGGCCAGATGGGTGGGGTATAAGTAATAGATTGTTATTATTATTATTATCATTATCATTATCATTATCATTATTTCTCTCTCCTGAAAAAGAAAATCTGTGTGGACTAATCATCCCCCTACTGTTTACACAGCTTTTTATATTTTTTGGCCATTGACATAGGAGAAGAACGGGTATTTTTTAACTTTTATGTGTCTAGTCGCTGATGGCAGGAGACTTATCAGGCTGTACATTCATAAATATATCACAAGAACGAAACACTTGTGTAGAAAATATAGTGATTTTACTTTTAATGCAACTAAGCTGGTAGACCAACAGTCCTGCTTGTTTCCTTTCCATTGTTTAGAGCTTTAACAATAGCAAGTTGTCGGCATTGTACTACCCAGTTTGAATAAAACACAGATAATTCCAGAACATCATTGTTTTAATCCTGTTGTACTTTAAACTTTCACTTTAAAGAGAAATAATCCTAGCCTTTTTATGCTTCACTGCTGATCTAATTCCTTCTCCCAAAAGGTTGCTCAGGCGCCACAGTTTTAGAACAAGAATGGAATATAATTCATACCTCTTGTTTATTCAGGGTGGAATCTAATGAGACAGACTTGTCAGAAGGAGTTAGCTGCAATCAGCCTATAGTCACCCATAGGAATTTCAGACAATTGTTGGCAAGAGAAGTGGGGGAGGGGGAGGGAAAGGTGAACTCTCTTCCTTTCTGTAACTCGACTCTCTTCTTTTTGGAATGAACAGTTTTAACTGGTATGGTAGTGCATATCATTTGCCACTTCGCATACATATGAATGAAATTAATGGGAAATTCACCAATGGCTAATGTGGAAGAAGGAAAAGGGAGACACCACCACCACCCATCTCCATAGCAGGCATGCTGTAGTTCTAAGTGATATCCCAGTACAATAACTCCATGACAATGCTTACGTTATGTGAAGCACTATTGCTCAGCATAGGCTTTTGGCAAAGCTTAGGCAACACCTGTGATTTCAAAATTCTGTCCCAGGCAACCTCCTGTCAACACTTTAGGGGTTATTTCAGGGGTCAGCAAACTTTTTTGGCAGGGGGCCGGTCCACTGTCCCTCAAACCTTGTGGGGGGCCGGACTATATTTTGAAAAAAATATATGAATGAATTCCTCTGCCCCACAAATAACCCAGAGATGCATTTTAAATAAAGGACACATTCTACTAATGTAAAAACATGACCATCTGCGGGCCTGATTTAGAAGGCGATTGGGCCGCATCCGGCCCCTGGGCCTTAGTTTGGGGTACCCCTGGGTTATTCAATGAGAAGATCAGTAATGATGGACAAGCTGATCTTAAAGATAGTTCATCTTTTCACCCACACCTTGGTTGCGAAATGTGTCACTACGGAGGTTCAGGTGAGCTCCCATTTGCTTCACTGCTGTTTATGCACTTAGCACTGGAAATGCACTGATATGATGTGAATAGAGAGCCTCCATAGCAGAAGGGATTTATGCGCATACACCGGCACACATGTAGAGCTCTTTCCCAGGCCAGCATCCAAAAACTGCTGCTCTTTCAGGAAAACCACTGGAACTACCCTTCTCAAATTTGGTAGGATTTGTTTTCTCAGAACTGGCAACCTTGCCTGCAAATTTCATAAAAGTTCTGCCCCCAAAATGAATATGTAATAGACATTCCAAAGGGGGAGATGAAGTGAGATGCTCAGCACAAAAAAAGCCTTTACCTATTTCCTTGTTATTTAGCAAACTTTATCCATTCTGTTTATGTTTCTCATGACAGATGTTTGCATGGGTTGACCATAAACAGCCAGAAGCCCAGAGCAGCAACAGCAGCAGCATAACAGTATGTGAACTTCCCAGAATGAACTGAGATGTGGGGGCAGCAGACCTGTGTTTTACAAAATGGTCAATGACAAAGTCTTATAAGGGTCTTCATATGTGTTCAGGATAGGAGAGGGTGTCACCGCTCCCCTCAATGCTTTCTCAAAAAACCTCTCTCTCTCTCAAATTGTTTTCTCCTGGTGGGATTCAAAGACGAAATATAATCTGAAATGGGGGAAATCAGTTGAGAAGCTGTTTTAGAGGAAAAGCAGAGGATGAGGTAGGGATTATCTCTGCTATTCTACTCACCGTTATTTCAGTTAAGAGTGTATACACAGAGACACATACTATAGGAATTTGGCACAGCTCAAGTCAGTCTGTGCTACTTTTTCATCTGCTTTGGCCCTCACATTGTTTCCACTTAACTTTTACTGTCTTGAGTTCTTTGGCCATCTGGTTGAATCTTCCATTCTAAATCAAATTTCCCTGTCAGCAATCTTGTCTCATTTTGGCATTCATTAAGCATTTCAAGTTTTTTGGTTGGCTGTATGGTAGCTGGGTCATTATTATTATTATTATTATTATTATTATTATTATTATTATTGCTTTCTATGATTGTCATGCAGCTGTCCTGACATTTATTCTGATTTCTTCCAGTTCCTAAGCATCCATTCATCTCCTTTTTGACTTTAATGGTGCTTGTGTGCTCCTGCCAGTTTTGAAGGCATTCAGTGTTGGGCTGCTTTCAAGAACTAGCGTCTGTTCTGTCCTTTAATTTGAATCCAAACTGTGCTGTCTGCTTCATTGCTTTTTGCACAGTGGTAGCAGCCTTCTTATTAGCAGGCTGTATTTGCCTTGGAGTCACCAAGAACCCTTTATTTGTTGCTTTGAAGATAAGCTTTGTACCAAAAAGTGAAAATAAGCTATGGGCTAATTTATACTTTTCACTTTTCTGCAATAAGATCTACCGGTGGCAACGAGATCTAATAATTATATCCAGGCACACTTCCAAAGTCTTATTCAAGTGATGTAGATAAGAACCCTACTTTTCTCATGCTCTGTATACTTTACAACCGTTTCTGATTGACAGATTGAATAATTCCCTGCTAGTTGCACTGGGAATGGCTCCACCTTTAGTATACTCCAAACCAAACACAAAATGGTCAAAAATTCTCTTTCCTTCCCAATAGTCAATCGTGTCTCTTGCTATGAAAACTTGTATACAATCATGATAAAACAATCTCCTTCTAACCGTAACATCATCAACGACTGGAGATATTTTGTCTTTATTCCCTGCAAGCTGCAACAGTTGTGCTAATGAAAAATGAACTCTGGATCTTCCTTTTTAATTATGATGTTACTTATTAGAGGATATTTCATGGTAATAATATTTTTCAAATTATGAAAGTGTTATTTTTAAACGTTGCTCTACAGTTTGTTTGTTTGTTTTTGCTTCTGGTATGAGAATACGTTTAGTACCATATGGCAGTGGGAATTGGAATGGGAGTTATTCATTGTTACTGAACTGTAGGGTAATTACTCAAAGCAAATTCTCACCTAGGCTTCATTTGCTTGCTGGGATTCAGTCAGGTTTTGTTTATATATGTACTTTGACTACTAGACCCAGTTCTGCAGTGCCATTCTTTTGCCCAGAGTTGTGCTTATGTGATGTGAGAAATTTTGCTAAGACTAAGATGGTGTCCAAATGCAACTGAAAACTCCTGTACTGACAAGGGGTGCCCCTGCTATTTACATGGGATCTGAGGACAAAAAACATTTTGCCGTGCATTTCTATGAGTTTGCGCAGGAGATATCCTTGCTGGGTTGTGGCTCTTAGGGATTGGGGTGAGCTCCATTGAGGGGGAACCATGCAGCAAATATAGCCCAGACTTTTCTGAGTCCAAGCCCACTTGGCTCCTGTTGGAAATGACTGTGAACTATAAACCTCCAATGAAAAAGAGGAAGGCTCAAATGCACTGCTGTGTACGACCATGGCAGCATTTAAGGCTTACGAGGCCTTGACATGAGTTCTCTCTCCTGCTCTGTCAGGTGATTTTGGACATGAGTAGTTGGTGGGCAGCAGGGGGTTCACAAAAGGGGTTGGACATGTAGAGTCCTTTAGGTCACATTAAGCTCCCTCTTAGCACGTTGGAAGTGTGATAGGGCCTAGATTTTTTGAATGAACACAAGGCAAAATTAACATTAAGTTTGGGCACAAGCTAAACTGCACATTAGATTTATTCTGGAAATTATTTTGTTAGACGTTGCACAGTATATTCAGGTCCTGGTGGATTAAGCATTTTGAGATAGAAGAAATGTACAGCATTGCCTGAATGTGGCTGCACCTAGTTTCATGCAATGGCTTTTTGTTACTTTTCCTTTCAAAACAATCCTTTTCCTAATAATTTATTTTGCTACGTATATGTTTTACTGCTGCACTACACTGAGCTGAATTTTTCCGCTCTCCAGTATGACCATGATGTATTACTTGAGTAATCACTGCGAAAGCCAGAGCAGACCTCTGGTGCCAGTGTGATTGTTTTTTCCCCCCTTCTTCTTCTCCAAATGTGCATCCCTTTATACTTACACTGAACAAGTTTGGCTCAGCACTAGCAGCAATCTTAAGCAGCATGAATCACCAGTAAAGGGGAACAGATGAAAGCAGGAATTGATATCTGAATGATGTAACAGGACTTTTAAAAATGCCTTTTAGACTCTGCTTCA
The DNA here is from genome assembly GCF_965207765.1 of Zootoca vivipara. Taxonomy (NCBI): domain Eukaryota; kingdom Metazoa; phylum Chordata; class Lepidosauria; order Squamata; family Lacertidae; genus Zootoca; species Zootoca vivipara. Next base: position 32,987,552 of record NC_142586.1, on the reverse strand, counting down.
GGCAACAAAATGGTTCAGCAGTGCTAATCAAAAGGAAGTTCCATTGATTTCAGTGGGACTTACTCTCAGGTAAGTGAATGTATGATTAGAACCTTAGATATGCTCTTTTCCTACCACCTCAGTTCAGAGAGCTCCTTTTGGAGATCTGCTTGAAATTTCACTATAATGGGGTGCAAAAACAGCTGCCACATTGGGTTTTTTTTGGGGGGGGGGAACCTGTGATAAAAAAATTGCTGCCTTCTCTGGCGCTTCTAATATTGGGTAGCCTTAGCATACTCAGGAATCAAAAGTTTTGTGTCTCCTTTGTAGGAAATGTATACTTTTTTGTACATTTTACAATTTCCATTTTTAGCTCTGTGATAGAACATTTGCTTTTCACACAGAAGGTCCTAGATCAGGCATCCCCAAACTGCGGCCCTCCAGATGTTTTGGCCTACAACTCCCATGATCCCTAGCTAAGAGGACCAGTGGTCAGGGATGATGGGAATTGTAGTCCAAAACATCTGGAAGGCCGAAGTTTGAGGATGCCTGTCCTAGATTCAATCTCCCAGCACACCTCCAGGTAAGACTGTCAGAAACCTAGGAAGCCACTACCAGTCGAAATAGATAGACAGCAGTGAGCGAGATGGAACAATGCTCTGACTTAGTATAAGCCCATCTCTAACTTTTTTCAAGGTACAAGATGTTTTGGCTACATCTTTCCACGCAAAAGTGTGTTGTTCTGTTCCTGAATCCTGCCTACATTACATGACCTGAGAAATTCAATTGGCAAATTGTTCTCACTCCGAAGTGGACACTGACAACGTAAAGAGGGAGAAAGTAAAATGATTATGGAAGTTCTGCCATCAATAATGAATGACCAGGAATTATTTATAGGACAGCAAATCAATGGCAGTGAGCTTGTGCTCATTTTCATGTTGTCACAAACATAACAGATAACTAGGCATAATCAATAAGAAGCTAATTTCTACACCCTCTAAGAAATGATTGATTTTATGAATATTTAGATGCTGAATAAATCAAAGTGGCAGAAACTCCTTTTGAGCAAGTTAGGATATGGGCTCAGTTTTGTCACTGGTGTGCAGGTGCCGGTGTATAACCTGTGCATTTTTGAAGAAATGGGCACTTGACTATCCTTAATTATAAGTGACCTACTGCTCTCTCTAGCATTTTTGGTTTATCAGAAACTTTTTTTAAAAAAAACTTTCCTGGGTCTTCTCTTGTGGAAAGCAAATGTTTCATGAGCATGAATGATTTTCTACTATACCTAAACATGTTCTCTCTCTCTCTCTCTCTCTCTCTCTCTCTCTCTCTCTCTCTCTCTCTCTCTCTCTCTCTCTTCTCTCTCTCTCTCTCTGTGTGTGTGTGTGTGAATCAATGCATTCTTGGGGAAACCTCTTATAATCGATATATCTCTATAAAACTATGCAGGAGGGGAAGGTTCTGAAGACCCAGGCTAAATAGAATTGTATATTTCCTGTTGGAAACACTTTAAACCATTATTTGAATGTAAGCAGTTCTGCTGCAAATGATTCAATGTCAATTTTTCCTTCTTTCTTTGAATTGCACTATGATACATTGACTATCTGTTACTTGTAAGTAAAATGCATTGTGGCCACATAACTTCTTGCCACTTTTCCTTTCTGTTTTAATTCAGAGATTTATGGAAGCCATTACTCTGCAAGAAATGTAATTTGCATAGCAGTGTATGATGGAGGATCACTGTTACTTTGAACCTGCTGTTTTATACTGATTTTACTGTATACATTTTATTAAGCCACCTACCAAGTGGTGTTGATTCTACATGCCTTCTACATTCAATCAAGCCTGTAAATACTTAGACCTGTTGACTAAGTATGCCTTCTGATTTGTCTAGATTCAGTTTGTAGGGAGGTTGGAGAACGCCAGCTGTTTATTGAGCATTCATTCTAATTTGTTGGTGGGGGAGTTCTACAAAGTTGCATCAAGCAATTGTTATCCCACATTTTCCAATGCATTTCCCCAACACTTTCTCCATTGCAAAAACTCATTTAAAAAGGGCAGGGGGAGCAGGTTTGTTGTGCAAGAACGCCAAATCAGCTTTAATTGTGAAACTTGAATTTGTTGCTGTGTGATTGAATCCTACACAAAAATAGCAACTGCCCAGAAGTGCCCTTAAAGCCCTCGTTCATACATTTACTCTGTGGTCGCACTGCAAAAGCTTGGTGATGCATCACAAGTATCATGTTAAGACATTTCTGCCATGTGAGTGCCCAGTTACCTGGAGTCCCAGTTCACAGTATTCTTACCTCTTTTAAAAAAGCAGGAGAAGAAAAAAAAGAACTCCCCCACTGCATTTTAGATCATAATTTTGTTGTTGTGGTGGTGGTGGTGGTGGTGGGTCTGAGAGAGAGTATTCACACTGTTCTATCACATTATTGCAGTGCAACACCAGACTTAAGTGAATGTATAACCAGGGCGAAGGAGGAGGAGGAGGAGGAGGAGGAGGAGGAGGAGGAGGAGGAGGAGGAGGAGTTTGGATTTGATATCCCGCTTTATCACTACCCAAAAGGGGCTTTGGTTGAAGACCTGGGCCTCCACAGAAGATTGGGGGGGGGGTCTGGTTGGCAAGAGTCTGGATGCAGTAGAAGCACTATTAAAAACAAGGAAACCTATTTGTGCACACAGTGTGGTGGTGGAGGAGGAACGCTTGTCATTAGATTAGAACTTGCACAGGAATGAGCCTTTTGAACATATGATCTACTGAACTAGTATGCGATACAATAATGTATTTGTCACTTATTGTGGCCAAAAGGTTAGGTATGGGATATGGAAGACTGGCTAAGTTGAGCAGGTCAGCACCCTTAGGGGTCTTTGAAGGTGAGGAACATTTTTGAAGAGAAGAAGAAGAGGAGGAGTTTGGATTTGATATCCCGCTTTATCATTACCCTAAGGAGTCTCAAAACAGCTAACATTCTCCTTTCCCTTCCTCCCCCACAACAAACCTTCTGTGAGGTGAGTGGGGCTGAGAGACTTCAGAGAAGTGTGACTAGCCCAAGGTCACCCAGCAGCTGTGTGTGGAAGACCGGAGATGCAAACCCGGTTCCCCAGATTACGAGTCTACCGCTCTTAACCACTACACCACACTGGAAGTGTGGACATGCTGGCAGATTGAGAAGATGTGCTATCGCAGCTTCCCATCTCCTTCTGTCCGTGTGCATCCATCCAAGAACAAAACTATCCATTTAAATCAGTGAGAGGCAGCCATAATTGGGACCAATACAGAGCAGGCCAGGAAGTAGACCGCAGAGGTAGTTAAGAGTTTCAATCTGTAGGAGTCCACTGATGCTCCTGTGGCTAGCAGGTTGCTACCTGCAAAAAGAAGCAGCTTATCGGTGAGTTCAGGAGTGGGAGTTTGTTACAACGACCAGATGGAAGGTTGATTTCCATCTGCCACATGAGTTCACACAAGGCGCACCCTAACCTACAGAGTGTTGTGTGGCAGAATCTAGTGTTGTGTGGCTGCTGCAATGTATCCCCTAAAATGTGCAGAAGTAATTTGAATAAAATTCCAAATATGTACAAAGCTCACTGACCTTCCCACGCACTGCAGACAGGCAGGTAGAAAAGACAATGATGGAATATTTTTGCGCTGATTCTGTGAAGAGACTTGCCCCCTTTGAAGCAGAGCCATGGGTTGCATTTTGCCTGCATGCTGCATGGATGTAAAATATATGCCTTAAAATATATGTTGCCAGAGGAGAAGACAATGCAAACTGGAACGATGGAGACAGGCCTCCCAGAACTCTTCTCATTGCTGCTTGGCCCGATTCAGTTTGTGAAGAGGAGGTTGAGCAATTGCTATCATTTGGGCTGGAACCGCTCCAGGCTCTGGCACATTAAACTACAACAGAAGATGGAAGCAGGACTCTTGGAATCAATTTATAATCATTTCAGGCACTGTAGTTCACGTGCAGAGCAGGAGCCAAGTTGGCTTGAGAAACTCTGTCACGCACAGCACCACATCTTTTCCCCTGACAATGCGCCTCCCCACACACATTTACAGTTGTGTTCTAAAGCAGAAATCAGTAGCCTGGGAGGTTTCTAGCTCAGACACAGAATCATTGTTAAGAATGCAGAGTGTATACATGGCACTCTTGGGGCCTATTAGGAGCTGTGGGGAACTGCACTGGGGCAAAAATGGTGGCTTATTGTGATTTCTTCCTATGAAACTGTATTAGCATGGTCATTACCTGACAACTGGTGATGAACCAGACGTCTCTTGGCAAACAAGAAATAAACTAAAACCAGACAAAAGAAATTGTATGGGGTGGGTGGGTGTGAAAGAGAGAAAGAGAAAGAGAAAGAGAGAGACTTCATTGCAAATCGGGCCCTCCCTAACAAGTTGTGGTGTGACCTAGCAACCAGACCTGTGTTGTGGGTGGGAACGTTTGGATGGCCACAATACCCTATTGGAGGTCCCTCAATGCTGGGTGCAATTAGACCAATGGGACACCAGCGAAATTGTATCGAGGGACCTCTATATAAGCCCATGCACGTGTCCCTGAGCTTCCTCCTTTGGGGCCAGTACATCGGAACACCCACCAACTCTCCCTATATTTAGGCCTTGCACGCATGACCTTGCTATGCCGTTGTGTGTCGTCTGTCTTTGGGACAGGGGCACGGCAGGAATTTTCCCCACTTGGCTGATTGGCTAGTGTCATTTGGGTTTCGCCTGCCGCATAGCAAATTGTCACAACTTGTAAGGTTGCGGATAGGCTCTGGTTCAGGTGATACGGGTGGCAGAGCAGTCTGGCCACCCCTATGTGGTGGGTATTCTGTTAAATGAATCCTGGGACTCTTTGGTTGATCAACCCTGAGAGGGGTTGTGCCCTGAGCCTGAGCCAGGGGGGCATTGGGTTGGTGGACTGGCTTGACCCTGCCTTCCACTGTGTGTTTACCCTAGGCTGACCTATGGTGTGCCCTGGGTCAGTGCTGTCTGTGACAGTGCAGGGAGCTAGTTAAACCAGAGCCTATGCAACCACTCACTTGATTGTAATCAATAAAGTTGTGGCCTAAATTCTGCCAAAAACCAAACCAAAAATTTGAGTCTTGTCTGAATTTATTTGGGGGTGGTTAAAGTGTCTACACACGCAATTAGCAATAGACTTAAGAGAAACAGGAAGACAAAGATGTTTTTATTGAATTACAATTGGGAGAAGTTCAGGTCAAATTTTTTAAACTACTGTGAAATAGCAGAATCACTAAAATATACAGTGTTGGTCACTTACTGAATGTGTTTGTGTTTGTGTGTATGTGATGTATTGGTTCATTCTTTTAGCCTTATGTCTGTAAGTCTGGAACATGCAAGTCCTTTTTCACACAATTGCTGAAACTCAATAGGCTGATTTACACATGTGTAGTCCTCTTCATGTATTCAAAAGATGGGCATAGTGTGTGAAGGGAGAACAAGCACATTATAAGGGTGCCTGATCTCACAAGGAGCAAAAACAAAAACAAAACTATCCCGTGATAAATCCCTGAAACAAGATATTGATAAAGTGAATAATACTAAAACTCAACTAATGATTACTCAAAGAAACATAAAAGGTTTAAACTTCCCAAAAGAAACTTTGATATAGAAAAGACATGAATTTCTCAAAGTAACCTCTAAATAAAGTAAACCTTGATGAGGTGCCGGCTAAGTGACTCGTTTCACTGGAAACCTATTATGTTTCTTTGAGTAATCATTAGTTGAGTTTTAGTATTATTCACTTTATCAATATCTCGTTTCAGGGATTTATCACGGCATAGTTTTGTTTTTGCTCTGATTATACAGTCCCTTGATCTCACAAGGAGGCTTTTAAGGACATTCAACCATGCCCGGCCACATATGGATGCACTAGGAGCAGGGCCAATACATGCACACCCACTCTCCCTAAGCATTTTAAAAACGTCTTTTCATTTTGATTGCATGCAGACCACTAATGATCACAGCTACAAGAGGTGACTTGCATGTGTGATCGAGCCTTCATAGGTCAAATCTCACAGACAGGATTTTCATATCACCTCACATCTGCTCAAACAAAAAGAGTTTGAATGGAGCCAGTTCACACATTCAGATGAAAACCAACAAGTGTTGAGTAACTAAGAGGTGCACATTTTTGTGATGGCAATAACCCAAAATGGCTGTTAAATGGATCAAATGGAGATCTATCAATAGATACCCTGTTTCTCATATTTTAAGACATACCCATAAAATAAGCCATAGCAGGATTTTAAAGCATTCAAGGAATATAAGCCATACCCTGAAAATAAGACATAGTGATAGGCGCAGCAGCAATGCCGGCCGCGGCAGGAGGAGGAGGAAAAAAATAAGACACCCCTTGAAAATAAGCCATAGTGTTTTTTTTTAGGAAAAAATAAATATAAGACGTGTCTTATAATATGAGAAACACGGTAGTAACCCAGATAGCCAGGAGTACAACCTCAGATGTCTGAAATCATGTAGCTCCGATTACCAAATATTAGGGTTCATACCTGTGTGAATATTAGTCTTTTGCCATTGTTTGTGGGCATCTCTAAGACTTCTGGGTTTGGGATTTTTTGATTGTACCATATTTTGCTGTCCTCTTTCTGTATTGGTTATATTTGTGGAGATGGTTTTGTAATTGCATACTTCTTTATTTCATCTCTTGTAACTTGCTTGCAAACTCACATGAGTGGCAGAGAAGGACAGAAATGCAATAATAATAATAAAATTGCCTCCTAAAGACAACTCGGTGACAGAGTACAGAATACCAAGCATCATCACCAGCATCTCTAATTAAAAGGATTTCAGATAACATGCTTGTGAAAATCCCTGTGGCTTTGAAGGGCTCCTACCAGAATAAAGAATGTTGGGTCAGATGAATCAGCCTGACAGTATCTCATATGTTGGACACCTTCCCGAACCAGCATCCAGATTCTTATGTAATGAAGCATCCAAATTCTTACGCAATGTAGTCCAATGGCTATTGAGTGTATCAATATGATATATTGTGCAAATGGAGTTTAAGGTAGGGTTTTACTGTGTTTGAAGCTCAGACAGTGTTTAAGTACTCCATCCCCTCATATCTCTCTCTCTCTCTCTCTCTCTCTCTCTCTCTCTCTCTCTCTCTCTCTCTCTCTCTCTCTCTCTGTGTGTGTGTGTGTGTAAATTTTTTTATTTGATTTTCAAGAATATATACATATAACAAAATCAATTCCGAATCCAAATATCGAGATGGCTCTGAATCTCTTGACTTCCCCACATCCCTTACATGGGTCCTATAGATAGTATTTTCCACTGCATATCAATACTTCTCCAATCTTTTGTCTTTCTAAATTATTCGTACATTCTGTTACATTACAGGTGTGTTTAAAATCCTGTCAATGTCTTAACCTGCTTACATTGATCTTGTATATCAATTATGAACTCTTCCCATTCTTTTTGTTAAAGTTGTTGTCTTCTTGGTCCCTGAGCTTCCCAGTTAATTTTGCCAGTTCGGCATAGTCCATCATCTTGATTTGCCATTCTTCTCTGGTCTCTCTCTCTTCCATCTCTCCCTCATCTGTATATTAAATGTATTGCTGCATGCTGAAGATGTGTCTTGAGTGCTTGAAGGCCAAACCTTATCCAGATATTTCAAAAAACAAAATTGACTCATCAACATCTCTTCCATCAGTTATTATTCAAGTGGAGAATTGTTAAATGCAGATGAGATTCCTCAGGGAAACCTTAAAACAGTTTGTTCTTGAGAATGCAAGAAATTTGCTTATCCCCACCAATACAACGAAGCCAGTTTATTTCAACAGCACTTATCCTGGATAATGAAGAGAACATTTCCCCCCTACATTGGCCTCCAACAAACTAATAAAGAATCACTATTCTATTGTAAAGCCGTTGAAAATAATTTTTTCCCTTTCACAGAAAAGCCATCAAAGTATTCTGAGGGCAATATTGTGGCATTATGTTTATGGAAAAGCCAATAAACATATCCCAAAGTCAACAATTTTAGTGTTTAGGACTTATTTCCTTTCTCAGACTGAATGGTATTTTATATTCATTCATGCTTTGATGAGTCCCATCAGATAGCTAGTTTATTAAAATTGCAGGTGAGCGGAATCATAAATTCCAACGCGCTTCTGTTCTGAACAATCTATGGAGCACAAGATTGGAAGCATAAAATAAAGTAAGGAAAACCATGTTGCATTCCACTGGGAAACATATTTTATCCTTCAGAGGAATATTAGAAACACATGTTTTAGAAATTGAGGTGAGGCGCATTGGACCATCCTCCCAAGGGATATTTCTTTGCCTCCGGCACAACTTTCTCTTGTCAGTTATGTTGCAGAACCAGAAGTTCAATGCTTTAATCTGTGTAGCTTTTGCATAGCATTTTTCTTAATTCCAAAACATTTCCAATATACTAACAGGATTTCTTTTCGCAAACACTTTTAACATGTCGTGAAGATTTGCTACTCTATTTCCCCAGGGGTCGCTTGAACCGCTGGGGTATTTTTCTTTCTGCATCTGTTCACAGAGACACTCTCATTTGCTGTAACTTATGTCCAAGATGATAATTTCACTTTGCTGTGCACTCAGTTTCTATCAAACATGCTCACAACACAGTATGCGAAATGGTGGAAACACCTGTCATCGATGCAAATGACTCATGGTCCAGCCCTAAGATTCACTAAATTTGTATATCAGAGCTTAGAATGAGGCTTACCAACTGCTGAGCCTGCTAAGTGTCACAAGCAATGACAGTGTCCTTTATGAGAAGAGCTTGCTCATATTATGGGGAAATTTATTTTAAAAAGGAAAAAAAATATCAGCAAGTGGTGAGATATGGAATAGAGATGTCACAGCAAATCCCTTGAGGCAGCTCTCATTTTTACACCAGGTAACTAAGCCCCATACTCTGTGAGATGTATATTGGCTTTAATTATGCAGAAATTGAAAACAAAAGCCCACAACCATTTAAAGCCGTTAATGCTCTGCTCTTCTTAGCTCCTAAACGTAAGCTGTAAAACAATGGCTGATTACATAATGAATCTTCAGCAAGAAGATGTAAATATTAAATGAGTTTTGAACTTAAATTATTAACTTGATTGTTAATGTAAGGGTTTTGATTTTCAAAGGAACTGCACATAGCAAGGGGTAGATTAAAGACTTTTATATAGATAAGGGCTGAGATGGGGGGGGGGGAATGGGTGCTTTTGCATACATCTTAAGCATCATTTTTTTAATAAAAAAAAAATCACCCCCACTCTTTTCAGGTACTGCATTTAAAGGGGGTGATTGAAATTTAGAATTAAACCAAGTGATAACCCAATCAACCGGGATCACTAATTTGCCTGCTGCACTTCCTGTATGCACCATAGCCATATCTGCTTACCGGTAGCTACCTAGTATAGTTATGGATGTCATCTCACTTACTAAATGATCTTTGAAAACTAGAGATACCCAACACTGACACACTCAGGGTATGAAAGTTGCAGAAGCTAGAAGCCTCTCCCGTCCTTCCCTTATTTAAGCGTTTCTTTCTGTGCATTCTTCCGGCATGATTCAGCTTTTGTTATCTGCTCTTTCCATTTTTCAGCTCTCCTTTCTCGCGCTGAGAAAGTGGTGGTGGGGAAGGGGTCGGAAGAGGACTGTCCTCCAACGTGGAAAATGTAGCCTCTGCTCTCTACCTATCAGGGTCTGTGCCCACACTGTGCCTTTCCCCTTCACCCCCACACTCTGCCTCCAAGACTTCCCTGATGGTTCCCTCTCTGGATTGCTCATCCCTGTCTCACCAGTCTGAATCAGGCTCAAAATCTCCCTCCTCCCCAGGGTCACACTCCGGTGCTTCCTGGGCAACCGGCAGCTCCCACCTCTCTCCATCTAGCCAGTCCCTGAAACCAGCATGTGTGAGTCTACACTTCTTTTGTAGATCCGTGACGCTACCTAGCTCCTAGCTGCTCCTCACTGTGATTGGTCAAGCTACAGGGCGGGGCCAATTCATATTTCATTTTCTTCAGTCCATCTCCCGTGTAGCTGTCCTAGCCATCTGCCTGAATCTAAGAGAATGAGTGAGGCACGGGAGCATTTATTTGACCTGCACCAGAACCAGGGGCAACCCCCAAATGAGCTAACTACAGCTTGATGTTGTTCTTAGCCCCTCTGCAGGCGGTGAACACTGCTGCTGTCAAATTGGCATCTGTTCAGGGCTGCCCCAAGTCGCCCCATGACTTACTGTATCAACTTCATGGTGAATTCTGGCACCTCTTTTTCTTGAAAAAAAGCACTGATTTGAAGGATTATACTTTTGATAGTATGGAATCTATTCTGATACATTTATTGATATGTATTCTTTAAATCCAACTTTTTCACAGCCTTTGGTTTCACTTCCTTGAGGAGGATCGTTGACCTCCCACTCACATTTAATAATAATTGCAGTCTCACCACAGCTTGTAGGAGCTTTGCCTTTAACTTTCATCGGAGCATGATCTAACTCTTCCTAATTAATTGTGTGTGCCTAGAAAAAGTCAAATTAAAAATTCCACGGGTAGTTTATTAAAAAATTAAAAGCAGCAGCTCCTTTGTTCACGAGAGTTGATTAACCTTTGTAGGTGGATGGCACAATTATAATGTTGTTTAATTACTAAATGACACTATAGATCACCAGCTATATTAATCATCTGAACAACAATAACTTCCACACAGTATTGTGAACTAAAAAATGGATATTCAGCTTCTGTGGGGGGTTTTGTTTTGTTTTTTTTCAAAATCAATGTACAGCCTGAACATAAATATACGTTGAAACCAGCCAAACAGAATATATACAGTAAACACGAGATAATTGACCGTATAAAACAAACAGCAACTGGGGTACAACATCTGTTTATTTTTACATGCATACATTGACATATAACAGTGATGGATGTGCGACTAATAATGACTGGCAGAGCAAGCCACGCCCCTTTTACACTGAGAAGGAGAGAAGGGTCAGAGGTGTCCCTTCACCAAGCCTGCTGATATCCATTCACATCCTGCTGGCTACTGCCCATGGAATAGTGCCTGCATCACTTTGCTAGACTGGAGCTGACTAGCTGGTTAGAATTGCTACTGGTGGGTTCCCTACCACCAGCTGATAGCAGAAAGCCCCATTGTTCCTTAGCATTCAGCAGCTCTGACATCTAATTTCAGACTCGTTCTATGAACTATTGAGAAATGGTGGGCTGCAATGATTAAATGCTGCAGGAAGTTGCAAACAAGGTTGGAGGTTCATAGGGCCTGAATAGCTAGATTGTATATACATTGTATATAATTGTATATAAACTTTGAATTCTTTTATTCTTTTAATGTTAGGGTTGTACTATTGTCACCCAGTGGCATAATGTGTGTGTGTGGGGGTGCGGGGGGTGCCCCAGGTGAACATTGTTAGGGGCACAAAATGTCAACACCCATTGGTGCATCAATACAGCTGCATGCTTCCATTACTGGGCTCTGTTGAAAATGGCTTCTCCATGCAAACTAGGAAGTGATCTCTCCAGACAATGGAACAACTCTTCCTGAACGCATATGCGCACTCCGTTTCCCTCACTTCCCCCCTCCACGCAGCCCCGGACGCTGGCAACCCACGCTACACCACTGTTGTAACCTACCTTGAGAACGTTCAGTGAGTGATGGCTAAGAAACTCTATACATAAATAAATGCAATTTGAGGCCAGGGAAGGACTTCCAAACAGTAGACAGCAAAGCTGAAGGGTTCTTAAGGGAGAAAAAGCCAAAAGAAGGAATCAAATCAAATCAGTATTTATTATTTATTTTTATTTATTGAATTTGTATACCGCTGTATACCCGCAGGTTTCAGGGCGATTCACAGGATAAAATCAGAATATACGACCACAAAATACGTAATCAAGATAAAAACAAAAACAACCCAATGACTCTCCCCCCCCCATAAATTTTAAAAGGGCATAGGATGCAATTAACCAAAGGCCTGGTTAAAGAGGAACGTTTTTGACTGGCACCTAAAGGTGGATGATGAAGACGTCAGGCGAGAGCATTCCACAACTGGGGAACTACTGCAGAAAAGACCCATTCCAATGTGGCCACCCTCCAGACCTCTTGTGGAGGAGGCACATGAAGAAGGGCCTCAGAAGATGATCTCAGAGTTCAGGTAGGTTCATATGGAAAGAGTCCTTTAGGTATTGTGGTCCTGAGCCATTTAAGGCTTTATAGATTAAAACCAGCACTTGGAATTGGGCCCAGAAACTAATTGGTAGCCAGTGCAGTCTGACCAGGATTGGTGTAACATGCTCAAACCATCTTGCTCCGAGGAACAACCTGGCCTCTGAATTCCTCACTAGCTGAAGTTTCCGAATCATCTTCAGGGGCAGCCCTATGTATAACAGATTGCAGTAATCTAACTTGAGGTTACCAGAGCATAGACGACAGTAGTTAGGCTATCTCTGTCCAGATAGGGGAATAGCTGGGCCATCAGCTGAAGCTGATGGAAGGCACTCCATGCCACTGAGGCCACCTGAGCCTCAAGTGACAGTAAAGTATCCAGGAGTACCTCCAAGCTATGAATCTGCACCTTCAGAGGAACCCCATCAAGAGCAGGCAGGAACAGGGGAATCTTATGCACATGGGGATGCAGCTGTAGAGCAGGGGTTGGGAACCTTGGGGTCAAGGAAGAAATGTGGCCCTCCAGTACAGCAGTTTAGTCAAGTGTGAGTGTGTGTGTGTGTGTGCACGCGTGCGCGTGCACATGTATTAATGTTGTGATCTGTTGTGGAAGCCCACTGAAGAAGATAACAGTGGTTACCCAAACCCCTTGCTGGTTGTGAAGGGGCTCCCATAACAGTTCAAGCTTCAGGGCCCCAAAATGTAGGTCCGCCACTGATCATAGGCAATGCCATATGGAATACTGGTTGTTGTGAAAGAAACTGAGTGACTACGAATTTAAGAGATTTAAGAACTGGGATCAGGCAAGGCTCTGAGATTGCCAGAGGTTGGAGCTGACTGGGTGGAACAGCCTTGATTTTCTCCCTGACTTCTTTTTTTATATATATATTCTCAATAGTTGAATGCAGTGGATTATTTATGAGCACAGAGGTAGCTCTTTAACCGAGCTTGCCAAAGGGGTAAACAACTGTCTACAGCTCTGATCTAACCCTTTATTTCATTTAGCAAGAAAATGCTGTGATGTTCCCACCTCCTGGGTTATTAATTTTAAACTCTTATGTTTTAAACAAAGATGGGCATTGGAATGGAACACAATAAACAGGAAGATGAGAGAAATCCAGTGATGCAGTGTGTGGCCAGCAGGCAGCGATTTACTTGCAGTTTAATTCTTACGCCTGTAATGCCACTCCTGCCCTTGAGTGGGGGCAAATTTGCCACACACACACCCTCCTTCAGAAGCCTTGAATGGCTTTTCCCAATGGTACAGATAGTAAAGGCACGTAGACTGTGGGAGAGGAATGGGTGCCTGGCTCTTTAAGCCAGAACTGCCCATTGACTCCTCCTTTGGTTGTTCCGGTATAGAATGGCTGGGCAAGGCTTCCCCAAAATGGCCTCATGGGCCAAATGGGGAGGCCTGGCAGGCCAGCTTTGACCTACAGGCTGGAGGTGCCCCATTCCTGTTCTAAAGCTTATCGGCAAATAATATGGTTCCAAAGAAAATGAAACATGCCACCCAAAAGTGTTCCATGGTTATTGTTAAATAGATTTATTATTTATACCCCACCCATCAGGCTGGGTTGCTGTGAGCCTCTCTGGGCAGCTTCTAACTGACACATATAAAAACACAATAAAACACCAAACATTAAAAACCTCCCTATACAAAACTGCTTTCAGATGCCTTCTAATGGTGGTATAGTTCTTCATCTCCTTGACATCAGATGGGAGGGTGTTTCACAAGAAGGTTGCTACTGCTGAGAAGGCCCTCTGCCTGGTTCCCTGTAATTTCACTTCTTGCAGCGAGGGAACCACCAGAAGGCCCTCAGAGTTGGACCTCAGTGTATGGGCTGAAGGATGGGGGTGGAGATGTTCCTTCAGGTATACTGGGATGAGGCTGTTTGGAACTTTAAATGTCAGCACCAACACTTTGAATTGTGCTCTGAAACATACTGGGAGCCAATGTAGGTCTTTCAGGACCAGTGTTATGAGCATAGTTTTGACAAACTTAATTTTTGAATAGGTTGCATGTCTTGGTACACAGCACCTTCTTCTCAAGCTTCTAGTTACATAGCTCACACGCAGAGCACATGCATGGATAGTTTTCATTCATTCATTCATTCATTCATTCATTCATTCATTTTAACATTTATAGCCCACCTTTCCTCCAAGGAGCAGAAGGTCGCATACATAGTTTTTCTCCTCCTCATTTTATCTTCAGAGAGCCAATGTGGTGTAGTGGTTAAGAGCGGTAGACTCATAATCTGGGGAACCGGGTTCGCGTCTCCGCTCCTCCACATGCAGCTGCTGGGTGACCTTGGGCTAGTCACACTTCTCTGAAGTCTCTCAGCCCCACCCACCTCAGAGTGTTTGCTGTGGGGGAGGAAGGGAAAGGAGAATGTTAGCTGCTTTGAGACTCCTTCAGGTAGTGATAAAGCGGGATATCAAATCCAAACTACTACTCCTCTTCTTCTTCACAACAATTCCATGAGGTAAGTTAGGCTGAGAGTGAGCGACATCCAAAAGCTGGAGAAAGTAACCAGATGATTGTTGAGTGCATTCCAATCCTGGCACCCAAAGAATTGCTGGAACCCTGAATCATTAATAAAATAACTGCTTGGATATGTTGCCATACATAGGTTTTAACCTCAGCATACCCAGGTAGCTAAACTGATTTTGGAAGCTAACTCTGAAATTAATTCTGATGTAATCTCAATCCTTGTTAGGTGTTTTCTCCTCACAGCAGAGGAAAGGTGCTCTGTACTGAATCAAACCCATGGGCTCTCCATGTTTCAGCCAGGGAACATCCCCAGCCCCACAGGGAGATTTCCTCAGGGACTGAACAAGCGACTGTTTTACATGCAAGGCAGCTGCTCTGTCATGGAGCTATTGCCCTCCTGTCACTTTAGCTTGCTATGTCAGATACACTCTCTAATGTCCTCTGAAATTGTCTGAACGCTCAGAACCCTTTGCTTTTAAGGAGGCCGCATGGGAGACATTTGCCGTATTTGCATGGGGCAAATTTAAGAAAATAAGTCATTAACTTTCTTTATCTGGGTTATTAATTAGGGGATGTGAATGGTGGCATTTATAACGATTAAAGAATTCAGAGGAGTGTTGTGACAATTAATTACTGCTTTCCGAGTGTTTCATAGATGTAAAGTGTTATATTACTATTAATAACATCAAGATTACGAAGCTTTAAGGGCATCAGATGTTGACCTCTCTTGTTTTACTACAGGGACCTCATTAATCCTGTTCCAGTTTATCACAGTGATGAATAAATAAAATTGCAGCCTTTTATATGCTTTTGGTGAAATGGCAATTTACCACATAATGTGCCCCACATGGGACAGAGATATGCTATGAAGTAAACAGGGGCTGGAATGTGGAGATTGTGAAATATAAAGTGAACAATGGCTCAGGGAAAATAGTTATATGTGAAGAAGTTTACCAGCTTTTTAATTTTTTTACTTCTGTTCCTTTATAACATTTGTGTAGCAGGAAGGAATGTCATCTGTGTGTCCAACAAAGGCACATCTGCTATATTTCTTTTTGCCGTAGAGCTCTTTTAAAACACAGGTGTCTTCCAGAAACAAGTTGGCTCCTCTGTTGCTGAAATTTCATAAGAAATAACTCTCAGTGGCACCCTAGCAGATCCCGTGAAGTCACCTTACAAATGTGTTTTATATGATGTAGTCAGATTTCCAACTTACCAGCCAGCCCTGTAGCAGGCTGAACCTTAATCAGCAACTTTCATCAACACCCGTCAACAGGTGATAAGATTTATCACCATGCAATGAGATCTCCACCTTTTAATTCCTAAGTATCAAGCTGTTGACTGTTAAAGGTGCAGCTATGGGGGCCAATTGATCAGGTTTACCAGCTTTTCAAGCTCTTTACATTTGCTGTGAATTTTGCTCTAGGCCAAACTGAGTAGCAGTTCCATTGTCTTCTGCTTTGCCAGCTTTTTTTTTGTAATGATAAACTAAGATTCAGCACGTTTGGTTTAGATCTGTGTTGCCCGCATATTTGATCCTAATCTGAAATTTGTAAGGAAAAAAATCCCATCCCTACCCTTGCTATGAAGGAAGTATGGGGACTGTGTTGTGTTCAGCCCTACTGAGGTGCAGGTTACATGGGTTGCTGTAGTGGCAGCTGCAGCAGCAACAACAATAACTATTATCAATTTGTTTTTTTAAAGAAATCCAAAAATAGTGGAAAACATTATTCCAAGCAGTGATTTCACCAAACCTCTTTCACCAAATGTCATTAAGGATGTACTAGTATAGCCTAAATCAAAGTCAAAGGCAACTATGGGGTGTGGCACTCATCTTGCTTTCAGGCCGAGGGAGCTGGTGTTTGTCCACAGACAGCTTTCTGGGTCATGTGGCCAGCATGACTAAACCTGCTGCAGCGGTCCCTATTTATCTACTTGCACTGGTGTGCTTTCAAACTGCTAGGTTGTCAGAAGCTGGGATAGAGCAATGGGAAATCATCCCGTCGCAAGGATTCGAACCGCTGACCTTCTGATCGGCAAGCTCAAGAGGCTCAGTGGTTTAGACCACAGCGCCACCCTAACAATATTCTTTTTAGTCAAATATTTCCTGTGGTGGGGAAAAGCAGGTTCTCCCCTTAGGGAGAGCATGGGTTGTGGAAGGGTTAACAAGACTTTTCCTGGTCAGCAGGGGCGGGTCAGTTTGGATGGCCACTGAGGGTTTGTTGCTGGGGAGAATGTTATGTTGCTAATTTTGATTGACAGCCACAGCCTTTAAAAGGGTGCAAGCAGGTTGCGCTTTCGCTTTTGGGTGCTTACAACGGATCTCCCTCCCTCCCTCCCGATATTTAGGGGTTTTTTTTGCTGCGCTTGACGTTGCTGTGCCTGTCATGGGGTTGTCCGTATTGCTGCAGGGGCCTAGTAGGAATTTTGCCATCTGGCTGATTGGCTGGTGCCAGGTGGCTTTTGCCTACTACATAGCAAACTGTCACAACTTGTAAGGTTGGCGGTTAGGCATTGGTTCAAATTGGATGGTGGAGGGGTAAGGATTTGGCTGGGCCTGCCCCTCAAAATTGCTGCTGCCTTTAGGGGTATTCCGTTAAAGGAATCCTGGGGCTCCACATGTTTGTCCGTACCCCCGCTAGGGGCTAGGACCGCGCATGAGCCTCGGGGAGCACCTGGGGGAGAGGTCATAGGGCGTGGTGGCCCTGCCCCAGCCTCTCTCAGAGGGTGCTTACTTATCCTGACTTCCCCAGTATGCTGGGGATTCAGATCTGTCCCAAGCGGGGGACAGATGGCATGGGAACCAATGCCTAAGCAACCACTCACATTCGGTTGTATTTAAATAAAGTTGTGGCCAAAATTAATGCCGAAAACCAAAACTTTACCGGTATTTCCGTGTGAAGTTTGAAATTATTTGGTGGGAAGTCTTGGTACCTCGGCATGCAACCACATAACCCTAGAACCTGACATCTAAATGTCTCAAAACAGCTGCATGTGATCATGGTTCGGAGCATCTTACCATTAATTGCTTGCTATTTTCTATTAACTACCGGAGCAGAATTCTAATAAGTTATCATGTCCTTTATTCAAGTTCTAAGTTTCCAAATTTGGCAGGTGGGGAGATGGCAGGAAGCTGCCTCTTTCTGAGTCACACCATTGGTCCATATATCTTAGTATTATCTACCCTACCTGGCCGTAGTTCTGCAGGATTTCTGGAGATGGCATCAGGGACTGAACCAGGGACCTTCTGCATACAAAGGAGATGGCTGAACTGTAGCCCTTCCCTGATCAAAAATATATTTTAAAATGCAATCTGATCCTTTATAAGTTAATATATCTTACTTTCGAGTAAACAAGCATATGACTGCCACCTTAAGGAATTTTCTCTCTCTTATGCAGCTGACACAGTTAACCAAAGCTTATCTAACATAAAATTAGACATATTTTTTATTTTAATGGGAATGTCACTGTGTTTCGCTGCATCAGTCTGACATTGAGAGAGGGATAAAGCATGCTGCAATTTTCTGGATTCTAAAACATCCTTTCCCCTTATATTCTGTAGTTGATTACCTGGTATAAAATGGACGTATGGCCTGCATCGCAAAGAAACTTATCCACTATACTTCAGGGACAGGAAACCTAATTCAGCAGCCATAGAAACTTGCCATATTTCCATATCCATGGCTGATCAAACTGACTTTTAGAGGGCGTGCCTTATATCCCCCTTTAAGAATTATGACTAGACCAAACAGAGAGAAGGGGAAACATCACTAAGATTTTATATTCTAGATTTTCCTTCCACCAACTAAAAGCAGACTGTCCAAAAATCCACATAATGTAGAAATTATTTCTGGAGAGTTGAATGAGTTACTATTTGGAGCTGATGGCTTTATATGGGGATCATTACGGGGAAGATACATGATGTTATTCTCAGTTTTTCAGTCCTGCAAAAAGCATTCAAATACAGTGGGTGCTCGGGTTGCAAACATGATCCGTGCGGGAGGCACGTTCGCAACCCTCAGCATTCACAACCTGCAGTGCCGCGTCTGCACACACGCAGGTCATGATTTGGCGCTTATGCACATGCACAAAGCGCAATTTAGCGCTTCTGTGCATGTGTGAGCGCCGAAACCCAGAAGTAACCCAGGGTTCACAACCTGAAAAGACACAACCTGAAGCGTCTCTAACCTGAGGTATGACTGTATCAGAGCAAAACAAGTAAATCACACCTCTTTTTTCTACCTAGAGAATACTTAGTTACTAAAAAAAATGGAGAGGCAAGGGATGTGTGAGACTTCCTGGAGGCATTTTGCTAGTCTTAGGAAAACCCTTTGGATAGCCCTCCATTTTTGTGAGTGGAACTACCCAAATTCACTTTACGTTTAGCTTTAGGTGCTTGGCAGGGAATGTAATTTGGTTGCAGAATACATTTGATGGCGTTTCCTACCTGGCAGGGGGTTGGACTGGATGGCCCTTGTGGTCTCTTCCAACTCTATGATTCTTTGCATGCAGAATCTACCATTAAAACCATGACTGGTCAGTGCAGACAGGGCTGCTATAGATGGTCTGACTCTGTCCTTATACAGGCTTGGATAAACTCTTGCCCGCAGTCCAAATTAGCCCTCTGGGGATCCTAATTTGGGCCCCAAGGCCATTTATCCACATCCATGGCATCATCTCAAAGGTAGGCTAGTTAGATTAAATGAAGAACACCAATATAAAGTACAAGACAAGTAAACAACGCTGTCCTTTCTAAGATGGTTCCACGTCAGAGTGGCTCTATTTAATAGATAATGTGTATTTTAAGGCCCACTTAAAAATCTGTGATAGTGAGGCCATAAACACCTCAGAGGGGGAGTAATTCTAAAATTTGGGGGGGGGCATGGAATATGTTGTTTCCCCAGTGCTGCCTGCCTCTTCCCTCTTATGTTCTGTACCAAGTGACATTTCTGGAACTTATTCACATAACACCAGGTACGTAAACATTGGATAAGCAAAATAAGTTCCCCCAGAAAATCATGAGAGCAGGGAAACTCAAAGCACACTGACATCAGAACTATGTACAATTTCCAGTATCGGAGGCAGTATGCTGTGGATCAAAGCCATACCATAAGCCATGATGAGCTATTGCGTATATCTTGCTTGTGGGCTTCCCGTAGGCACCTGGTTGGCCAACTATGGCTGATCCAGCCGTGCTCCTACATTCATATTATGCCATGCATTAAGGTCAAGGAAAAGACAGTTGTTTTCAGTGGCAGCCATAGTTCTCTTAAAACTGTTTGTTCTGCCCACAGAACCCAATTGGATCCCTTCACTTTGGTTATGGCATTCTATAAGCTTGTTATTTTGATTGATTTCCTCCCTCCCTCTCGTAATAGCTGGCATTGCTGTTAGACTGATGGAGTAACTTCCAGAATGTGGCATAGTAGGGCAAAGTAGTGCAGTGAGGCAGTCTAAGTGAGAATGCTGTTCCATTGATGAAGACATTATGTTCAGAGAACAGCTGTTAAAAACCTTCATTGACTTAGGCATTACACTGAAAGAACCATCAACTTGTTGCTTCTCAACAGTTTATTTTATGCATTTGTGTTGCCACTGGGACTATATTCAGAGATAACATCCTATAATCAATGACAAAATTCATTGACTTGGCCTAAAGATTGCTTAGAAGCCTAAATCTGAAAATCCTAGGGACACATTAAGAGATGATTCACACACACAGCATTTCTGCAATTGACTGGGTACTGTTTTTCAGCCTGGTTTAATCTGGGTTAATTTGGGCACATGCAACGCTCTCTCTGCAGAAATTAGCATCCATGTATTCGATACAAAGAATCAAGGGGGCAGGAGAGAAATGGGGTCCTATGCATTGTCCCAGACTCCCATTTCACTGTTCCTACTGGTTCCGCTTCTAGACCTTTTTGTATTGAGTGGAAAATCTGAAGGAGAAACATATATATACCCAACTCAATGCATGTAGGCTCCTCCTTCCAATTTGAGCACCCAATCATGTAGAGTTCCCAAGCACATGTATACATTACTGGGTGCACATAGGTTACCCCTTTGAACCTTCCACCCAATGCATGAAGATTTTGGGGTATGTTGTCTGAATGTGGGGAAGCTAAATCCCTGAAGTTGCGTAAGTTGGGGTCGTTTTCTGAATTCACATCATGAGCATGAACTACGATTTTGCCTCTCAGCATGAACCTTTTTAAAGTAGATTAAATTAGTGATGTGAAAAGAGTCAACAGCGAGATTTATCCTCAGAATGAATTATTCAGACAACTCACTTGCCGTGTTTGGGATGCAATCTGTGCTGAAAACTAAAAGAGCCGGTCATGTAACCTGACCCTTAAAATGTTACAGCGGGACTGTATGCTGAAAGTGCATTGGTTGACAGATGCCCTTAAGATGCCCTAGAAGTGGTTTCTGGGAAAAACCCTGACCCCTCTGAGAACACTATTATTATTAACCCCTCATGGATGAGAGTCCCCAGCAAATCATTCTACGATTAGATAGCTGTTGTAGTAGAAAGTCCGAGGTGTCCCCTGGCTTCCAGTAAGAACAGGCACTGTCACTTACTGCAAGAACTTAATCATTTATTTTAATATAAAGCACAATTGAGGCCCAGAGAGCCTGCCATCTTATCAATAACACAGAGAACCACCAGAGGCGCTTCTTCCCATGTAGCCTCTGGAAGGCAGGTGGCATCTCCTATACAGTGGCACCTCGGGTTAAGTACTTAATTGGTTCTGGGGTGCCATTCGCACCCCAAAAAGTACTTAACACAAGCATCGATAGCGCACATGCGCGAAGTGCCGATAGAGTGCTTCTGCACATGCGCGCATGGCAGAACCCAGAAGTAAACACTTCCTGGTCCACGGAGTACTTAACCTGAAAGTACTCAACCTGAAGCATACTTAACCCGAGGTATGACTGTAGTTATTAAATCTTCACTTTCCACAGGAGTTTCCACAAATCATTTTGCTGTTCTTTGGTTTGTACATGTGCATGGATTCCCCTCGATCAACTGACAGCACAATGCAGTGGGGTGCGATCTCACAATGCCTTGGGATGCGATCTCAAACCTAATGCTCTGCAAAGTTTAACATAGTGGTAAAGGTAAAGAGACCCCTGACCATTAAGTCCAGTTGCGGACGACTCTGAGGTTGCGGCGCTCATCTCGCTTTACTGGCCGAGGAAGCCGGCGTTTGACCACAGACAGCTCCTGGGTCATGTGGCCAGCATGACTAAGCCGCTTCTGGTGAACCAGAGCAGTGCACGGAAATGCTGTTTATCTTCCTGCTGGAGTGGTACCTATTTATCTACTTGCACTTTGATATGCTTTCAAACTGCTAGGTTGGCAGGAGCAGGGACCGAGCAACAGGAGCTCACTCCATCATGGGGATTCGAACCGCCGACCTTCTGATCGGCAAGCCCTAGGCTCTGTGGTTTAGACCACAGTGCCACCCGCGTCCCAACATAGTGGTAGACCTACTGTAAATCCGCATCCCTGCTGAGTATGATGGCCAAGGTGGAAAGTTGCAGCCTGGACTGAGGCCATGTGATGGCTGTAGCTTGGGATCCAACAGACCTTGAGTCAGCTCAGCCCAACTCGCCCTTGGAACACCATATTTGGGGGGTTTCTGCTGGCTGTTGCTGGCAGGGATCACTCCAGCAGCACTTCTACTCAGATTGGCAGATGGAACGGGAAGTTCCATGCTGGCAAAAATATGCTGGCACCACTAGACAGGCAGAAGCCAGCAAAGGCCAACAGGGCTGGGTGAAAGGACACATTTGCCCAATTAAGCCTACCCTATTCTGTCAAGTGCAAGGTGCTTTGCATTTCTCACAAAATCAGATCTAAATTAAGCCCATTAGTTACAGACCATCTATGTCCAACTGGAGGAAACCTTCAATGATAAATAAGAAAATATTATGCCTGACACAAACGTCAGAAGTAGCACTTCTTTTGCATGCTCCTTTTTACCATCAACACAAGCATCATCAGTAGTAGAAACAGTAGCAAATGTTTCATCAGATACCTGTAATCAGGGGTGCCAACTTGAATAAAATATGGGGGGGGCAAGTAAGCCCTCCACCCACATAATCAAGAACAAGGTGCTGCTCCCACAGCATTTGATTGGAAATGACCATCAACTTGGGGAGGGGGGCTCAATGGACCTCAGCCCTTAGGAGTTGGCTCCTGTGCCTGTGATCGCATTCTTTATGTGTTCAGGCACCTGCTTCAGTCAGGATTCAAGGCTCTGATTCAGCCCTCTAAGAGTTTCAGTAACCTAAGCATTGCTGAATTATGAGAGAAACCCCACTGGTGTGGGAAATTAGACCAGGGAGTACCAAGTTGAAAAAAAGCAGCAGTGAGGAACCCTAGCCTAGACTCTAGAGCAAGAACAAGCATATCAATCCTTAGGCTGGAGGTCCACAGAACAGACGCATGCTGTGAAAACTACAAATAAATATTGTTCCTTTTTTAAAAAAAATAATAATATTTTTTATTAATTTTATACAGACAAAACAAACAAAACATACAATATAACACTGTCCCTTCGTTTTCCCTCCACCCACCGGTCCACCTCTGCCACCGGTAGCACCCGTGTGCGTTAAGAATCAAAGGGGTCCATTGTAAGTTGGGTTTAGCCTCCCCCCTCCCCCCTCCCCCCACATCCCCCCCCCTGCCACTGAAGGGACAGGAGTGGAGGAGTTCTGAGGATTGGTTTCCCCCAGCTCTTTCATAAGCATATTTAAACAAATACAAACAATACAACAACAATAGGGAAAAGTTATAAATTCCCAATTCTTATTATCTTAACATTGTAACTGTGACTTCCTCGATACTCTTCCTTCTGGTTTTCCTGACAAACTCTAATTGTTTATGGCGGGTTTCCTATTCCAAATCAAAATCTTACTCTTATAATATTAACTTTAATCCTCCTCCTTTTCCATGCTGTCCTCCCACAGACCCCCTCCTGCCACAAGAGGAACCCGCAGGGCACAGCACTTCCAAGGTTCCATTATTGCGTCTGGGTTTCCTTCCACCCCCTCCTCCCCCCTCCGAGCACCCCCTGCCACTGGGTATCTCAGAGTAAGGAGAGGAGGATAGGTGGCTCTCTGCCCAGACACTTATCTGAACTCACAAACATTAGTATTTAACCTAAAAATTCTTTCCTCAGCCATTCTTCTAACACCCTCCAGAAAATACAGCATTTTTTCCTTTTTTTTACCCTCCTTCCCTTCTCCCTAAGTCTTTCCCCCCAATTGGATCAGCATTTCCATTAACAAGCCAAGATTTCGAAAACCGTCTTTCAAAAGCCAAAACAAAACCTTTTAACTAAAATTTTCACCCCACACCCATTCTTTCCCAGTTCCATCTCCAGGCCTTTGTCCCCCCCTGCCCCTGTCTTTCCCATCCCTCAATAACACCACTCCACATTTTAACCCCTCCAGGATCTTCAATTCCATTGATCTTCATGTCTCTTTGCTTCTCATTTTCTTGCTCTGCTTGTTTCTCTTCCTTTTGAAATCCGTGCTTTGCTTCATCCCAGACATATTTTTTATAGCCCAAGTCCCCTTCAAGATTCTCGTCAAGTTGTTTCTCCTCACACACAGTCTCAAACTCCACACAAATAAATATTGTTCCTAGGATGCTGCCATCGATGGCACAGGTAATAATAGCTAAAACTCAGGAAGAATTGCAGTAAGAAATAAAATAAAATAAAAAAATAACAAGGGTCAAAGAAGCAAGGGTTTGTGTTTCATAATTCAGAGAAAGACATTAGTGCAGAGAGATGTCGTGAATGTGAAGAGAGAGAGCCCTCTTTGGATGCTTATTGGTTTATTGAGAACATTTGTAACCTGCTTCTGAGCCTTGAAGCTTCCCAGAGTGAATACAACCCTTGCTTGCAGGCTTACAATCTAAATGACAAACTGAAAGTTGGGTGGGGAGGAAGTGAGAGGGGAAGCAAACGCAGGCACCAGTTATTAAAGTTAAATAGAAGCAGGGCTGTCCCTAGGCCCGGGCTGGGTGGTACAAGGCGCCAGGGCGCCTGGCCATCAGGGGCGTGGAACACTGGTGTCTGCCTCCGCGAGCCTCAGCTGTTGAGCGGCTTCAGACAGCTCTCCGGAAGCATGCGGGGAGTGCTGGCCTGGGGCCGCCTGAACAGCTGAGAGGCGCGGCGCCCCCAGGCTCGCACTCCCCGCGCGCCTCCGGAGCTTCGCACGGGGAGCGGGAGCCTGGGGCCTCCTCCACCATGCCTCTCAGTTTTTGAGCGGCTTCAGGCCGCTCTCTGGAGGCATGCAGGGAGCGCGAGCCTGGGGCTGCCTCCTCTGTGCCTCTCAGCTCCCCGCACACCCCTCCTGCCCGCCTCACTCACAGGGGGCGCCGGAGGGATCTCGGCACCAGGGCGCCAGGTATGGTTAAGACGGCCCTGAATAGAAGTTCTCATAATGCAGAACTGGATTGGAAACTCTGGAAAAGCAGGGTTCTAAAATTCACAGTAGGACTCCATGGGGCACAAACGGCTCCCTGTTGGAGATATTCCCTTTACACAATTTGGAATATGACAGGAAGGCTTGTTCTTGCTGTTCCACCTTACATATTTAATTAACAGTTGAGTATAATGCCAGGAGACGGCACAAAGTTCCTGACCCATCCTTTTAGATTATTAAAATTGGAAGGCTCAATGTGCAAAGGTTATATCTTAAATCCATACATGAGCTAGCATAAAACAATCAACTCGCAGAACAATGCTTAGGGAATGTAAATAAGAAGCAAGCTTGCCAAGAGAAAAGTGAAAGCAATTCTGTACATAGTCCAATGTTGACAGGGATGCTTTTTTATTATTAATATAATGTAATTTACATATTAACAAGAAAATTATTGCACTCCTCGGAAATGAATTAATGGCAGGGACTCCAGGTATTCAAGTCATGGCCCCAGCCAGATTCTAACAATGTATCTTTCAGAAACACAGAATCTTATTTCACAGAGAACAGCTAGTACTCATCAAGAGTAAACTTCTATGTCCAGGATATGCGTGGTTTTTTTTCTACCAGAAATTTCCGTGTTTTCTCACAAAGTCAATTTACCACCTCTGTGTAGGACGAACTCTTTCTCAGAAGCTTTGTGACCAAACTGCGGGAGGCAGTGGAAGACAGGAGTGCCTGGTGTGCTATGGTCCATGGGGTCGCGAAGAGTCGGACACGACTAAACGACTAAACAACAACAACTCTCCTGATAACAAGAAGTATTTCAAGACGAAATACTGTTTCTTTTCGACTTGGATGATAAGAACCAGCAATAAGGTTCCATCCATTTAAGGTGCTTTTCGATATGGAAAATGTTGCATTAGTTTTCCTGATTATAACTTGTCGCACTTCTGTCTCATTTTCTTATGTTCCTTCCACACTGCAGTACCTGTTGTGCTATGGAACTGTGGCTTTTTGACTGATAAGACTGCTAAATTTCATTCACACCAGTAGGAATGGCGCAACCTCACAACAAACGCCATTGAACTTCTCCTCCTGCTGCTCCTCCACCTGATCTGCACATGCTTACTTCTGTTTCTCCATGATCCAGCCATGAAAATGGCAGGAAACAATGGCATGCCAGTTTTCATCACTTTGCTCCTATGATTTTCTGGGTTAATGGAGTTGCAAACAGTTTTCCTGGGGTCAATTCACATGGAAATCAGTGCTAAGCTTCCCCTATATTCCAGTAGATTTCTGGCTATGGCTTTTACATCATGTGAGAGCTCAAATCTAATGCGGAAATTGGCATGTGAATGCAACCCCCATTCAAGAAAGCTCCAGGTTCCATCTTCTTGTCAGTCTTTCCTGATGGACTTTGGCTGGGTTTCGGCCAGAATGTGGGGTATTTAAATCAAGTGGTCACAGGCCTTTTATACCAAATGTGGATATGAATCCAAAACCACAGACAGCACATGATTCTGTAGCTCTGCTAGCAATGGTAGCAGAAACTTTTTTATTTATTTGAGGGGAGAAACATGCTGTTTCAGGGTTCTTGGCCATCTTTAGCTATCTGTCCTTGCTATCAACAGATGCTTAATAATACATGCTTATAAATATTCTATGCTGCAGAGACCCTGTTAAAACTGCAGAAAGAATGCTAAATCTTTGAAACCAGTTAGTAAATTAATTCTGTTGAACAGGGACAGGGATATGATCTTCATATTTCTGGCTAATATATGTCGTGCACTGGCAAAGCAATGGCTGATTATTGTGATTTTTTTTAAATAAGAAGGTGTAAAAACATATTTAGATACACACAGGTCTGAAAGCTGTGCTGATTGGCTGTAGCCGCGCAGAGAGAGCATCCAAAAATAAAGTCCTGAGGGGAGGGGGAGGGATCAGTTATAGACTTCAACACTCTTTAGCTGGATTCCGTGATGACTGCATTGCCGAGGGTTGGACTGGATGACCCTTGGTATTCCTTCCTGCTCTGCAAATCTATGATTCACCGAAGACGCAGATGAAAACGCAATATTGCAAGCCTAATCTGGATAGTCAGTAAAGGCTGAGGCAGTACAAATTCATGTTTTGCAGCTTTGTTTATGCACATTTCAGTGCTATGCAGTAACATTACAAACCACAGAATAAAATGTCAAGCAGAAAACAAGACATTAACTCGGGAGACCTGAGACCTGAGGTTTCGTTATGCCACAGCCTGTAATGAAATAGCAGAAGGAGAGCCATAATAGAAGGCAGAAAGGGATGGGGGGAAGCCCAGAGTAAGAAATCTATACTAGCTACATTAACAAATGCCTAATTGCTTTACTTAACAGGAGCTTCAGAGTCTGCTTGTAGTATTGGAACTCGCTCCAGACATTGCCAGGTTCCTAGAGTGATGTGGGTGATACTTTGAATATCCAACCCAGACGAAAATCGACCAGCCTAAGCTCCAAGTCTAGTTGGAGGCTTTTCCTTCTGTAGCAGAATGAGAATTGGATGGAACACAGATTGTTCATATTTCTGAAATCCCATTTGACCTGAGCATCCTGCTCTGTAAACTCTTTAGAAGAAATAAATAAACAATTTAAAACAGAAGCCTATTTTGGCATTAAATGGCATATAGATAACATAAATATGGTATCTTCACTTTTACTGCATGAGGCAGAGAGGAACAGACCTTAGAAATGCTAACTGGTGAGACATCAAGCATCTGTTAACTCACAAAGAACATGGCATCTTATTATTGTGCCTTTATGAAAGGAGCTTGAAACTGCTGTATGTCTGAGATGCCTACAAAAGCAATTGCAGGCAATACTTGTTTTGCATGGGGGTTCCATTCTGGATCCCAATGCGCCCCAGTGGAGTATATTTAAGCCTGCTCTGCCCCCACTCTATCCCTGCTCCACCCCTTCCATGATGTATTTATGGCATTTGGGGGGGGGTACTTACAGATTCAGTACTATCATTGGGATACGCCTAAATTGGGAGTTGCCTGTATGCAGCTTCAACTCTGGAAACAGCAACTCATAAGCATAGCTTTGTGGAACACCTAACCTAACCAAGGCGATGTTCACATCATACACACTCAGTGTGAACTCTGTAGCTCTGTGAGAGGAATACTGGTCTCCTAACAACTCTCAGTACCTTTAGAAAACTACAGCTCCCAAGACAAATATATATATCAACAGTTGTCTTTATCAACTTGGGCCTTGATAGATCAGAGGTAGACCTTCCATAGAGACTCCTCAAAATAGCATCCCTCTCCTTCTTGATCAGTGTAGTCACACGTTGCAGAAAGCATTATGAAAACCATCTTGTTGATTCCAGGTGTGTTCCACTGAAGTCATGAGCTGCTTCACATAGCAGTGTGCAATGTAGAAAAAAGGGGTGTCAAAACAAGAGCTTTCCAACAATGTTCTGTCAAACTCCCAATCCTCCTTTCTGTACATCTCTGCAAGACAATGTGGCTTGAGTGCTGGCCTGGATCACACCATCACAGACCTATTTTTTTAAACACACATCACACACAATTTTAAGGAAATGGAAAATAAATTAAGCTATGGGTGCTATGACAAAGTGGTGCCATAAATGGCAGCCCTGTTCAGGGAGGCTTTTAATGTTTAATAGATTATTGTGTTTTATTTTTCTGTTGGAAGCCGCCCAGAGTGGCTGGGGAAACCCAGCCAGATGGGCGGGGTATAAATAATTTATTATTATTATTATTATTATTATTATTATTATTATTATTATTATAAACATGCAAAACTTTCTGGCATGTGTAGGGGAAGGCATTGAAAACCTTTTCTAGCTGCATATTCTGTGTGATGCATGAAGATTTATTGTGTACTGGACTAGGTGATGTTCCACCATAGTTGATTTCTGCCTTCCGAACATGGGTAATATGTTGCTCAAAGCAAATAATGATGGATGTGTTATAGCAGAGCTTCCATGGATGCTATAGGAAATGGCACCATGTTAGCTGCTGTGCTGCTGTCGCTGTTGTCGATGTTACCAGTACTAGCCTTAGTGTGGCAGCCACCAGATCTGAGAGAACCAGAGGACCATTCTACCCATAAATGACTTTCTCTTTGCTTTTGCCTCCACCCCCATGTCTATCAGGAAAGGGTGAAGTTTGGCATTGAACAGCTGTGGGGAGAAGTGGAGTCAACCTCAAGTTAACTTACCCTTGTGTTACCTTTGCTGTAAAAATTAGCAAAAGCATTGCTTTGAGTTCCATTGAAGTAGCTAGCGCTTAAATGTATGAGTATTACATTTGTCGGGAAGCTATAAATTCATCAGATTGCACTGGAAAGTCATTGCCCAACTAACAGTTAATATTGCTGATTTGCCAGGCATCCTAGGTACCTACCTCATTATACCTCATTTTAAAAATGCATTTCCTTTAAAACCCTGGATAGAAAAAGCTATGCTAATTGAAAGCCTGACTTAGTATTGTTTGTAGGTTAATGTGGGGACCATTCATAATGTTTGTCACACTTCTGAAGGCCTTTTGATCCCCCTTTATCTTCCTTTTGTCACAGTTTGCTGTATTTGAAGCGGCTATTCTCTCCCTTGTCACAGCTTTGCTACTCCGAGCCCCCTTGATGTGTGACATCCTTAATGGATTGCCCCTGTATGAATTTTTGCTTACCATCTAATGTTCAGAGGCACCTTCAGAACTCCATTATCTCTTTTAATTCCAGTCTTCCTTGTCAGTGAAAACATAAAGATGCATATATACGAGAGGCCACCATGGAGGCAATGAGCATTTTAATTAAATTGACTCCTTGGGTCACTCTTACTTAGGTCTACATGGTGTTAGGGAAGAATAAATCATAGCCCCCCCTTTAGAAAATATTATCAAGTCAGAACCTATGTGTAAGGTTATCTTGAGAAAGCATGTAGTAGTAAGTGAATGATCGTGAACCTGAAATAAAATCCAGCTCAGGGGCACACGCACCATTGCTTCTAATGACAAAACACACGTTTCAGATAGTGATGGGTGAACTTCAGAATGGACTCACTTCAAACAAATGATTTTTATGCCCAATTCAAATTGGTCCCCAAATTTATTTAAGTTCAGTCACAGTCCTAGCTAAGGCTCCACCCAAACACTCAGTGATGTTATTGGGGGTGCACAGGGGGCTCCAACTCTCACTGACACTCCCCTTTCCTTTTACCATGCTAGTGATGTTCCCGGATGTTCCTCATGTTCCTGCATATAGCAGAATTTTTTAATTTTTTTAAAAAAAAGCCTTTCTAATTGCCAGATAAGCAGCACCAATAGCAAGGAGGACTTGCAGTGGGGTGAGCACATTATAAACCAATTCTTAAGCCAAAAGCTGTCTGGACCCAATAATGGACTAGCAAGGTGGAGGCAGGGGGACAAATTCAGCACTGTCTGCAGATTGTCATCATCATGGCACAAGGTGTCCATGTCCTCTGCTGTAGCTCCTTTCCTCCTCCATCAGGCTGAAGGGACATAGCCTGAGTAAGCTGCTATTACATGGCCTCAAGTTATGCCAGGAAATGGGAGCTTGCCCCCAAGATTTCTTCCGTGGTGCAAGATCCTTCCAGAGAAGCTCCCATTTCCAGAAGGAAGGGGTGTTTCATGTGAGCAAAAGAGTGACTCTTCCACATTCCTTTTAGTCTGTCTCATCAGCGTGAAGCAATCCAAAGAACTTCTGGTCTTGATTTAACTTCATCTTCAGATGCTTCTGACTTCATAAACTATTCTGATTTGAAATATGAAGATGAAGGCATGTCATTATAGGATGCCAGGGAGGGTGCCACTGGAACGCAGGATCAGGAATTTCCCGAGGATCCATATCCGAATCTGGTTCTGTTCATAACTTTGCTAAGGAACTAGATTTTAAACACATTTCTAGAACCCTGCATCATGTTGACCTTCATGAATAACACAAAAGAATCCTTTCAACCAATTAATAAACCTGCCTCCTGGTAGTATATGTGCTCTTGTGGTGTTGTGAAAAATGCATCCTGAATTCTTAGTGGACTTTTCTCATTAGAATTTATGAACATGCTTCTTTTTTACAGTAGGTGCAATCCATCCCACATAGGCTTATTCAGTGAAACCATGTTTGCTTAGAGGTAAATCCTACTACAGTTAGTTGGACTCCTATAAAAAAAATCTGCGTAGGATTGCAGCCTTAAACTGCTGAGAAGGTCCTCTTCCTGGTTCCCTGTAGTTTCACTTCTCGCAGTGGGGGAACCGCCAGTAGGCCCTCGGCAGTGGAGCTCAATGTATTTGTATAATACACATGCACAATATATTCTTTCATAATACTGCTTTAAGCCAAAATCTCTCTCTCTCTCTCTCTCTCTCTCTCTCTCTCTCTCTCTCTCTCATTCTCTCTC